>NW_015438357.1:1481497-1568574 GCF_001293395.1 Leptomonas pyrrhocoris
TAGACTTGCCGGTTTTTGCGACGCTGCTTTTGTTAGTGACGATGTGCTTATATATATATATATATATGTGTGTGTGTGTGTGTGTGTGTGTGTTTCCCTCCGTGCAGGAGGCGCTTTTGAGTTGCCTTTGGTAACGCAAGTGCGCGTCCGAGTTGGTAAAACGTGAATTAATCTCCGCTGGCGTGTTTCAATTTCTTTTTTTTTCTCGAGTAACATCCACATTATGTGATGCTCTGTGTCATTAATTGCGCTAACGATGTCTCACCCACTCAACATTTCCACTGAGGTTTTCATACAATACATATATATTAGTTCTTTTTCTAAGTGTATGTAAGCTGCGTTGGGGAAATTGACGGGGGTAGAAGGTCAACTTAAGGTGTAATGGATAAATTGAAAGGAAGCACGAAAGATTTATCACTCGTCTATTAACCGCGACGTGGGCGACTGCGGAAATCAAAAAGGATTAACACCCGCGCCAAATAGCGTCTGTGACCGCGCGCTGCATCTCTTTTTTTCTTACCTAATGGTCGTCCACTGTTCTCTGTGCGCTTGTGCAGTTCGAAGGCACCTTACCAGGTTGTCGCCGCCAAAACTATGAAAATAGACTGCTTTGCGCAAGCGGTATTATGTAGGTGTTTTCAACTTCGAATGAGTGGCGCATTCGTGTCTCCAAAGTCACTTCGCCATTTTCATCTCTGTTACATTCTTTATTATTCTTATTCTACTGTTTTCCTCTTACCACAAAACACAGAGGAAATAAATACATCAATCAGGAATCGAAAGAACATAAAGTGGAGCAAAAACATAATTTTTTTTTGTGTGGTTGTTGTTGTCACTGGAACTGCGACGTTGATTGGGCCCCGTCGCTGGTGTGTGTCGTGTTGTCGCACGCTGACCTCACTACTCCACCCACCAAAAAAAAAAACAACAAAGAAAGAAGGAAAATAACAAAAGCAGGACAACAAGACCAGAGAAACGTACAATTCTGAAAACGTAATTCGACTCGTCCGAAATGAGTGCGCTGTTCAAACTGGTGTTGGGCCAGAAGGTGGTGCACCCAAGCGTCACGAAGCGAAACGCGGAGGACAATCCCCACCCCAACGGAGAAGCCACCATCAACTCTGGCAGCTCCTCACCAGCGGTTGCAAACGGTGACAAGCTCTCCTCAAAGCCGACGAACGGCTACCGACACCCCGCCGCACCGAATGCCGGGACAACAGGCCGCTCCGCTCACGATGGGACGGACGCTGATGCTGGGGCGGCTCCATCAAGAGGTACTGTGCGAGCGCCCAAGACCGCAGATACCACGTCTTCTTTGGCGCACACGCAGCGGTCGTCGTCTCCACCCGTAAACTCATCGAACTCGCCGCGGCCTAGAACGCCGACACGCACGCTACTCCTTCGCATTGAAGGTTGCACTGTTGCTCAGGACATCCGCGACGCCTTGCGCGATCTCTTGCGTTGTCCAGATGTACCGTACGCCCTCGATGAAGCATCGTTGAAGTCCATCCTGTCCTTGCTGCCAAGCTACGCCGAGGATGAGTCCATCACCGAACCGACGTTGCAGTTGTTGGCCAATGCAACCGACATCGACGCCTACCCAAGTGAACTGGAGTCAAATCGGCGTACCATCGCGGTGACGATGGCGGATAAACGCCACACGTGCGACGAGTTGCTGCAGGTGCTGGTGAACGCGGTGTCGGTCTTTCTGGACGCGATGAGCGCGACGGCACCGTTTTGGAGTCGTTACTACGCCGTCGTTGTGCTGCAGCGTCTGGAGGAGTATGAACCGTCAAGAGTGCACCAAGAGCTGCTCGCGGCGCGTGGCGTGAGTGTGCTGTTAGACGCCCTGAACGAGACGGAGAACGATAACGCGCTGCGTAGTCAAGCCCTGCTTCTTCTCACGTCGCTAACCTTGACTGATCGGGAGTTGCAGACGCTGCTGGCCTTTGACAACGCTTTCGACTCGCTCTTTGACCTCATTCAACGCGAAGGCGGAGTGCTCGGCGGCGGCGCCGTGGTGCGGGATAGCCTTACTGTCGTCCACAACCTCCTGCGGTCGAATAAGGCGACGCAGAAGTTCTTTCGTGAAATGGGCTGTGCGGCGCGTCTCGCAGCCCTCTTCGACTCAATTCCGGCCGAGCTGGCGACGTGCACGGTGGCCGATCAGCGCCGCGGCAGCGCCCCGACAACCTCCCGCCACTGGCCACAGCCGATCGTCCTGGCGGAGAAACTGGAAGTGCTGCTGGACTGCGTGAAGGCCCCTGATGTGATGCTGAACATTCTCATGTCTATTTCAATTTTGGCGTGTGTACTGCGCGGACACGAGGACGCTGAGGAGGAGTTCTATGCCATCCAAGATGCACTGCTGCGGTGCGGGCTGCTACATCCGTTGACACGACTGGCCTTTTGCGGCATGGCGATCGACGATGCGACGCGCATTGAGGCCGTGCGTGTGCTGGCGCTGCTGCTGAGCAAATCGAAGAGGGCGTTGGAGGAGTGGTTGACCTCGCCTCCACTGGTGACGCTGGTGCGGGCGACACTGCCGTACATCGTGCGAACGTGGCCCTCCCCGCGAGCGCTGCTGTCGTACGTGTGCGAGACGACGGACACGACCTTGGTAAATGCCGGCGTGCAGCTGTTCTTGTCCACCCTGAGTGTCCCGGTCTGCCAGGAGCGTGTCGCGGGTGTCTTTCTGGGGGACTTAGTAGGGAGTGTGGACCAGGCAAGCGCGTCGAACGCGAGCGGCGGCGCCCATGCCTCTTTGAACACCGTCAAGACACCACCAATGAATACCACAAACGGTAGCAGTAGTAGTACCGGCATCGGCAGTCAGGCTGACCTCCGGTGCGGCGCAGCGTTGGCGCGCATCCTTCTCTCGTCCTCCACCTCGGCGGTGGAGAAGTACTACACGGCGCAGGTCTTCCGTACCCTTCTTGGCCTCCCTGCGGCGGTGAAGCTGTCGGAGTCGCTAGTGCGGGCGGCCGTGCCTGCGGAGCTGCGACAGGGGACGTTGGACACCCTTGTTAAGGGACAGCCAGGTTGGGTGCTGTCGCCCCAGCTCACGCCATCCTTTTTCAACTACTTCGTGTCCTTCCTCCTCTTCGCCATCAGCGGTGGTGCCGCGAGCCAGCAGATGAGCACTGCGGCACTCGGAGCCTACGTCGCGGCGCTGCTGGCGTGGACCGGCGCGTGCCCGTGGGCCGCCGCGGCGTTAGTTCAGGAGGTGTCGTGGGGCGATACGCTGCTGCACCAGGCACGCCGTGACGGCGCCGCTCACCTTCGCTTGTGGTCTGCAATGCTCATTGCGAGGGGTTGCGTTGTCGTGCGTGCGGCCACGGCGGCTGCGTGTGGCACATCGGCACCACATCTGACGGAAAGCGCTACGGCGGCCGCCGGCACGGCGCTGGAGCAGCGCTTCCTGCAAATGGTGGGTGGCGGTGCCGCGCTCGACACCATCCTCTTCGATGCGCAGGCGAGCACGCCGGCCTGGCAGCACCCGGTGGCGTGTGGGCTGCGCACCCAGACGCCAACGGTGTACGATGAGCCTTTTGTGGCACAGGTGGAGCAGCTGGCACAGGAGTTTAAGCGGCTACTGAGCACGGTACCTGGAGCGCCATCGTTATCGCCGCCGTCGCACCCGCACTCGTCCACGCCGCTGCCGCCTCCGCCCCACTTGACACCAACGACGGTTGCGCCAGCGGCACTCGCGCATGCATCACCGCCGCCACCACCGTACTCATCGCCGAACAACGACGCGCAGCTCCAGCAGCTACCTCTTCCACCATCATCACCAAATATTGTCTCGTCGTCAGCGGACTTCCACGTGCCCGGCTCCTCGGTGCTGTCACACGACCCCCCATCACCGCCGTCACCTTCTCAGGCCGTAGTAACAGGAAGTGTCCCTGTCCTTCACGCCGGCCCCAGTGCGGAGACGCTCGCGTTGATAGAGTCCTTGCAAGCGCAGGTGCAGGCATCACAGGCAGAGCGAGATGGTTTGATCCGTGCGGTACACGAGTGGCGCGGACGGGCGGAACAGAGCGAAGCGCTGTGCCGAACGCTGCAGCAGGCACAAGAGGGACATGTCGCTGCCCTTGAGGCGGCAGAGGCGGAGATGTCAAAGCTACGAGAGGCCGACGCCGCCGCCCAGGCCTCCGCTGTCTCGCCCGATGTCGTTGACGGCCTGCGGGAAAACATGCACCTGCTGGAGGAGGCGTTGAACTCGAAGGACGAAGAGCACCAGCAGCTGGTGGAGTCGCTCAACATGATGGAGGAGCAGCTTCGACATGCGACACGTGCAGCCGCAGCAGCGAATGAACAGCGCGCCGCCGCCGTCGCAGCAACTGCCGAACTTCAACGTCAACATCAGTATCAATATCAACAGCAACAGGAGCAGCAGCGAGTTCTTCCGCCGCCGCCGCCACAAGGGCCACCACCGGAGGTGGTGGCTGCGATGGAAGCGGAACGCAACGCACTGCAGCAACAACTGGCGGAGGCGCGGCAGGAGGCTGGACGCCTTCAGCACTCCCTTCAGAATCTCATGGCCGACCACCAAGAGCTGTTACTTATGGTGGCGGAGCTCAATGAGGAGTGCGTGTCGGCGAAGGCGTTCTCTTCTGTGGCACCTACACCAGCGCGGCAGCCAGCAGAGTGGCTGTCGACCAGCCCTGGCGTCGATCGGGACAACGAAGCGGAGTCTCACAGAGGTGAGCCTGCGATCAACGCATCTTCGTATTTGCAACGCGACGCCATCGAACCGGACGTGGCGGCCACGGCAACGCACGGCAACGAAATGTTCTCCTCACCCTCTCTGGTGGTTGCCGATCTGGCGCAACTGTCGGGCGGATCTTTGTCGGTGGGGGCAGAGGGGCGGTGGCGTGCTGCGGAGTCCCCCTTGACCCAACTCGCCGAAATCGCTCGTACGGCATCGTCGACGACCTACGCGGCAGCGACAGACGTGTTGATCGACCCCGCAGCCAGCCAGCCATCTCCGCCACTGCCGGCTGAACATTTGGAGCGTACCGGTAACAGCAGTGACCCGCAACGCGAAGGCCTTGATCCTCGCACGTCCCATCAGCACCACGCAATGCAAGACGGTGTACAGCCAGGCACACAACAACTATGTCTACCGCCACCGCCGCTACCTTCCACCGCCACCATTCCTGCACCTAACCCCCATTCGCACGGTAGACTGCCGACTCCAATGTTTGGTCGACCTTCCGCCGCTCATGCATGCAACCGGCACGCACCACGCTACGCTGACCCGTCGATACAATTCTTCAACGGGGGTGGTGCAGCACCGCAAACACAAGTGCCAACCGCGGTCCCACCACCGTCGATGCCGGCAACGGAGACTGCGCCAGCGTGGTCCTCTCCTCCTTCCTTCTCTCCGCAAGATGCACCCCCGGCATACCACGTCAACACTCTCACGCCCCTTGACGCGCGGCGTGATCACCAGGTCACCGAAGATTTGCCGCTTTTGCAGAACGCGGAGAACAGATCTGCGGACAACGACATCCAACCCACCGCGCCCCCGCCATCACAGGTGCAGGACCAGCTGCCGCATACACACCAGCAACACGAAGCGCAAGAGGTTGAAGAACAGCTCTACCAATCAGGGAGTTTCGGTAACGGCGAGAATGGCGTGTTCGCACCCCAGCAGCAAGCATCGACAGCAGGCGAAGCACCACCGGACGCCCCGCCGCTGCCCTCCGCCGACGACTTCTTTGGCGGCGGTGGCGATGATGAAGCCGACAGCGACGTGATCTCGGGACATGCAGCGAAACCCGCTGTGGTGGCGCAGGACACAGACAACGCTGAGCCTTCATTACCTGCTCTTGCGCATCAGACTCGTCCCCGACCTCCGTCTCCGCCTCCTGACGAGGAATCGGCTCCGGCGCGTGCCGTTGGCGTCAACCCTTTCTTGTCAAATTCCAGTGCCACCCACCGCGACCACGCCGAAGCGCACGTAGCCCGTGTATCATCTGAGGAAGCCGCCAACGCCACGGTAGAACGGCACCTCCCTCTTCCCGCCGACTCGAACAACGCACGCACGATTGCAACATCGCCATCCCGCAAGCAGCAAGACAAGTCTGGCTCAGCCTCCTTGAAGAGCGACCTGTTTCGCACGGAGACAGCCGTGTTCTCCAACGCACCACCGCCTCCGCTGCCCGCGTCGACGTACGGGCACCACCCCGCTTCTGCCCTCTCCAGCGGTGCACACCATCTCAACTACAAGGGGAACGCCCTGCACGGACAGCAGCGGCCGAACCCACAGACCCCTCCGGCAACGTCGAGCCACGAAAACGGGAGTGCACCGCCTGCTGCTACCGCCATACCACCACAACTGCATGGAACACCAAGCGCCTCCGTGGCTCAGGCAACCGCTGCCTACAACCCTTTTGCTGACTTTCAAGGCGAAGGGGACGACGACGATGGCCTAGACGGTCTGCGGTGAGAAGGCGCGGAACAAGGGAAAGAAAACGGAGGTCAATTTCTTCTTCTTTTGTTTTTGAGTGAGGTTTGTGTTGTTGTTTCGATGCACGGCTGCGATGCGCTTTTTTTTGACTTTTGCCGAACCGTTGCGTTTAGTGTTGCTTTTGTTGTTGTTAATGGAGTCATTTGTTGTGGCTGTTGTTTAGCTGTCGTCACGAATGCACCGTGAAAGGGGATGCCTGCGTGGGTGTAACTGCAGCGCCTTTACCCTTTCAGAACAAAGATAAAAACATCCTCGAGTTGTGCTGTGTCGTCTGTTGTATCGATGAAGGTGTTGAGAAGAGCCGCCGTTGAGCGCGGGACAAAACAGGAAAGGGTTTTCTCAGCTTTTTAGAAGTCGCGGTTTGCAAGCACAAGTAGACAAGAGACACTGACTTGCATAGGAGGACAGACTCAAAGAGTCGCAACGACTGGCAACAGCATCAAAGGGAGCTCATAACCTTCACGCCTACGGCGCGGATCCGCAAGTCCCCCAGAAGGGGGAAAAACCGTGGTGGTCTTGTCACAAGCTGCTCTTGGTTCTCACGCGGGACCATCAGGTATGAATTTGCGCTGTGAAGTCTCAATATGGCGCTCTCGGTTAAACGAAGGAAGAGGTGAATGGAGCTATCCCGACTTCTCCTGTTCTTCTCCTTCGACTTCAATAAACGTACACACACTCACGCATACACAAACTTTTTGCGTCTACAACAAAAATCCACGGTCCGCAATTCGATGAACAGGAAATCTCTATCGGCGGAGCACACGGCGAGGAGGCAAACACAACAAAGGGTGCTTTGACTGCAACTGCTCCAATTTGAAGGCGTTGTGGTCAACATCAGCTGCGCAGCGTCTTCCTTTCTCTTGTTGTTGTTTTTCGTCCTGAGACGGGAAAAGAAGAAGAGGAGATATTGACTGCTGACATTCGTAGAGGCGGCGGCGATCAACGAAACGGTCATCCACTCCTCACAGCGCGCGGTGTGAGCGTGAACTACTCCAATCTTGTTGTTCCAGATTAAAATAATACATAAGCATAGAAGCCTGTTCGATTCGTTTTGCTTGCTTTTCGACACGCCTTCAACTTCTTTGTTTTTAAGAGAAAGCGCATTCCCCTGCCATGACGGACAAGACAGCATCGCCTGCGGTAGTGGCGGAGGACAACACCGCCAACTCTGCCTCTATATTCGGCGAGTGCGTGCTCAAGCTGACCCACTCCACCACCTACGAGCCTCCGCTCTACTTGTTTCCGGAGTTGCTGCCGCAGGTGCCGCAGGGCACGCCGCCGCTGCCCGTGTGGGACGCCGTAGCGGACGCGGTAGATATCAGTGCCTCGTCCTGGCGTGTGGCCGACGTCTCCCAGTTGATAGCCGCTGGTACTGCCGCCGCTGCTTCGTCCACCGTACTGCGCGGTGAAGCAAAGAGTAGCAATTCCGCTTCACGCCCCCCGCAGGCCATGGTGACGCTCGCTTCCATGGTTGCCGAGAACCGTCTTCTTGCGGCTGGGCTGGACGCGAGCGCGCTGAAGAGCGGCTTCTTTTCTTCTGCGGGGATCATCCAGCAGCTCGCCACACTCCGGGCGCGCATGGGTTTGACGGAGGAGGAAGGCGCGGCGATCATGTCGAACCATTTTATCAACCTCCTCGCGTGGCAGAAGTTGTGCGATATCAACGGTGGAGACGGAAGCGCGCAGGCTGCTGCGGTGCCAAAGAGAGGAGAGGAGCTGCATAACAACGATGCAGGCGCCTCTTCTTCTTTGGCGCATCCGTCACCTGCATTGTCGCGCAAACGTGCGCGCGGCGCCGAGACGAGCGATCAGGAAGAAGAGAATGCTGAGGAGGAAGACAGCAACACGTGGCTTCCTTCACCGAATCCCTGGGCCACGGATGCCCAACTGACGCGTAACGATGCCATCAATGGCGTGAAGTTTGTCTCTTCCACTGAGAAGAACGTGGAGGGTCGTGTGGATCTGCTGCGCGTCTTGGCAAAGCTGTACAAGCGCCCGTGGCGGACGCTGACCTCGCAAGGACAGCAAACGGACTGCGTGGTGCCGCCGGGGATGATGAACGTGACGAGCCCCTTCGCCGATAATAGCAAAGTGCCCGGAGCGATGCTGGACCCCCTGGGGGAGCTGGGGTGGGGTATTGCCGCAAGCGCGAAGAACGACGCTTTGTTTTTTGGTTCTGTTCGTGTAGCACACAACGCGTGCTTTTACTCTGTGGTCTTGTCCTCTCGCACAGGCACGGCAACGACACCTCCGCAGCGGGTACCGTTGAGACAGTTAGCGACCCACTTTGGGCGTGAGGCGGGTGTGCGGTCGGCCGCAGCGGTGGCAGCCGCGGCGTTGGTGCCGATCGATGCGGGACTTGAGCCGTACGCCACGCATCCTGAGGTCCTTTCAGGGCTTCATTTCGACCTTGTGTTGCGGCCGGTGTACGAGCACAAAGCGGAGCTTGCAAATGAGGGTCGCATAGATGACACTGAGGAGGCGTCCTCCGAGGACGGCGCTACACCGCCACGCGATTACGCCGTGGTGCACACGAAGACGCCCGGCCACTACACGCTGTGGCTGCTGAACCACGGCAGGAATGGCATTCGCATTGTGGGGAAAGGCTGGATACTCGGCGAGCCGCGGCAGCTCCACGCGGGGGATGTGCTGGTGGTGGGGAACGAGGTGGAGGTGCGTGTGGAGGCGCACACTACTGCTGCAGCTGCGTGTGCGTCCGCGACAGAGGCGAGCGCAGCGGACAAAGTGGAGTCTACGTCCTCCTCTCAAGTGAAGCGAGAACGCGCAGATGTGGAGTAAGGCGAGGTCCACGGCATTCTGAAAGCACACCCGTTATCGCTGTGGTTGTTGTTGTTGTCGCCTTTTTAAAACCTCAACTTAAAAGATAAAAAAAGATACTCTCATCTCGAGACCTTTTAGCACGGCCAACGCATGAAGAGGTTTGTTGAGGTGGCACATGAAGGTTTCCTGTTGAGCTTCATTAATCCTCCATTTTAATGTATGGCGAACGCGGTACTCACGAAGCGGTGATCTGTTACGCTTTTTGCCGGTAGCCGAACCACGACGAACTTTTTCTTTTGTACCTTTATGCACACCACGAGGTGTTCCATAGATTGTGTAGTAGCAGCAAGAAGAGTAAATGAGTTTTTACCCCTCTTGGTAAAGAAGAACACACTATCCTTCTCGTTTCGTGGTGACGCGCAGCTTTTGCTTGGGATAGACGCCGCAGAAGCTGTTATAAGAAACAAAGGAAAAACAAGAATGAACACAAAGTTACCGCGCGAGAGTCTTTTTGCAACTCAACAAACTATCGACACAAGAGAGCGAGAGGCGTCGATCGGTGCAACTTCGTGCCACCCATTCCGATGTCGAAGTTGAAAAGCACCAGCACATATTTTGGTTTAGCGTGACATTACACCGCCTGTTTGCTCAAAGGGGGAGAAAAAAACCAAGTTTGCACTCCCCTTCTGTTCTTCCTTCCAGTATCTAATTTCCCACAGCTTATTTTGGGATCGTACCCGTTCACGTTTGTGAAGTACCCCAAGACAAAAAAGATAATTAAAGTATTTGCTGGATCTCCAAAAAGCAGCTACTGCTCTGCTTTCACACTGACGCATTTGTGCCGACTCTGCTAGGCCTTTAAAATCTTCGCTGTTTCGACGTGCAAGTGGCGCCGGATCAGGCTTGTGCGCGTGTCAGCGAAGCACCACTAACCCCTTCTTGAACACTTTCTGTTTATCACCATTTTTTTTTTTTAGCACAACAAAAGGCTCTGCAATGGGCGTCAGTATCTACTCGCTGATCAACGCAGTCGTACTGTGCCTCAACGCGCTCGCCATCTTGTCCGAGTCGCGGTTTCTTTCGAAATTCGGCCTGGCCACCCCCAACGCGCTGCAAGGGCCGGTGTCGCGGCAAGAGACCGCGTTTAGCGACTACTCCCCCAACGCTTTCGACTCCGACATTGGCACAAACGCGAACAACGGCGGTGCTCGCGTCTCGTCCATCAAGTTGCAGATCGCCTCTCTTCTTCACTCTGTCCGTCTGCTGCTGCGCTGGCCGCTCATCTTTGCGAATGTGGTCTTTGTGTTCGTTGCGTTGATCTTTGGCTGATTCCTCCTGTGCTATTCGTGTCAGAAGAAAAAGAAAAGTATATAATTATTACAAAGGATGGTTCGAGGCCGCAGCCTCCTAATTACTACTACTTACCTGCTCGAACCTCTTGCCAGTTTTCCCCGTGTGAGAAATGAGCGGGTAGCAGGTTTTACCTGCATACTCACTAGGAAGCACGGTTGGTAGCGTTGGGCCGCCGCACTGTGTGTGACTTCCTCTCTCTGCGTTTCAATTCTTCGTTTCCATTTTTTTCTTGCTGCGCCTTCTTTTTATGCCGTTGCAAACACAGCCCACAGTGGATATTGTGAGACGGACACCAATCCATCGAGAGAACCTTTCTGCCACAACTGGATTGTGTTGTCGTGTCTCTAGTCCCACCTGTGTGCCTTCACCGGGTTTTGCGCGTCAGATGCCGTCGTCCGTGTCGTCCGCCTCGCCGCCGCCGCCGTCTGTTGGCCTTCCCATTGCCGCCTGGAGTGACTCCGCCTCCACCCGACAAAGTAGTAGGCGCGACAAGCGGCAGGAGAAGCTCGGTTTGTGGAGCGCCGTCGCCCTGCAACAGCACTTCACTTTAACTGGAGGACAGCGAGGCCGTCCACTGCCGTCGGCGGCGGTGCAGTCAACAAGAAATGGGAACGTATCGCAGGGC
The DNA here is from genome assembly GCF_001293395.1 of Leptomonas pyrrhocoris. Classification (NCBI taxonomy): domain Eukaryota; phylum Euglenozoa; class Kinetoplastea; order Trypanosomatida; family Trypanosomatidae; genus Leptomonas; species Leptomonas pyrrhocoris. Next base: position 1,492,735 of record NW_015438357.1, read on the forward strand.
CCATACACGTCGGGCTCGTCTTTGGAGTTGGATAGCACGAATGACGGTGCGACCGCACTGACCGACGATTTGAGGACGCACCTCGGGCCGCCGGGGAGCTTTCCTGGTAATCCCCACAAACCCACCTTGGCGTTGCGCATGGGGCTCGTCCCACCGCCCCCGCCCGCACCGTCCGCGGAGGACTGGCAGGTGGTGGTGCATCGAGCCATGCTGCGTGAGCAACAATCGCAGCGGCACGTGACCGATGCCAGTACGAACCGCAGCGGAGGTGGCGGCAATGTCGGCTCCTCCGCGTCGCTGTGCGCCATTTGTCAGATGAGCTTCCTCTCTACGAATGGGGAGGGCCAGGTTATTTTGAGCTGTTCCCACGTCTTCCACGCGCGGTGCTTTCGCGCGTTTGAGTTGTGTGTACGGGCGCAGCAGCGCGCTGACGGGGCGGGCGTCGCAGAGGTCACCGCCCAGCTGGCCTGCCCTGTCTGCCGCACGCAGCACTACTACAAGCGTGTCTTTTACGAGGGCAAAGCCATGATGCAGCGGGCCGCGGTCGTGAAGGTGCAGTCCGCCATTCGTGGGTTTCTGGCGCGACGCGCGTACGTGCGGGTGCGGCTGCGCAGCAACGCGACCTTTCGCACCGACTACGTGAAGGCGCGACTGGCCCGTCTGTCGGCAGCGTGGTCTTCCTTTTGTGCGCAGCAGGAGCGGCATCGTGAGGCAACACTGATCGCCTTGGCGGTGCAGCACCAGGCCGCCACCGCCGCCTACCTGACAGAGGAGGAGTGGGCGCAGGTCTGGAGAAAGTTGGTGGAGAAGACGGCCGATACGCGCGGCGGTGACCGTTGTGCTCGAGACGGGGTGGAGAGGAGTGGGATGGGGCTACAGTGTCCTATCTGTCTGGAGCGGATTCATGAAACGTACTTCACACAACGTCAACGGGAGGCCGAAATAGAGGCCGCCGCCGCCGCGGGCGATGACGAGGTGGCGATGCTGCGACTGGCGTATGAGCAGCGGCAGCGCGCCTCACGTGGAGAAAAGCCCGCCTGCTCTGGACAGCGCAAGTCCACGAACGGCGTCAGAAACGATAAGAAAACCCATGGTTGTCCTGACAGGCACGCACCAGCACCACCAACGCAACCAAGGGCTGCGAAGCGTCTCAAGGGGAGTTCAAAGACGAAAGCAGAGCCAACACACGCAGCTATACAGCTGCCACATCTCACATCTTCATCACCCTCTCATCCATGCGCTCTCGCGAGTCGACCGCAGAGCGGGGTGCTGCTCAGCTGCGGGCACTGTTTCCACTCCACGTGTATCGGGTGTTATGAGCGGTACAACGAGCACCGCATGACAGACGTGGCAGACAGCAGCGAAGCGGCGGCCTCCGCCGTGGTCATTGCGGACCGCTGCCCGATTTGCCGCGCAGGGTACGCAAAGCACCCGCTCTGAAAAACAGAGGTGCGCGTGGTCTCAAATCTCGTGCGGAATTTTTCTGTAGTCAGCCTACAGTATTATGTACATTAGTTTGCGCAAAGCTGTGACGTGTGTCTCTGAAAATTGGGGTTTTCCTTCCCCTTTTCCATGATGGAAACGCCGTTTTCTTGTGAATGAATAGAACAGAAATCACTGCATGACTGCGCCTGCCTTTCTGTTGTCGCTGTCGCGTTCCTTGCTCAGAGACGTAGCGCAGACTAAGTGACGCAGGCAACACCGTTCGAAAAGGATCCGCATCGAGTGCACGCAACTGGTTCGAAGTATTACCATTACGAAGGCTGACGTCTGTGACGTCTTCGTGACGTGCTGAACACTCCCTTTTTTTTTTCACCGCTTGGTATCGATTTTGTTCCTCTTTCCTTCTTTGCTTCTCCTCCTCTTTTTCTTTTGGTTTCTGGCACGTGTTGTTATTATTTGGTGTCACGGGTTCTTTTCACCGCCACTTGCAAAACATACGGACGAGAGGAGGTACTTTGAGCTTCCGTTCGACAAGCCTCCTTTCTTGCGCTGCAAACCGCAGCGTGACACACGATAAAACCTGCTCTTTTTAAATCACTCGTGAATCCCGCTCATGTCGCGAATCGACTACTCTAAATGGGATAAGTTGGACTGCAGCAGTAGCGGCAGCAACTCCGATGACGATGACAACGGGGACGAGGGGCACGATCCCAACCATCGCTCCTGCGGCACTCGCGGTGCACCACGCGTTACCCGGCTCGAGTACCCATCCGGCGTCACGTTAGGACCTTCACAGGTGCAGCTCACAAAGGCACCACCTAAAGCGTCTGTTAGCCCCTTCAACCCGTCTGCACCGCCAGCTCAACAAAACACGTCTGAAGGAAGCAAAACAGACGCGTCGCAGACAGAGGCGTCTGGCAGGTCACCGCTGCTGAATGGGCAACCACCTCATGCACCCCTCCCTGCAGCTTCCATCGACGCCACAGACGACGATGAAGATTTGCTCTACGAGTGTTTGGCGCGCAACGGCGGTCGCGAGGGCACCCAGCATTGGTGGTCGCAGACGGAGGACAGCGCCGTTGTCAGCTTCCTTATCCCGTGGGAGACGACGGCGAAAATGGTGACCGACTTTAATCTGCGCGAGGTGAAGGACGAGGCATCCGGTCAATATCGCGCGCAGCTCGACGTGACGATACAAACGGCGGCTTCTCACTCCGGCACCGCAGTGCAGAGCAACGAAGAAGACCCCGTCGCTACCTCGGCTGCGATGCACCTCTCGAGGCAATTTCGCTACCCCGTCAAACTGGCAGAGGAACTCGTGGAAGGTTGCTGGCAGCTGCATCGCATGCCGCATCGCCATGTGCGTCTGCTTGTCATCGAGGTCTTCAAGGAACCGATTGGGCACGGCATGACGCTCTGGTGGGATCGCTGCTTCGTGTCTGACACCGCATCGGTGGTCGACACACAAACGATACCAGATCGCGTGCAACGCATCGCCGCCGCCGGACCAGACGCGCAGGAGAAGGCGAAGCAGTTCCGTAAGGTGTGGGATGAAGCGCATGACGAATTTCGTCGCCGCGTGAAGGCACGTAAGGCACGGCAAAGCTGATGTGAGCTTTGCTCTCAGAGGGAAAGAGAAACGGTGACAACGACCATCAGGGCTTCTCCGCTCTCCTCAATGTTTTCGGTGTATACGTGCAAAGCGGGTTCATCACACACAATCGAACATCTTCAAGGGAACACCTCCTAAAACAACATAAACGAAAAAATATGTCTTTGTAACAGCGGCTATTGCCGACCGTCTGCTCTTTCTTGTATGTGACAATGATTGCACGATGTGCGCTCTCCTACCAGTTCTAAAAGTTGTTCTCGCAACCTGCGATGCATCTCAAGTCACTGCACCTATGAAATGCCCACGCGAATTTCATAGACTTCACCGCTTACTGACTTTCCCTCTCTCGTTATCTTCTTTTTCTCTCTTTAGTGCAACGCTGAAACTTGTTCGCATACATCTCGTTCCTCTTGTGGATGCTGTTACTGTTCAACGGAAGGGGTCAGCAACACCGCGTGACACGATGGAGCATCACATGTACGAGCATACCATCTCGATTACTCTCTACCTCACCTACGCAACACTGACGATGAGCTTGATGGTGTGCAGCATTCTTTCGCCTATTCGCACCGTCACCGTTGACGGTCGCCAACTTCGTGTGTACGGCGTGGCAGTGTCGTTTGACGTGCCACCTCTCGGTTGGAATAAAGACGGGCGAGCTCGTCACGACAGCCGTAGCAGCTCCGGCGCAGACGATAGCTCCGTTTCGGCGGCCGCCTCTGCGTCCATCGTGCCTGTCGATAGAAGCACGGACTTTTGTAGAACCTCTGCTATCGCCCCGAGAAGCACTCTGCCTTCCGCAAAAATGAAGGAGGAAATCGTGGCGTTCTTGGACAGCGATCATGTAGGCCAGCAGGGCAATGAAATGGCAGTACCGTTGGACGGGTCGACGGCTGCCGGTTCTGGGGAGCACCAGAGATGCACAGAGACGCAAGCCTCTCCTCACGACTTCTCCAAAAGGATCAATCAGGTACCAGAGCGGAACGCCGGTGACACCGCATTCGCTAGCGTTGCCAACGTTCGCACGCACCCGCTTTTGATGCCGTTCACTTCCCCTGAGTCTCCGTCCGAATTAGACCCGTCCGACAGCGGCGCGGGATGTAATTCCAACCGACGGCACGATAATCGAACGAAGTGGGTCAGCTTGAGGAAGCTGCCGTCCTCCGACTTGGCTCGTTGCATGACCGCCTACCTCGTGTTTGGCACCTTGTGCCTGCTGTTTTCTTTCCTGCTCATCGCGACACTTTTCCTCCGTCTACTGCCAATGGTGTCGGATGTGCCGCTGCGGATCGCGCTTCGCATCTTGACCGTAGCCGGACCGTTGTGTGCTATCTTGTGCTTCGCCATGGCCGCGGCGCTCGGCCTACAAGGAAATCTGGTGCGCCACGTTGCGGATGGCTACTACACAAATACAAGTCATCATGCGGTGGTGAACCAACTCCACTCCGGCTTCTCGACCACGGTGGCGGCTGCGTTCGTTGCCCTGCTCGTCGCTACGTTGTCACCCATCATGTGGAAGTAGTGTGCTCCATATAGAGGATAAGAGGGATGTAGAGGAAGTCGATGCAGCGCCTTTGTTTCGATCGCGTGGGAATGGCCGCAATCGTGACATCGTGTATGAAGGTCTATCTTTTGCACGTGTAAGCTGTTGTTCGGTTCGGCGGGTGAGCAACGCTACTGCTGAGCAACAAGGAAAAGCTGATAGTACTAGTAAAAAGTCCGAGAGAGGAAAAACTGCAGTATTCCGATCTCCCCCCTCCTCGTTATATCGACCGCACTGTTTGAAGGAATATCTTCATTTGTGCCTGCTGGTCTGCGCAGCAGACTGTACAGGAAACTATCCCGCCACCTACCTAGTGAGGTGTTGGAGTGGGCAACATGTACTTTGTCGATTATTATTTTTTTCTTCTTCTCTTCTCGCATCGCCTTTTCATTTCGCCTCTGCAGCACAACACCTAACATGTAACGATACCGGAGCAGCATACAAGTTGCTTGACGGCGGCTACGTTTGTTCCAGTCCCTAAAATACTGAAGAAAAGACGTTGGTCATCTCCCCAGTGGTGAGGAGTAGGTAGATTCACTGCGGCTTCTCATTTGACACCAAACGGCGTTTTTTTACTGAGACTTGAGGTGAGATGCAGCGAAAAACGCCGTTGTGGCGGCGTTTGTCGTCGGAGAGGTTTGCCCCGCATGATGGATTGGAACAGGACGACTTGCTAAGTCAGGTGCAGTCCCTTTCCAGCTCTGCGTGTCTGCCGTCTCCTCCAGCCGACGGCATCACGCTCCTCGTGAAAGGCAAACCGCTGACGTCTGTCGTCCAGGTACTGGCTGATGTACTTCTGCAGCAGCAGGTGCAGTCGAACCGCGATCGCGCGTCGGCAGAGGCACAGGCCAGGCAGACCGACGCTCTCATTTCCGACTACCTCGACGCCGTGGGAAGGATAGCGGAGGATCTCCACCTTTCTCACCGTCCGTTTTTGCTCTCTGGAGTTCCTTTGTCTTTCAGTAGGGGAGGGCAGCAACCGAAGGGGTCACTTCGCAGAACTTCCGCAGATACCTTAGCTGAGGCGGTGCAACGCACGCACGAACAATTGCAGCAGCTACGTTACGTTGTGCTGAGCGCTTCCGCAGATAGCTTGGCGAGAAAGATAAGGGAAAAACATCTATCAGACTATTTTTTTCTGTGGGCTGTCCGCGGCATCCGTCGCGTACAATCAAGGGAGCTTGAAGCGGCCGCAAACCGGAACCTTTTGGCCACCTACTATGCCCGTTGGAGGCGCAGAGCGGTGAGCGATTGGCGTCAGCTCCAGCTCCGCCGTGGGCGCCACCTACGTGCCGTACAACGCAAGTCGCGGAAAGCAATCCTCTCCGTGTACCTACGAAAATGGGAAGCATTTGTCGAAGCACCGTCCACGCAGACCGCGCAACTGCGCATCTATCAGCGGCGCGTCGCGCATGTCTGGAGCGTATCGGGTCCGGTGGTCACGACGTGGCGGCGAGAGTTTTTCGAGCGTTGGAAGCGATGGACTGCCGCTCAAAGTTCAGAGCAAGAAGCGGCGGCAGCTTTCGCCGAGCTCGAGGTGCGACAAGTGAAGATCCCCCAACTGCACCTCCTGCAACGCTCCTTTGCGAAATGGCAAGAGAAGACGCAGCAGCGGCAACTGTCTCGTCTTCACCATCGCCTCTCCCGCGTGATGGCGGCGCAGAGCAGCCAAGTGCTTCTCCGTCACCACTTCCGCCAGTGGGTCTCCTGCGCTGCGCACGCGCGACGGCTGCGTCGACTGGAGGTGCTGGCAGCGGATCAACACAAATGTCGTGTGACTGCCCTCGCACGGCGATACTTCAACGAGCTTCGTTTTTTCCGCCGTGAACAACAGTATCAGCGCATGATGCGCAGCGTGGAGGCCTCGCTACTCACGTTGGCGGACCGATTAAATGTTGTGGAGAACGCCGTTCTTGGTCAGAGTAAACAACCATCTGTTGTTGCTATACAGCCGAATGATTTGTTTGTGTCTCCCCCGCGGTCGTTGCACTCGATTCATGGGGAGAGGAACACACCCCGCGTGCAGTGGAGTCCTGCCAGCGATGAGGAGCTCCGCGCACGTGTGGAGGAGCTGCTCTCGCGATCCCGCTAAGAGGCGCGTGTTTGTCGGTTAGACTTGACGCAGTGGTGTTTTCTGTTTGCGCAGACTCAGGCAGTCGATGCAACGATGTCGTTTCTTTATCGTCGATTTCTTTCCCCTTTTTGTGTCGTTTTTGTCTTCCGGAACGGTTGGCGCCTTGAGATTTGTGTTCCCTGAATAGTATTCTCAATGCGATACACCGCATTCCCAAAGAGTGAGAGCGAGAGAAAACAAAATGAATTCAAAGGGATACAAGACCAGAGTATAGATGTGCGTTACAGCACGCATTTCGCTGATGCTCGCGTGTGCGTTATGTGTATCGCCGGCTCTGCTTAGCGAACTCTGTGAGCCTTACGTACATGTTTTCATGGCGCTGTCCTCCTCCCTTCAAGATTGAATCGTAACTTCGGCAGACGATGACGCTGCATAATACCCTGCGCGCATCGGCAACGGCGCTTTTATTGCTATTATTCCTCTCTTCTCCTTCATTTTCAACAAACGCGTTTCTCACCGCTGTTCTACCTCTAAACCGCACGCTTCCCTGCCTCCCTCCCCGTAAAGTCGACTATAGAACGTTGTGATTTACAAGAACTGCTCTTAGCCACGTGTAACATCGCAATGGATGGATCACTGGAAACGAGCGGGGCGTCGGCCGCAGCCGCAGCCGCCCCCGCCTTCAACTTCCAGCCGCTTCAGAAGAGCGCCGTTGATCTGTTCGCCACGGCCCCGCAGGTGAAGAAGCTGACGCGGCGAGAGAAGAGTAAGCTGATGCGCGATCTGGAGGCGAAGCGGGCGGCGGCGGACCCGGCGGCTGGTGAAAACAAGAAGAGCCACAAGAAGAAGGGCGGCAAGGACACGGCGGTGGGGGACGCCGTGCGAGCTGCTGCCGCTGCCGCTGCTGCCGCTGCCTCATCCTCCTTCGCCGGCGATGACACGAACGGAAAGAAAAAGAATCTGTTTGAGAGTGTCTTTGACACGAAGGAGATTGAGCAGGAGCTCGCCATGCAGGAAGAGCGACGCAGCCGCAAGCACACGAAGAAGCAAGTGCTCCGTCACGCCCTCCACTCCAACGAGGAGGAGGACGCGCGCACGGTGTTTGTGGGCAACCTGCCCAACACGATTCAGAAGCGGGATGTGGAGAAGATCTTCAAGTCCTGCGGCAGCATTGATTCCGTGCGCGTGCGCTGCCAAACGTTGGAGGAGCCGGACGAGAAGCACCAGAACCTCGGTCGTGCGGTGCGCGTGCTGCGCGGGGAGATCAAGAAGGACGACAAATACAGCGCCACGGCGTACGTTCTCTTTGACGCGGCGGAGTCGATTGCACCGGCGCTGGACAAGAACGGATTGGTGTTCCACAACCGCCACCTCGTCGTCACAACAATGGATGTGGAGAGTCGAGCGTACCCACCGGAGACGTCCATTTTTCTCGGCAACGTCGCCTACGACACAACGGAGGAGGATGTGTGGAACTTCTTTCAGGAACACGGCGTGCCGGACGTGAAGCGGGTGCGGCTGGTGCGGGACCGCGAGACGGGCTCGTGCAAAGGGTTCGGCTATGTGGAATTTATGCATGCCTCCTCGGTGGGTCCGGCGGTGGCCACACGCGGTAACCAGCTCAATGGACGGGAGCTTCGCATTGTGCACGTGAACAAGTCGAAGGACGTGAAGGCCGCTTCCACGAGCCGTCGAGAGAAGCGCCGCAGCGACAATGGTCACGATAAAAATAAGGTGAACGATCGCAAGCGTGGCCGCCGCGATGAGGGCGAGTCGAACTTCAAGAAGCCACGCACCAACTCCGACATGCCGTCGTGGGCCGGTGTGATGACGAACCCGCGCCGTAAGATGCCGAAGGACCTTCGCCCGTTGGTGGAGGGAAAGACGGAGTTCAAGACGCGTGGTCCACGGGTAGAGGTGAAGCGCAAGATGCGCAACCCGGAGAAGTAACCCTGAGCAATCCGTTGTCTTTTTCTCTTCTGAGTACTGTTTTGATTCGAGTAATAAGGATGCCTTCTTCATCGCCGATATAATTGTGTCATCTAATTAGTAAACCAAGCCTAAGAGGAAGTAGTCACCAGTTTAAGAAAGAACAGCTTCTGCGTTCCTTTAAACAACGACAATAATAATAAAAGGTGCGGTAAGGGCAACAGCTGCAGCTTCGGCAGCCGCGCTCGAGCACGACTACACAGAGATAACGCTCTTTCCTTTCGGGGGCTTGCGTTTTGTTTTTGTACTCAAGCGCTTCTCATGGCAACGGGGTTAAACTCCACTGCGAGCAGCGGATTCCTGTGCTAAGAGAAGAGGAAAACATGCAAATAACAATCAGAGGAAACACTGACCAGCTTCACTTCCCGCTTTTCATTGATCTTCCACACTTACTTTCCTATCGCATCGTCTTCTCTTCTCTCTCCCCCTCTCTGCCTTTATCATTTGTCTGCATGCAATGCGTAACGTGTTACCCGCGTACGAGTGCTTTCTGTTGAAGAAAAGCTTGCCCTTTGATTTCTTTTTTATTTGTTTTATTCAACAACACCCATTACAAAGTCTATCTAAACGTCTCAACTGCTTTTTTAAGTATAAACATAAAACAAAACCCCGCTGTTCTGATACTGAAAATATTATCTTGCCATCTTTTCCATTCGCTTTGCCTTTGGCTCATCTTGTGTTGCGGCCGTGTGCGTTCTGCCTGAGTTTATTCTTGTTTGCTCTTTCTTTTTTCCTGTTTCAAATTTGTGGCCTACGCTCGTCCAACATTTGGCCCCAGTCTTCTATAATAATAATAATAATAATAATAATAATAATAATAATAAGCTCTCTCTCTCACGCGGTGAAGACGGAGCTGCCAACGCTTCTCTTTTTATTGTTCTTGTTCGTATTTTTCTCTTTGCTCTTTTCTTTGTCAACTGTTCTGTTGTCATTGGTATCTTCTTTTTCCTTTTACATATTCATACACACGCAATAAAACCTAGCAATAGATAAACCGGTAGACGAGGTGAATATAACAATAATAATTGTCTGTAAGGAGTGAGGCTAACAGGTGTTGCCTGGTCCTGTCACGCCCAGCTACTTTCTTCTTTGTATTTCTCGCCGGCTACTCATTTTCTCGCGTCTTTTTTGTTCTTATTCGTTAGTGAACGCGAATGCAGAAGCGCGTCTTTGCTTTTGTCGGCTTGCTGGCGCTTGGCACGACTTCGGTGGTCGTGCTGCTGCGCCACCGCCGGACGCAGCGCGAGCGCCGTGAGTTTGCGGAGCGCTACGCCAAGCAACTCCGCGCCGCTCGTGAAGTGCACAAGCAGTCGCTCCTCGGATTCTCTGGAGATAACGTCTCGCACCACTCCGTCGACGTCAGCGAGACCGAAAAAGACGAGAACGGCGCCGTTGTGCACGTGATTTACGGCAGCGAGTCCGGCAATGCAGAAGCGCTGGCGAAGGGGTTTGCCATCTCACTGCGCGACCGTGGCGTGCAGACGGCCCTCGTTGACCCAAGTCGCTGGGCGTACCTCGAGGAATATCTGTACAGCAACAAAGAGAATGTCCCGCTCTTCCACCCGATCAAGGCCGCTGCGAACGGTGCCGCACGCGCACCGCTGGTGTACATATTTATCGTCGCCACGGCTGGGGAAGGCGAACCGACGGGCAACTTTATATCTCTTTTTCATGAGATGCAACTGGCGGTGCAAAAAGCAACAACACCGACCGCCTCATCGTCTGCAGTGGCTTCTGCGGCGGACACCCCCGCACCCACCGCCACCACACGGCCAGAGCTGCCGTTTAAAGATATCTACCACGCTGTGTTTGGTTTGGGGGACAGCTCCTACAAGTATTACTGCCGCTGCGCCACGGACACCAACACACTGCTCAAGAAGGGTGGTGGCATCAACCTGCACCGCGTCGGCTTTGGCGATGCGCGGTCCGGTCTGCAAGAGGACGTGTTTGATGAGTGGCAGGAGCAGGTGATGAAGGCGCTGGAGGAGAAATGCGGCCTGGTCCTGACGACTGGCACCCGCGCCCCACCAAAGCCGGAGTACGTATTTCGTTATTTGTACGCTGGCGCGACGGCCACACCGGATGCTGCTGGCACCACCACCACTGATGCAGCTCCGAGCAGCAGCGCCACCAAGGCGGACATCAACACCACCAAGGAAAGCGGACGCATCATCGCTGAGCCAAGGGAGAACAGCATCCAACCCAGCCCTGCCCGCCTGCCTTTTCCTCCGCCCCCTGCGCTGCTGGAGCCGTCACTGCTCAATCCAGCACGCATCCGTGTGCTCTCCAAGGTGCAGCTCACCCCGCCCCGCGACAGCGACGGCAGCTCCGTGTACCGATTCTGCTTCGAGACAGCCGGCACGGGCATCTCGTACCAGGCGGGCGACCACCTCAGCATCTTCCCCACCAACCCTCCCGAGATGGTCGCCCGCTGCGCCGCGGCACTCGCCATCCCAGAAAGTGACCTTGGCGTGCCGGTGGAGCTGTGCAGGCTGGTGCCATCGCGCGGCCTCCTGCACAACGTTCTTCCCGCCTGTGTGCCGCTGAGTGTTGTGCTGCAGTGCTACGTGGATCTGTGCGGTCGGCCGAAAAAGTCGACACTGCGCGTTTTAGCGAAGTACTGCACTGCCCCTGCAGAGCAGGAGGAGTTCTTTCGCTTAATTAGTCTGCCCGCTGGCCACCAGGGCGAGGAGGCCGCCAAGTCGCGGAAGCTGCGCACCGTCGTCGACTACTTGGAGAAGTTCCCGAGCTGCTGCTGTATTCCACTGGGACACCTTATCGAGGTCATGCCACGCATCCAGCCCCGCTTCTACTCCATCGCCTCCGATCGGCTTTCCCACGGCACCCAGGTGGAGATCATGGTGCGCGTGCTGACCGACGGGCTCGCCAGCTCCTACCTGGGTCATCGCGTTCACGAAGGCGACGAGGTGTTCAGCTACGTGCGCATCTCGTCCTTCCACCTCCCGCAGCGCATCAGCGAGGGCCGGCCGCTGCTCATGATCGGTCCCGGCACCGGCGCCGCGGCGATGATGGGTCTGTGCTACAAGAAGGAGGCCCTGATGCGCAAGCAGCCCACGGCGCAGTACGGACCGACCATGTTCCTCTTCGGCGCACAGCACCGCGCCACGGAGTACTTTGTGGAGGACGAGGTGCGGCGGTGGTCCATGACCCCCGAGGAGATGCGGACGTGGGACGCGGCAAACCAGGGTTCTCACGCTGGCGTGGCAGCACACCGGTCCAAGGCGCAACCACCAGCACTGCTGCCCACCTCCGTCATCACGCACCACGACAGTGCCTTTAGTCGCGATCAGGAGAAGAAGATTTACGTGACGGACTTGATTGAGAAGCACAAAGACCAGATTTACGACATGCTCACGAGTACGTGCGGTGGCGGTTGTCTCGTCTACCTTTCTGGCGACGCGTCGTTCATGGCCAAAGACGTCGACCGTGCGCTGTCGGCGTTGTTGCAGAACAAAGGCGGAATGACTCGCATTGTCTCACTGGAGTTTCTGCGCCGCATGGAGGCCGACCATCGCTACCTCAAAGATGTGTATTAGAAATGAAAAGTGATTTGTACGAGGTGAGAGTGAGTGGTAGGGGTTTGTGTTAAACCTCGAAGTTTCTCGCGTCGGCTGGCGAAAACGTGCGGGGGTTGACTTTTGTATCTTTTCTTTTCTCTCCCGATTGCCCCATCGCCGCGTTTCTTTTCTTATTGTTGTTTGTCTGGTTCCGCCCTTTTTTCCCCTATTTGTGTCGTCTCTCCACACTCTGTTCTTCTACTCGAGAACCGCAGAATTGCAGATCGCTCGATTCGTCCTTCACATTTTTCCTTTTTAAAACGATTTGCAATGATTCTTGTTGTGAAGGATGCGCTCTAATGGGTTTTCTTTGTTCTTCTTCCGTACAGAAATTCGCCTTCACACCTTTGAGAGCGCGTATGCATCAACGAACGAGTGCCGCTCAGCAGCGCATTCATCCATCCACCGTTTGCACATCCTTACTTTCCATTGAGAGCAGAAAACACTGAAGTACACTTTTAAGCTTCGCGAACACTCTTCTCTTCCTTTTCACAAATCGGACGCAAGTCGGCTGCACAGCCTTCCCTTCTCATCACGTTCTGTACCCGCTCTCTCCAGCCTACCCTCAACTTTTGATTTCTTACATCTTGTTTTTGTTCGACGCCATCGCCTTCTTGTGGCTGTTCTTCTGCCCTTTCTTCACATCCCATAGCCGCAGAGGAGGCGTCTTAGATTTTAATCTTTTGTTATAGTTGCTGTGTGTGCGAGAAGCAAGCCATCACTACACGGTTGCCCGTCGACGCCGATTATTGCGCGCTCTCTGATTGGCGTTGCATCTTTCCTCTCGCTGTGGGTGTTTCATCTAGTGCTGCTCCTTTTCACTGCTCTTTCACTCTCTTCAACGTACGCAGGCACTGAGTTCTATTCATCATACATATTTATTTATTAGAATTAGAAAGAAAGATGAACTCCGACGACGTAGACGCGCTGCGCTCCGAGCTTTTACGCCAGAAGTTAATCTTCGACGCGGAACTGCGCCGCCAACGCGAGTCCTTCGAGGAGCGCCTCTCCTACATCACTCAAGAGTTAGCGGATCGCGAGGCAGACTGTCGAAACTTGCAGTCCGTCATCACCATTCTCGGACGGAAGGTAGACGCCATTACGGAGCTGAAGGAGAACGGCACCACGCCGCGTCCACCAACGCCGCGGCGCAACAACAGCATGCACGGGAGCCCCTTCAGTCGCAATATCTCCTCTCTCCCCTCGCCCACTCACGCACCGAGGGAGCGGGCGCGTACGAACTCACTCCTGACGGTCAACTCGCGGCGGGCCTCCCCGCAGATCCCGAGCGGGATTGTGCGCCGCACCAACTCCGCCCTAGCACGTGTGGCGTCGACGAGCGCGCTGAGCCGCACGGAGAGCCCGCACGTCTTTGGCGGGCACCAGGCCCGGCCGCTGCTGCGGACAAACACGAACGCGTCGGTGGGGAACGAGACGGGCAGCAACGCGGGTGGTCGGCCGCTCAATCGCAAAGTGACGCGCCGGCGCACGAATAGCGCTCACCGTCTCACGGGGGTGAAGGCAACAGGTGACTGGTAGTTCGCATCTGTATGTCCTTTTTTTTTTAGAGTATACCAGACAATGCAAAAGAAGAGACGAAACAGAAGAAACGGTTTTGTGCCAAGCAAAGTCGTTCGTTTGTTCACTTCCAGTACATTCGCGTCTCACGCGGGATGAGACATCTCGTTTTTTGTTGTTGTCGTTGTTTGGTAATTCAATGTCTCCGTTGGTCTCTATACGCAGCCTTCTTTTCCCGTTTTTTGTGTTCTTTTTTTTTTCTCGTGATGAAAGCTGACCTCTATTTTTCCGTGAGGTTTGCTGTCGATGGCTTTTTGTTTGTTTGTTTTCTCTCTCTTGTACTCTCCGACAAGAAACATATAGATGTGCTGCAACTACCCCAAGGCGTTTGTTTGCTTGTGTGTTGCCTAGGAACGGAAAGGCGGCGCAACTGTTTCTCTCTATCTCTTCGCTCCCTTCCTTTACCTGTGAGAGGAGGTTATTGCAACTGTGAAGACAACGGTGGAGGCAATGCAACAGTACTTCCAGAAGGGTGTGAGTACGGCTGAGGTATTTTCGAGAAGCCTATGTATTCTCATTTCCTGCGTTAGTCGGCCCATCGATTGAGGCAGTCGGCGCCGTTGCATGAAGTAAGATGTACAGACGCGTCGCAAGTAATACTAATAATAATGAACGTGGTTGGTCCTCTCTACTTCTATTAGGCATCTTTTTTTTTTCTTGCTGAACCCCACGACGCGGCGTACTCCATTTATCGATCTTGATGTTTTCTCTCACAGCCTCTTCCCCGTTTTTTGTTGTCTCCGCGATTCGCATCTTACCTGCACCATTCACCCAGCCTAACCAGATCACAAAATTACCTGACAGGGCTGTGGACGCTGCCACTGTTCCAATACAAGTGCTTTCACAGCAGCAACAACAAATGGGTATCACAAATAATCCCATTCTATCCTTTTCATATTATTATTATTATTATTATTTTCTTGGAAGAGCGCCAAAATAAGTAGTTCAAACCGATTAACTCGTGTGGATCGCAATGCAGCGAATCGTTTTGGGCGCCGTTGCACGCGGTTGTGCAATGCGCTCCTCTGGATGTCTCACCTGCAGCGGGACGTGCTGCTACGCCGCCACGCTTGCTGCATACCGCCCGTCGTCCTCGCAGGTGCCGCGGAGCGTCCATCCGCCCACAGCCGCCAGCACGGCGGATGTCAACGCGCCGTCCACCGCGAAGATGAAAGCGGCCCCGTCGAGCACGCCGCAACTGGATGCAAAGGCTGCGGAGCAAGTTCGTCTCGCCCACGATATCGGCGAGCAGGCGTTTGGCGAAAACACGAAGATTTTGACGCAGATCGCTTATCGTGGGCTGCGTGCCTTTGTGGTGTGCGCCATTGGCATGGGCGCGTTTATGTGGGCCATGAAAAGGAAAAAGGCGGAGCTGGCCGCCGAGGAAACCGCAACGGGAAGTGCGGAGAAGGACGAAGACCCGACGCAGCGCTACTTGGAGGAGATGCGTAGTATGGGCTTTGACGTGGACACGCTGGAGGAGGAGCTGGAGCAGACACGAGTGGCGAAGATGGCTGCCGCTCAGGCAGCGACGAAGGCAGCGTGAGGGGGTATGAAAGCGTGGAATGTGTTGGTACGCTTCCAAATCCCCTCATGGATTCTCTGCAGGCTCGGCGCTAATACATCATCAACCGTATAATGGAAATACCTTTTTCTCTCTCTGCAGAAAACGAAACTGATGCCCGATCTTCTGCAGCCATAGTTACTATACGCGATCGGCTATGATTCATGTGGTAAAGCCCCTCCTGCGGCAGTCACGCCGCAAACGCTCGATTTGCTTCGCTTCATTTTGGTCACCAATGCCTGCTGCTGTTTTCCCTTTGTTTCTCCTTTCTTCCCTTCCACGATATTTTTTCCTTCCTCTTCTCGTCCATCACGTTTTGCTTTTGTGTTCCTTCTCTGCTCTGCGTTGCTCTTTTTGTTTATTCGAAAAGTGGCATTCGACGCAGTAAGAACTGTCCTTGTGCGCAGCAAAAGAAATAGAGCAACGACGAATTTCTTCTATAATTATACGTGGTGCTTTGATGGAGCACATCACCATCGCGGCCGCGCTAAATGAGGTGGGGTCTCTTCCTCACAACGAAGCTCCGCATCCGCACGCCACCCCCGTTGCTGCGGTTGCCGCTTTCAGTGTCAGGCTGCGGGGCGAGGGCAAAGACGATGGCCCAGTCACGGTGTCGGTAGACACGTCCTCCGCCTCTTCCCACAGCCTACACAATCTGGAATGTCAGCGACGTGTCCACGCTGATAGTGGAGCGACAGCAGCGCGTCCCGTCGTCATTCCGCCTCCGCCAGGAGTTACGGGTGCTGGTGGTAACGCCGCGAACTTGCCTTCTTCCTCGCTTCCGCGAAATCGTGGCGACGACAGTGACGGCTCGGATGTGGCCTCCGCAACGCAGCACCTCACCGCCGCAGACCAAGCAGCAACAACGACAGCGTCAGCTGTGCGGCTCTCCAGCAGTCCGGTCGACGTGCCACCCAGTGCGGTGCCGGCGAGCCGCTACAGTAACATCTACGATGGCCGTTTCCATCTTCCGCCGGGTATGACAAAGCGCGCTCTTGGTCGGCTGCGGTTGGTGTGGTGCTGCGTACTGACGCAAGAGAGCTGGCACGCCTCCTTCGTCGCAGGGCCGATTCTCTTCTTTGTCATCCTCTTCGTGACCCTCGTGGTGCCGCCGAAGGAGTGGTTTAGCTACCTCATCACCTTCGTCCTCACCGTAGGCTCATTGACGTGCCTGACGCTGTCCGTCACCCTCGATCCGGGGGTGATTCCTCCGGCGCCGCTGTCGGAGCAGCCGAGCGGGCCGGCGACGGTCGTGGTTGACGGGAAGCCGGTGGAGTGTAAGGTGTGCAAGACGTGCCACATCCTCCGCCCCCCGCGCAGCAGCCATTGCAAGTTCTGCGACGTCTGCGTGGCCGACTACGACCACCACTGCGGTGTTCTCGGCAGCTGCGTGGCGAAGCGAACCTTCCGCTTCTTTGGCGGCTTTTTCATCATCACAACCATCTTGGCGCTCTACGTTGGCATCCGATCGTTCGCGGTGGTCGTCTCCACCGACTTCTCTCAGGGCAACGAGGACATGCACTTGCTTGGGGTCGCGGCCGGGTCGGTCGCCTGCATCGTGGGGGCCATTGTTGGTGGGATGATGGTGCTTCCGTGCGCCGGTCGATACGTCGTGCTGAGCGCCACGAACGAGACAACAAAAGAGACAATGCGGCGCGAGCAACAGGCGGAGTCGGGCGAACTGCCAGGGTGCGTGCCAGTGGAAGAGGTGCGCGGTGGCGATTACTGCAAGCACTTCGCTCGGCGCCTTTTTGGTCCACTTGGCCGCAGTCGAATACCCTTCGACTACTACGTTTAGCTGCATGTCTTACGTGTCGGGCATTCTGTGATGGTACTTCCTTTATACCTCTGTCTGCGTCAGCTTTTTGTTTTTACTCGACTGCTTGCTACTTCCCCGAATCGTTTTCTTCCATCAAATGATTACAGTATGCATATGTATTTTTGACAGCGGTGCCTCGGCGCGCTGAAAGAAAGGATGCTGCAACAGACACGTGATAACGGTGAGCCTTCATCTTTGTCACTGTTGTTCCGCTTCCCTTTTGGATTGCTTTCTTCGTTGCTCGTCCAAACCCTCCGCAGATAGCGTGCGTCAGTGATTGTTCTCTTCTTTCTCACTCATCGCTGTCTGCCTCAACTCCCGCTCAACATGCATCGATACTTCCTTGGCAACGAACACACAGACATGTATACTCACATCTACGAAAATGCGAGGCTTTGTGAAGCGCGCGGTGAACGTCGCAGGGACGTCAAACATGAGAGACATCGGCGGCTACACCAAGACCGTGCCGTTCGTGCGCGTGCGTCAAGGTCTCGTATTCCGCAGCGACAGCCCGCACAACGTCCCGCCCGACGTGGCGCAGAGCGTTCTGGTGGAGCAGCTGCACTTGACGCACACCTTTGATCTCAGCAGCCCACGCGAGGTGACGCAGAAGCCGTACTCGTTCCCCGGCATCGACCACGTGCTGCTTCCCATCGGTGGCTCGCTCGTGACGAAGCTGTGGCATCCCGGCGTTCACCTCACCCCTGCCCTAGCGCGCGATCTTCTCCACCGCACCTATCGCAGGCGCATCGACGAGTGCTGTGATCAGTTTGCGCAGGTGCTCCGCTTTCTGGCGAGTCGCGCCTTCGCGGCCGACGGCTCGCAGTTCATTCTTTTCCACTGCACCGCGGGCAAGGACCGAACCGGTTTCATGGCGGCCCTCATCTTGCACTTGCTCATGGTGCCTCGCGGCACGATTCTCGAGGATTACATGCTGACGAACCGCTTCTTCCAGCCGCCGACGGAGCCGAACGCGTACTTTGACGCCATCAGCATGGACCGCGAGGTGCACGATATATTATGGCACGTGGACGAAACCTACCTGGCGGCTGCGCTGGATTACGTGGAGGAGCGCTACGGGAGTGTGGACGCGTACGCGAAGAACCAGCTCGGCCTTGAGGCGGCCGCCGTCGAGTGTCTTCGCGAGCGGCTCCTGGAGTGAAAATGCGTGCAGCGGTGAATCGTATTCCTCATGGCATCGCTTTGTGCAACTGTTCCTTTTTCGCGAGAAGCAAACAACAAAAAAGTGGAAAGAACAGAGAGGGGTGATGGCGTTGCTCGCCCTCACGTATTGCGCGGGGGCGTTCGCTGGCTTTCGCCCTTTTTCGTTGTCGGTTTGTGTTTTCCATCCTCGCTTTTCCTCCCGCCGGTTCCATTTCGGGCGGCGGGAGGGGTGGGGGAAGACGACGAGGCCAGCCTGCAAACATTTCGCGCGGCGGTGGCTTTTCATTTTTTCTTTTCTCGTTCGCTGGTATTGGGAGGCATCATGACTGTAGAGTTGCACGTGCGCAGCGCGCTCGAAGTAACGACAACAGGGGCTTACTAAAATGGCAGGGGAGGTTTTTTGCGTGAGTGAGCTCAACTCGGCTCCGGGAAACAGTAGACGGTAGAAAGGGGCGTGAAGCGCAGGGAGCGCAGGGTGGCGTTGTCCGGCATGAGTGCCCGCCCGTTCATAACGAGCATCGGCAGCCGCTGAAAAATGTTCGGCTCTGTCGGCCCAGGCGCAACCACACCAAGAATCTGGCGCTTTAACTCGTACAAAATTGTGTCCGCCGTCAAGACGAGGCGGAAGCTGCTGCCGTTCATGGTGCGCACGGTGATGCTCACCAGCTGGCTGTTGCCCGCGTTCTCCGCGGCGTCGCCCGGCGTGTGGGCGGGAAGAGCTGGCGTCGGGACCGGTTTGGGAATGACCGGCGGCGCGGCCGAGCGACGCGCACGTGGCTTCGCGGTGGAGACCGCTTTGGAACGGTGGCTTTTTACCAGGGAAGCCGGCTGGCGCGGCGTTGGCAGCGCTGGTGCTGGCGGCCGGGGGAACGGGGCCTTGGCAGCGGGCGCGGCCTTCTTTGCGGGCGGCGCCGCGGTTTTGGAAGGAGAGGGTCGGCGACGAGATGGCGGTGATGCCGTCGTCTTTGCCACGAGGCGCTGCGCCGCGCCCGTCGCCAGCCTCCTTTTGGCTGGGGGGCGGGCGCTTGTTTTTGCCGGGGTGGCGGCTTTCTTCGGCTCCGCTTTACTGACTGTCTTCGCTGTCGTCTGCGTGTCCTTCACCGCGTCTGTGCGAGCCTTCTTTGCATGGCTCCTTTTTTTGCCCCAGCCCAAGAAGATACGTCCGAGCTGCAGCGCGTCGGCGTTGTCAACGAGGTAGTCCGCGCGCGTGCGATGCTCGCGCGGTGCCAATTTCATCTTTCACCTTTTCTTTCCTCGAAAACAAACAAAAATTAGAATAACAAACCAAACCCTGCAAGCATCCAACAATGAAGACTCGACCGTAATTCGCTTTCCGTGTGGGCGTTTGCAGTGGGAGAGGAGGACAACACGGAGGGAAGGGCATGCAACAACAACCATAATAGCAGTGAAACGGTGATGAAGAGAGAGCCACAACCCTCTACCAAAAGAAACGACGCTTACACGCGTGAGCGGATGGAACTCCAAGAAAAGCACTTGAAGCGGACATAACGATCGTTGTTTTGCCATAGATTTACGTCCTCGACATTTCCAACAACACAGAACACCTGCTTCAACAAGGAAGGCACTTCTTCTTTTGTTAGTGATTTACAGCTCTTTGGAGGAGCAACAGAGGAGAAGCACGGCACCGCGCAAGAAGGGAAGCAAGAAAGAAAAAGATGATTTCTAATGTACAGCAGCTCCACAACATCCACCAAGGGAACGCGAGAAAGCAGAGGGGAAATCTTATTACCGCCGCACCATCAGAACCTCTGTCCATCGCCATCGCCGCGCAACACTCTCCAGACATCCCGTTTTCTTCTATGCGCCTTCGAAACTGTCCGCCGAGTGGCTGGGCAGCAACGGCGTCTCGTCCAACGACGTCTCAGACCTGCGCTGGCGTTTTTTACCCGACAACAGTAGTTGGCCGCCGCTGGTGCTGCCGTTGTCGCTGCCGTTCACTGGTGCGTCCTCTGACGCGGTTAACGCCTCGGCGGAGGTGTTGGCGGGAGGCTCTTCCACTACCGCGGTGGAGGGCGCCGCCTTGTCCCGGTTGACTCTCACCACCTTTCGTGGCGCCCCCGCATCTTTCCGTCGCCGCCGCGTGCCTAGGTGGTAGATGGATATCTCGTTTCTGTCGGAGCCGATGACCGTCTGCTGTGATAGGAGCTCACACGAGGCTAAAAAGGCAGGCACGGTGTCGCCGCTCTTCACCAGCGACAGCAGGACTTCGCGCAGCAAAAAAAGCGTCCGATCCGTAGTGCGGCGCCGTCTCGCCTGTGAGGGAGACGTGCTCTCCTCCTTGCCCGCCTCTGTCGCCTCTGTGGGTGCTGCGACGGTGGCGACGGTGCGGGTTGTCAAGTCCGACTTGTCCTTCGCATCTGCGAAGGCGGGGTGCCCCCCGACCGGTGCTGTCGTTGCCCACTGCGCCTGCTGCGGCGGTGGTGACACGACGGGAGACGGAGGCACCGAGTTGTCGTCATCGGTGGTCTCCGGCAGCACCTCAAAATCTTCCACAATAATGCCGTTCTGCGGATTGGCCCGCACGCAGTCCGGCGTGTTCTCGATCATGATCGTGTAGTTCAGATCCCGCCCTAACTGGCGAAGATCCTTCGTGTAGTCCTCCTCATTAAACCACTTCTTGTGGCGGTAGACGAGATGCTGGATGATGTGATCCTCGTTGATCTCCTCCAAAATGCACTTCGCGTAGTCGCGCTCGCCGGCGGTCCACACGATCACCTCAAAATCGTCCTTGATAGAGCGAAAGAGGTCTTTCAGGTACGCCCGCGCGTACAGGGGGCCGTCACGGGCGTAGACGACCGTTTCATCCAAATCGAAGACGACGGTGTACTTTTTGGACCCGTCGAAGGAGGGGGCAACGAGTTTTCTGCCTTTGCGCAGCATCGTCGGCTCCCGACGCTTCAGCAGCTCCCCTTCGTCCTCGTCCGCATTTTCTTCGAACAGGTTCTCGCGCAGCAGCTCGCTGCCTTTGGGCGGCGGTGTCAGCTTCGAAGTGACCGGTTCGTCCATCAAATCCGAGTGTGCAATGAGTATTTATCGACAGAACGGAAGAATGCGTGCCGAAGCGAGGTCTCACCGGACATTCGCTGCTGCGGTTTTCTCAATACAACGACAGAATAATTGTAGATGATTTAGGTAGAGAAAGGTGAAGGGGAAAATAGGTTGAAAGTAAAGGTTCGGTAGAAGATGCTTCAGGCTGTACAGCATAATCATTCTTCTATCTGTAGGACAGGAGGTTAGAAACTCTTAAACACTGGTGAGTTTGCTGAGAAAAAAAAAACCTGAATTATATTTTGACTTTTTAGGATTAGTAACGAAAAGGTAGCTTTCTTTTCCAAGTCCGCCCCCAAAGCGGGGCCGAATGGGGTTGGGCGGGCGGGAAAAGAAAGAAATGGGTCGTTGCCATCAGAAAATTGTACTAACTGATGACCTGGGTGCTATGTTATGGCACTGTGTGTGCGTCGACGCCACCAGATACATAAGCAACGGTGCGAAGAATGCAAAACGGCAAACCCTCGTGGTTCGCGCGACGGACGCTGTGCACACTCGCGGGCCCACATTGGCTCCGCATCACTGTCGCTCATTTTATTCGCTGGTGTTGCGTCGTTGCAATTCACTGTGGCTTTAAGAAGCCGACCGCCTTCCCCCGGAGGACGCGGCCGAGCTTCGGGTCAAATCAGACTCAATGGAAAACACACGGGTTATCACAAGAAAGACACCGGCAGCGCAGTGCTCATTCAACGAGAGTCACTATCGCAGACATAACAGCGCGCAACCAAAGGCGGCAGCCGGGCCGGCAGCGAAGAGCTCAGCCGGAATGCGTACAGCGGGTCGAGGTACCCAGAAAAGGAAAAAATACACACCGTCCCCGACGCACAAGCGCGGGAGGGACAAGCATACCCTCTCTTTCATCCGAGAGGTGCCCGGTGTCCCCGCAACGAGCCTCCGTGAGGGGCGCTGGAAGGGGCTTAAAGAGAGGAAAACAAAAAGATCTGATGCCCGGAGAAAAAGAAAAACGGAAACGGGAAAGAAAACCCAAAGCGGTGCATGCACAGTCGCTGGGTGAACGCGATGCTCCGAGCGAAAGCGGGGTGCAGCCAAGGAAATGGGGCACCCGCAGATCCGCATGCCGGCGGAAGAAAAAAGTGGGAAACAGAAGCAATAATCTTGAAGCAAAACCCAAAAATAAAGATATCGGCTTGGTGGAAAATGCGAAAGGGGAAGGAAAAACACCAGTGACAAACAAAGAAAACACTTTAAAAAGATTGAAACTAGAGAGAGAGAAGGTTGAAGAGCAATGAATTAAAAAAAAAAATGGCTTGTCCGGTTGGATGAACCTCTATGGTCCTGCTTTGGCACAGAGCGTCCTCGTTGCCCTCACAGAGCGGCGAGTAGGTGCTGGACAGCGGCGGGAGACTGAGCCCGGCCGCTCTATCCACAGTCAGACAAGAGAAGTAGTCGTTCTCCCCAAAGTTGCGTGAATAGGTATCCGCCGGGTTCACGGCGCCCGCAATGTAAAAGAACACAACATCGATGTTTCTCTCTGCCCATAGGTTGTACGTGTACTCGTAGAGTCGATTCAGAGCGTACCCGCGTCCTATGCCGCCGTACCCGTTGAGGTGGCGCTGGGCATGGACAATGGGAAAGTGATCGGTCACCATCGCCACGCGGGAGTGGTCGGGGAGCGCTGCTTCCGGATCAGTGCTGCGCAGCGCCGCTCGTGCAGCAGCTGCTGCAGTGTGGACGCGTCCGTCCCGATCAGCTGCGACGCCACCGGGTACGGGCCGCGGAAACGCGCGCCCTTGTTCTCGCGCATCGTGACCGTGATGTTCACCAGCGCCGTGCTCCGCCGTCCGCCGCTGGCCGCCGGGTGTGCCACGCTTGTCTGCTCCTCCTCCACATCCTGCGCACCCCCATCCTCCGGCACAGGAGACAGTATCACGTCCTTGCGCCGCATCGACGCCACGTCCGAGGGGCGAGCGGCAAAGGCCCACATCATGGCCAGATACAGCCGCGCGATGGGGCTCACCTCGTCCAGCTTCTTCCACGCGGCGCGGTACTGCTCGTGCGTGATCGGCGCAGGCGGTTCCTTCTCCTCCTCGCGCTCGTAGCGATGCGCTGCCTGTAGGCCGGCTGCAAACTCGGGGTCCTTGGACAGGTCCACTGCAAAGGAGAAGTTCGTGTAGAGCGGCAGGCTCCGCAGAGCGCCGCTGATGGCGGATAGCGCCTTGGCCGTCGTCGCCCACTTCCAATGTCTTGCGTGCGCCATGCGACGCACCAGCTCCAGCGCCGCGCTTGGCAGGGGGAACCGCAGCAGGTCCGCTGGCATGCTGCGAAGCTCCTTCAGCCATCGAATGTGCATGAACCGCATCTGCGGGGTGATTTGGTTCCATGCGAGCTGGCTGATGTGCGGTGGCTTGTCCGCGTGTATGTACCAAGTTCGGGGACTGGACAGCCTGCCAGTATCGGCAACGATGGGGAACCGTCCAAGTGTCGGGCCCTCCACTGCTGTGCGTTGCTGTTGGCGAGAGTTGTCGGGCGGGCGGACCGGCGGCTGTTGGCTCCCGGGAAGTGGCTCGCCCACCTCCGGTCGCCGCGTGACCGCAGCACCCACCGGACTTCCGGGATGTCCGTTCCCATGCCAGTTTAAAGTCGTTGTGACTGGCGTTTCGACCGCGTTGACGACCTCTTGCGGCGCCTCTTCGTCCGTCTCCACCACTTCCGGGACGGGAGTGGCAGCGCGACCAGGATCACTCCGCACCTCACGTGAACCCTCGCCATCGTCGCGCCGCCATCTTCGCACCCAACTGGGAAAAAAAAACCAGGTCTCTGCACCCACCACACGGGCGGGCTAAACTGCCAGAGGGAGTCCGTGGACCGGGGAAAGAAGTTACAGAAACAACAAAACAATCATCCAAAATAATTAAAAGTAAGTGGGCAAATGCAAAGTTAGTTGTCGGACACACACTCTGACGCTCCTTCGACTGGTTGTTCCACAATTCCTGCGCAAATGATCTAGCCCAGAAAAATGGACCCTGCATAACGTTAATCTCCTCGAACAAACTATCTCGAAACTCAGTGTACTTGCTGATAGCCGCGTTGGTTTCTGCTCCGCTGGGAAAGATAGAAATCGGAATAACCTTGTGACCACCGAGGGAATATGCCACACAATTCTCAAAATTGCCTTGCTCACAACCTGCGCAGACATCGAATCTTTCCCTCCTTTCCATCTCCACTAAAACACAGTGCGCAATCTGTTGACCCACATCCACATCAAAACACGCGTCAACATCAATAACTGCGCTGCCTTCGTTGCCGTTTATGACCTTTGCAGCTCCCCATGAGGTAGTCGCACAATAAATCATATACCCATCATGCGTCCTCTTTGCGGAAGTCAAGAGATCTCCTTCGTCATTGTCCTTAGTCACACAAATACTTAGACCCCTGTTGAACCAGTGGCTCGAGACTGAGAGCTTCGACTTGAAATCGCCAGGATGCACCAGCACCTGTTTGTTCCACACCCGAGTGTGCCAATACACAGGAGTAGAATTATCAATAGCTGCCTCATTGTACTCAAACCACTGATTGTATGAGTTCACTCCAGCTGCGTCCCAGCTAAAAGCCCCTGATAACAGCGTTCGAATCAACCTCGTCGTGTCTTTCGCAAGGCAGTTGTATACAGATTGAGCAACGGAGAGTGCTTTATCCCTGTAGTTAGCCCAAGGATGTAGACCATCTGGCCTGTTAACATCATAAGCCTCGATTCGGGGTGGAATGCCAGGTGGAAAAGGAAACATACCCCACATGTCACGACAGACTACTGGGCAAGAGCAATGTCCTTCTGCATCACACGTACCAACAAAGGTAAACTGGTGGAAGATGCCACATCGAATGGGTGTCCAGGGCCGTTTGCAGGGGGAATTGTCTCCCCTCCTGCTCAACCATACAACTTCTGTGGTGTTCTTCACCTCACTTATGTTATGAAACATCCTGTATTCAGCAGAAAACACTGGCTGTATGACGGTGCTTGCGATGAGGAGGCTCAAGAGGAAAAAAGATGAGAACATTGGGAAAGCAATAGCGCAGAGAGAAATGCAAGGATTGTAGTCGTTTCAAACAAATTGATGTCCTTTGTATTTGTGTGTTTTGTTTTTTTACTGTGTCTTTCTAAACTGGAAGCGAGAGTCTTAGCTTTGGGCAGGAAGTGTGATTCATGCGTCGTAGATAAATGAAGGGAGAGATCATGAGAAGCGAAAAGAGGCGTAAGGAGGGTAGTGAGCAGTGTCTTTGTGCACGTGTCAGTGCATTCCAACAGAATGATTCTTTGCTTTGTTCCTGTTTTTCTGCCGCGAAACGCACAGCGCCTGTTTTATGTACGGCGTCGCAGTCCGCGTTGCACGTTTGTACAGCACACGTTGTTACAGGATGCACTTTTGCGGAGTTTCCAGTCGAAACGAGCAAAACAACAGTAACATCAAGAACACACGACCAACCTCACACCGCCCACAGCCAGAGGATCAACGAAATATATGTGTGTGTGAGGCGCTCTTCTGTCAGAGTGCGAAACTCAATCAGAGCCGCTTTGCGGAAACGATTTGATGAGACGAGATCCTCTTGACGCTTGACAGTGGCGCTGCCCAACAGGCATGTTAACGAAGAGAAACACAAAACCCCTCCTCATCGTCGTTCACTTTCGAGCGTTTCTCTGGTATTATTATTATTATTGGGTACCCTTCAAGCAGTGTTGGGTTCAACCCGCCACTGCTGCGAGTTGACCCGCCAACCTAGTTGCAGGTATACAGACGTGCATCTATGACGACGCGGTCCCTCTCTCCGCCGTGCGCTTTTCAGCGACTTCGAGACGAGACAAAAGTCGTTCCTCTATGAATTGAAAGCAAAAAAAAAATGTGTGTGTTACTCACCGTCATTTTCGTCCGGGTCGCGCAGGTCCGTCGACTCCACCACGCGCGAATCGAAGGCGACGCCGTCCTCCCAGCAGCTGTGGTCGACGTGAAGAACGTTGCTCCCCTCCTCCCGTCTCTTCCTCGTGGTCATGGGGACCTGCGTGTGGCGCGGACACGCGGGACAGGGCAGGAAAGGGTCGCGCTGCCCGAAGTTGACGTAGCCGCCACAGTACAAGGCGCACACGATGTGGTACATTTCCGTGCATTGAGGGTGGTAGCAGGCCACACACGCACCAGGCATGCCACACAAAGCGCAGACGTTCATCGCCAGCTCGCACTCCGCGATGTCCTCCAGCTCATTACCACTTTGGTAGGCCGAGCAGAGGTGCGCGCATCTCGGATGCACGACGTGAACAGTGCGGGTGGAAGTGTTCACAAACGTGTGCGTGCAGTACTGTCGCGTCGGCTCCTTGCCGGGCGGAACACGGCGGTGATCGCACAAGTCTCGTTTCACCTCCGCGAAGGTGGGCGTGCGCGCGCCGCGATTGCGTATATTCTTCGTGAGCTGCTGGCGCACGATCGCCATACACGCCTGCTCGTCGTTGCAGTCCAGCCCACACAACAGGCACCGTGTGCTGACCTCCGTTTTGCGACGAATGCGCTGTTTCCGCTGCTCCTCGCGATTTGCGTGCTGTTCCACCAGTGGCACCCGCTGACGCACATCACGCGCCGTCACGTAGGGTACACCCGGCTCCAAGGGAGCAGCAAGCACCGGTGGGGCCTGCCGGAGGAGCAGCTCTTGACGTGCACGGAGCTCCTGGCCATACGCGGAAGGCACCACCCCACTCACGAGAGCCACGCTCGCCCCTGCGTTGCCACTGTTGCCGTTGATGGTGAAGGTCGTGCGTCGTGGACCGGAGGACGACGACGAGGAGGATACAGCTGGGGGGAAGGCGTCGCCCTGCAACGTCACCGACACGCCACTCTCAGAGGAAAACGCGCCGCCTAGGCGACTGTTGTTGCGCTGCTGCTGCTGCTGTTGCAGTCGCATGAGCTGCGTTACGTCCACCACACCCGCCGAGCCGAGCTGCTCCCGCACCGTCACAACCCCACTGCTCCCGGGCTGCGGTGCCGGCGTCGCAAGAATGCGGACCACCTCCAGCTTCGACGACCTGTCCAGACGCAGCAGCAGCGGGTGTGGGTTTGTTTGATAGCGCATGTCGACGTCGTTCTTGCGGCGCACGTACACCTGCCGCAGCTCGAGCACCTGCCGGCGGTCGCCACGCAGGTGGTCGCGAATGGCTTTGTGCACCACCTCGTCAAAGGTCACCGCGGTAATCGCCTGTGTGACGTCCTCCGCGTCGCCCAGGTCCAACTCTGCTACCGTCATGCCGGGCTTTGGTGTTTTGAAGCGGATCGCCAAGATGACGCAGCGTAGGAAAAATTTCACGTACGTGGGGGGACAGGTAAGCGCGTGCACACGCACGTGCACGTCTCCGTTCGGGTCCACCGGTGTGGCAGGACTGAGGATCGGCGCGGGGGCGTTAAGGGAGGAGTCCTCAGCAGGGTAGTTGACATTACTATTGTTGCTGTTATTGTGGTGACTGCTACTGTTGTTGCCGACTTTGGCCTCACAGAGCCGCGTGAGGTTTTCGCGTGTGAGAGCGGCGAATTGGACCGGCGGCATCACTAGTGGGGATGTCGTGAACCTTGCGGGAAACGCGGAGCTCCGTACCAGGTCCGGCACGGCTGCCGGTGTGCGTGCAAGCTCAATTTCGAAGCAGGCGACCGCATCAGGTGCTCTTGCGTCGTCATCGTTGCCTTCGTCGTCACTGTTGCTGCCGCCGCCCGCCCCTGCGCCAATGCTCGACCGCAACAAGTTATCCAAATTATCAACACATTGAGAGGCCGAGTCGCCCAGCAGCATCGGTAAAACGGCTGCTGGTGGCTGCTGCCGCGCGCTGCGCTCCTTCGCCACTTTGCGGCTCCACTGCCGCAGGAGGGAGCTGAAGAGAGCGTTGTCGACCACGAGACGATCGCGCGTCTCCTCCTCGGTGTAAAAGACGGTGAACTCTGACAACGGAAGCTCCATAAATGTGATCTTGGCTTCGACAAGCGCGCGCAGATCATCATAGCTGCGATCGTCCGGGTCACTAAATGAGATTGTGTCGCGAAACACGCGCTCGCTGTCAATGTTTGGCAGCTTCACGAACCGGAGTCGCAAGCTCACATGCACGCGGGACATTACTCGTGGCGCGTTGCGATATATTACTCGTTGGCGTACTGAAAGTTCTAGGAGTGCGCAAGAGAGAGAGAGTTGGAGCCGCTGATGGCAGCACAAATCCCCAATACGAAAGTAGGTAGGGAGCGCACAGCGCTGGGCAACAGAGCGGCGTCAACTCCAGGAAATGGTGGTGGTGAGAACAAGGAACACAGAGAGGGAGTGTTTTCCAAAGCAGACACAATGAAACAACAACCAAAAAAAAAAAGGCATCTGCGTTGCCAGCAGTGCTTCCCCATTAAAGTGCAATCTCAAGCGCACGGCTGTGAAACCTTCGCCAAGTGTGTATCAAAGGAGTCGCAGAGCTTTCACCCAATGCACCCATCACTTTTCTTCTAGCCGTTTTATAGCTCGGTCCTTCATTCGATTAGTTATCGTAAGAGAATATGTGAAGGGAGAGCCGCGTTGCTTTCGCCAGGGAACCAGAAAAAAAAAAGAATAGAAGAGACATCATGCTACTTCGCCAACAGTCGAAAAATCGCGGATGGAGAGAGGGTGGCCACCATGAAAGCCTCACGTATTGCCGAAGTGGCGTGACAGCCCGCAGGAAGAGTCAGCTGCAACACACAGACCATCCCGGGTTTGCGGGCAGGTTTCAGGAAAAAGTTTCGCGCCACCGCCTCTCGAATGCCCGCGCGGGCAATCATGTTCTTGGCGGAACGCTTCGCCAAGGGAGAGCGGTAGCGAAGAAGTCCATCTTGATCGTGGTAGAGGCTTTTCTTGAGAGCGGCAGATCCCGCGTCTTCCTCCCAGTCCCATCCCCGCTTCTCATCGACGACGTAGAACGACATGCGGTGCGGTCGCTGAACAAGCGGGCGAAGGGCGGCACGAGGAGCCAAATGCATCTTTGCGAGCCCCTCCACACGAAGTTCGCGCACCAAGTTGGCGAACAAGTTGGCCTCAGTGCCGTCCCCGAGGGCAGGCACGAGTTCATCAATCCCTTTGCCGAAAGTGGGCAGGACAACGTCGAGGATGGAGTGTTGAGCGGCTTCGGCCGTGGATGTAACGCGTTTCACGGCGCACGGCGCAACCCGCGCCTCGCTCTCCGGCCTCACGCTCGACCAGTCTTGATGTGCAGAGGACGTCATGAAGCCGTTCACATGGTCCGCCGCGCCTGCAAAACAGTCCTCTTCACCCCTCACTTCCGCCAGTACCGAAGGATCACCCGACACACGCACGAGATCACCCACTTTTACCTGCGGACCGCTTTGCTGCCACCGCAGAGAGGCAAATGCGTTGAAGTGCACATCGGTGATGGCGTGCAGTGTCTCCTGCAGCACCAACGGCTTCACCGCTTCGCGAATGAGTTGGGCAGAGTCGTGGT
This sequence comes from Leptomonas pyrrhocoris, assembly GCF_001293395.1. Classification (NCBI taxonomy): domain Eukaryota; phylum Euglenozoa; class Kinetoplastea; order Trypanosomatida; family Trypanosomatidae; genus Leptomonas; species Leptomonas pyrrhocoris. The sequence goes on from NW_015438357.1 coordinate 1,522,626, forward strand.
GGCGCGGCATGAGGTCCGCCGCACGCCGCACAAAGTCCAACAGAAGGTTGTGATGAGACGCGTACAGCCCGCTCTGACGTGCTCGCGCATACACCTGTGCGTCGTTCTTCACGGCGAGCTCCATTCCCTCCTTGGCACCTTTCCAGTCGCCCCCGGTGCTACGCGGAGAGCTGAGCACCTCCAGCAGCAGCTGCATCTCACGGTGCACGTGCGTGGTGCCTTCGGTAAGTCGCTGCAGATGATGACAAAGAAAGCGCGAATAGTCGCGCTGCAGCAACAGCTTCGCGTCGTCGTAGATGCGCGCGAGTCCCACGCCGTGCCGCGCGACATGCGAGTAATTCACGAAGCCGCTCTCCGCGACGCTTCGCAGCTGCGGAAGGACGTCGCCGAGGCTGCCCTGAATGTTGCGCAGGGTGATTGTGTAACGTGTGCAGGGAAGGAGATGTGTCGGGAAGGCGGCAGCTTTTGAACTCACCTTGATGCGGCGGACAGGACTCACATACACGTCACCCCCGCCCGAGTGCCAGTGCTGGTCCCTCCAAAACGCCCTTGGCAGTGTGTGAGCGCTCTCCTCCCCGCACCGCACCCACACGTAGCGGGAGGCGCAGCTCACAAAGTCGACCTGCGTGAGAAAGTGAAAGGAGATGGAACGCGGCAATCGCTCTCGCAGAAGTCCCTCCACGACGGGGTCGGGGACGCCTTCGCTGACCAGCTGCAGGACGAAGCTCACGGGATACGTCGTCGCTGCTACGGTCGTAGCGACAGACGTGCTGATGGACGTGCCTACGCGGTCTTCCACCGGTGCTGCCGATGACGCTTGCGCTGAGACAAAGAGTTCGTCTGGTAACTCTTCCTCTACCACGTAGTCGTCAAATGCCCACTTCATTAAAGCTACCGGGCGCTGCACTTCATTTTTGCGTGCGTTTCGCGTACAGGTGATGCCGATGGCGCGCTCCACCTCCTCTGCACCGTGTGCGTGCCTCCGCGACAGCCTGTACCGTAGTCTGTCTTTCGTCATGATGATTTAGGGAAGGTGGCTACGGAGTGTATGTACCTTGCTGATGAGGAGAAGAGACGACATGATGAAGTTGGGAAAAAAAAAGTGAACATCGTGTAATGAAATCAGTAATAACAATAATAATAATAATAACACCAGATAGCCCGCAAGCGACAACTCACACACGCACATACACAGTGGACGCTCTAGAAGGCCGCTGTAAGAGTCGCCCACATCATCCCAAATACGTCTTCAGATCTCAGGTTTACAATCTCATGTCTTTCATAAATTATTTCGTTGAACACATGTCCGGCAACGAGTACGAAAACTATGAACACCTAAGCTTCGCACCAGACTCAACAACAGCCACCGCAACACCACTCAGCTACAGCTGGCCACTGCCCTAACGGTGCTTCAGAGATCGTCTCAAAAGTTCTGTTCACCCTCCACACACACACACACACACACAACAAAAAAAAAACCGAGAACTTCCTTCTACCTGATAACTTTCTGCTTCGCCGGCTGCTGCAGCGCTGCCTCCTTTGCCGCAGACGCGCTGGCGCCCAACGCTATCTGCTCCAGCTGTTGCCGACGCCACGGCGGCATGCAGCGACGCGCGTAGCCACCGTGCGGGGCCATCATCATATACGGCCGATCCGTCGCCACACAAAACGTAACGCATGTCACGAAGCCAAGGTGGCCACTCGCCACCCCACTCAGCCAGTAGGTTGCACCCATCCCGGTAAAAAACTCGTGACTGGAGCGCAGCAGCCGGGTTTCGAGCGGTTCCGATGGAATTGGATAGCGGTGGTAGAGGCGGCGGCCCGCTGCTGTCTGGGGCAGCCCCTTCCGCCACCCGAGGGTACCGAGGCCAACGACTGCGGACCACAGACCGGCGTTCACGATGGTCGCCTTTGTCCACGCTTGACCCCACGAGTTGTGCTTTCCGCTCCACATGGCCTCCGCCAAAAAGTAGTGCAAGCTGGCCCCCACAAGCGTTCCGGGAAAGGCGATCCAGCCGATTTGTCGCATGACACCGTTAATGGTGTAGTTGACGCGGGACTCGGCGAAGATGGAGACGGCCGTGGCAGAGCTGGCGATGAAAAACACGGCGAAGGTGGAGATGATGGAGCCGTACATGACGCAGCAGAGGGGGCAACACTTCTCGCTGCGCATTTGCTGCCGCCGGCTCTCCGGGATGAGGGAGTCGGCGGTGTCGCCGACGCTGCTCAGCTTGTCGCCGTCCACCTTAGTGGAGCTGACGATAGAGATGCGACCCTTGTCCAGTGACATGGCTCCTTCTCCCACTCCACGCTGTGATGCTCAGCGGTCCTAAATGTCTCTCCGCTTCTTCTTCTGAGGCAGCGGCCTTTTTCCTTGCTTCTTTACAACGCTTCAGCAGACCGGCAAAACGTAAAGAAAAGGCATTGAAGGATGGAGGGAGGGAATGGACTGTTGAAGAGTATTTGAAAAACAGAATGAGAAGGGGAAGAAAACTGAAAGCTACGCGCTTTAGGCTGCAGCGACGTATCCAGCTACGCCACGATAGATACTGTCATCGTGTTCTATACATTTTCCCCTTTTCGCTGCTGGTGCTTCGTATGTTACTATGATAGCAGCTGCAGTTGAGGGGACGAGGTTTGGACGCACTCCGCCAAACAACGAGAAGATGGCGCCAAATGTGGGTGAAAGAAGTTCAGTTTTTCTCACAGTGTACGAAGCAACGGGAGGTGGTGGACACTGAAGGAAACGAAAATACTGCCAGGTGCTCGTAAGGACGATACGTGCGCCGGGTCATTCTATGGTGAGTTCGCGCGGGAACAACAACAACAACAAAAAAGAGAAACGAACTCAACAACAACAAAAGGCTCGTTTCAAACAGGGAAAAGGATACTTTATAATAATCCAGACTGCGGTGATGATCGTCAACTACTGTGTGTCTTCCTCTTTGGCCTGCTTAGCAGACGCTGCGGTGCCAAACACGACAACGCGCTTTGTGGACGTGTTGTCGAAGCTGTTGATGCGGCGAATCATGGAAATGGCATCCGCGGAGAGGTTCGTTTTGTGCTGAGTCCTGGAGGTGACAGTGCTGGGCGAGGTGATCTGTGAGGTACGGAAGAAGCTCTGATATGTGGCGGTGGCGGAGGAGGACAAGGATGCACCGCCGAACGCAACCTCCTTGCCCGTCCCCACTTCCCCTGTGTGTGTGTGCGAGGTGCTGGAGATGGTGAGAGAAGACGCCGCAGTCAACAGCTTCGAAGAGGACGCCGCGGAACTCTGCTGCTGCTTTGTTTTGGCGCGCTCGTCGAGCTCGACCTGCTGCTGTGCCTTTAGCTGACGCTGCTTCAGCTTCCAGATCTCGTGCTTGCGCGCTAGCGACTGCACTACTTGTTGCTGCTGCTGCTGCTGCGACACAGCATCTTCAGCTTGGCAAATGTCCGACGCAGACGTGCTCGGCGACGTGGTGTACCGCCCCTCTTCTCCAACGGAGCTGGCGCCGAGAAGAACAACTTCGTCGTTCGCGTGCCTATCGTGCCCCACTCGTCGCCCATGCAGCAAGGCTGGCGACGCCACCTCCGCCGGCATCCAGTTCGCCGCTTCGTTGTCATCGTCGCCAATCACCAGCTCATCCACCGGTGCCGAGAAGCCGTTGGTGGCCGCCGTTTCACCGCCCTGTCCTGCTGTTTGCCGGTGCAGTATCTCCTCCTCCCTGTCCTCGCCGTGTGGGTGCGGGTGGAAGCTGCGTGTCTGGCTCAACGTCTGCGACTGCGTCAGCTCGCGTGAGACGAACTGCTCAAACTTCTGCCGTCGCTGGTGCTGCACGTTGGCGAGAAATTGGTTCGTCAGCTCTCCAACGACGCACGGCGACCACGCGCTGCTGCTGGATGGCGTGGTGGGCGACGTGGCCCCCGCTGGGGAAATGACGGACGTGCCAAAGCGAAAGGAGGAAAAGGACAGGGGAGAAAAGACGCCCCCGCCCGCCGTGCGCACGCTGTTGCTGCTGCCGTCTGCGATCAACGGCGACGCAGGAAAGGCCGAAGATGAATTCGCGTTCACGTTGGAAAGCGGCAGGGGAGACGGTAGCGTGGTGGAACGCGAGAAGACGTCTCGCATGTTGACCGACTTCGCTTGCTTCCGCAATGCGCGCTGGGAATGCTGGAAGGCAATTTGCAGCTCTGCCTCGGCGGCCTTTTCGTGTGCCCGGCGTTGACGTAGTGTACCACCACCGACACTCATGTCAGAGGTGCTTGGCAGTGCATCATTGACGTCTCGCACACGCTTGCCGCGACGGCTGCGCACAACAGCGCCAGATGCGTCATCCACAGCGGCGTTTGCCTCATCCGCCAACGAGGGCGTTGCGGTGAGCGGCAGACTTTCCACCCATTGAGATGTGGCGCTGTACTTGTCTTGAATAGCTGCCCCCCGAGTCCCATCAGCGTCGTCACCACCGGCGTCCTCGTTGCCGGTCATTACAACGACGACTTCACCTTCTGTATCGAGCAGGTTAGCGTTGCTGGAGGGCGTGGCCCCCGCCATCCGGGGCGCCAGCAGCAGGTCTTGCGATGTCTCCCCGCCCCCCAACAGCACGGGCTCCGACGCCGCAACGGCGTCCAGCGCGGCGTCGTGCGACGAAAGTTGCACCGTCTCGTAAACAAGGACAACGTCCGAGTCCTCCACGGCGGCGTTGGTGACCCGAGCGCAGATGTCCGAGTCCTCGACGGTGAATGCAGGAGAGAAGGCCGGCAACAGGGATGCTTCGGTTTCGTCCACTGAGCTGGGCAGCGGTGGCGGCTGCCGGGAGTGCTCCTCCTCCTGCTCTAGCGAGGGGGAGACGTGGTCGTCATCGTCGCCCCCCTGCCCCTGCCACTGCTCTGGCGGAGGTGAAATTGCGGAGTCCATTAACGTACGCTTTCCGCGGAAAGACGATAACAAATAACTAACAGAGCAGAGATAAACGATGCCTTTTCCTCTACGAATCTCCGAAGGAATTAGTTTGCTGTGTCGGACGCGCGTGAACAGGCGAAGAATCACTGGACCCCTTCGGAAGGAATGGACAGCCACGAGCAACAGCAGAATCAGTGCTGTGTCTTTGTCAGTGTATCAGCAGATGACCAATGCGTGTATGAGAATTCTATATGACTGAGGGATGTGACGGATTGGAAAAAAAAAGTTATAGGTGTGCGTGCGCAGATCTATTCCCGCTCCGTGCTTCTCCGTGTCCTCAGAAAACGATGTGTGCAACGAGGTGTTCTCAAATCGCTTAACGAGATACAAAGTAGACGAATAACGAACCCAGAAAAGGAGCCAGAATTGAATGACACGGGAAAGGAGATGAATTGGCAGGAGTTATAAGTAGCCACTTGCAATCAGCGATGCACAAATCCTCCAAGACCACCATGGTAAGTAAGCGAAGGTAGATAAGCCGGCGTTTACTCTGCCAGTGGAATCTATTCCGTGATGGCTGTGATCATTCGGGTACACCTTCTTGTTGAAATTTAATTCGCGTAAAGGTGCGATGAGCATCGGGCAACACAAGGTGAAACCGGCCTGTAACGACAACAACGACGACACCAACAAAAAAAGACCATTAAGAACCCGTTGATCTACTGCAGAAGGGCCACAAGATCTGCGTGATCTGCCACTTTCGCGCACTCCAGCGGAGTCATACCCGCCACATTCTTTGCCGTCTTCGACGCCCCTGCCTGGAGCAGGGCCTCGGCGGCTCCCTTGCTACCAGACAACGCGGCAAGATGCAGCGGCGTGCGCTTCGACGTGTCACGCGCATTCACATTTGCGCCTTCCTCTAGAAGCAGTTTCACTACGTTTCTATGGCCGCGGTCAGCCGTGTAATGAAGGGGCGTCCAGCCTTCGGCATCTGCGGCGTCAATGTTTACCTGCTGTGTGGCAGACGCTTCGAGAATGAGCTTCACAAATACCTCGTTGCCCGAGAACGCGGCGTGGTGCAGCAACGTCAGTTTTTGATCGTCACACTCGGTGAGGCAGCCGCCTTTCTGGACGTAGCCGGTAAAGCGCTCAGTGTTGCCGCGACGGCACGCGTCGAATATGGTCTCCTTCGGCGGCTCTCGACGAGCGACAGACGCCATTGTGAAACGCGTACTAACCTGAAATAGTGCAAGGCAGATGCTGTCACTTTACCTGTGCACGTACGACTTTAAAACAATGATAAAAGAGAAGAAATAAAGGAAGGAAATAATCAACATAAAAAAAAACATGGTGAACATAACGGAGAGGCGACCAAGAGTTCGGGCAGCGATGAGATCAGCAGCACCCGATTTCTTCTTCCCTCCTCCTTTCAGAAAAAGAGGGATCTTTTGCTGAGGTCTCAGTGATGAGTCATTCAACCCAGAAGAAGGTGAAAGGAGTTCGAGAGGCAAAAACGTGCGTTCAAGTCATAAAAGCGGAACGGAAGGGGTCCTCAACACCTATGCGTTTCATCTGCAAGCGTAGAGATGCGCACCAGCGCAAATCCACGCGGGATCAGCTGTCATGGACTGCGACGACCTTCACTTCGTGCGAGAGCGCTCTTTTTTTTGGTTTGTGTTGGGCTTTCGAAGAAGTAAAACGAAACAAGAACACAAGAAATGGGGCGTGGTACAAGAAGGAACATTGTAATCCCCGATTGGCATAAATCGCGGTAGAAAAAAACTTTAGAGGTGAAATAGAAGAAAGGCAATAAATATATAAAAACAGCAACGGAACTCATTGGGTGGACTCGATCTTACGCGATTCGATGCACGCACATACATTCACACAGAATAAAAAGGTACACCGCGGCATCGTGCAGCTGGGCCGGAGCACTGTCTAGAAAGGCTGAAGTGAGAGAAACGTCAAGCAGGTGAACGTGTTGATTGCAGTGACGCATCAACCAACGTAAGTTTCATCCTTTCTTCTCACATCAGCCGACACGAGCCTTTACCAACAGCCAACAACAACTAAAAGAGCAATGAAAACGTACGATTTGCTGAAATACGCGTGAAAGGTTTCCCCCCTGCATTTCCGTTCCTTTTTTTTGACCTCTAAAGCTACAATGACGGCAACGACTAGGACATTGGGAAGCGTTACAGAGACCAGCAGTGGCGAAAACCGATGGGCGTAAGACGTGACATCGCAACACCAAGAGCACAGGTTAGGCTTCTCGCATTGCACAATTGACACGATAAGCTGCTAGCGCGAAGTGCAGTTGCTGTTCGAAGAATTCACGCGTGCCCTCTGACCGTTAACGCAGCTGAAAACCCCCGAAAAGGGGGAAAAAACGCAATTGCAACAAAACAACAAAAGAAAAGAGCTGTGCCTCTCTTTTTTGTTTCCCTCCGTCTTTCCCACTCTGCACGACAGAATTACAATGGTGCTGCACCTGCAAAAAAAAAACTCGAGCAGCTGGGCTTCTTTTTTCCTCTTTGATTTTCTGGACACTCAAGTTCTGACGCGCGGGTTGGCTTTGCGACTCTCCGCCTACTTCTTCGGCTTCGCACCGGGGGTGTCGCCGTCCTCTACGCCAGACTGCTGCATCAGCTCGTCAATAGACCGCTCCAAGTCATCGATGCGGGCACCCATCTCGTCAATGCGAGAGATGATGTTGTTGGACATCTCCTCAAAACGAGATTGCATCTGCTGCAACAGTCCCTGCACGTAGGAGGTAAGCTCCTGCGTACCGCCCTGCGGAACAGCAGAGGGTACAGCGTTACCGGATTGGGCGGCGGGTGCACGACCTACAGGGGAAGAGGCCTTCTGCTCCGGTCCTTTCGCGCGTGCGGGGGATGCCTTCGGCGGCATTGTCGAATTACCTCGATGGAGAAAAGGCAAAAAAAAAAAGAGGACCTGGAAAATATTCTGAGAAATGACCTCAATGCAGAAATGGTTAAGGAGTCCGGTCGAGATTCTTCTCCTCTACGCAATTTATTTGAAGGTTGGAGAAATCTTACGGGAACAGTATATATATATACAGAGAGAGAGAGGCGGTGGGAAACGTAAGAGATGCGCAGTGGCACAGTTTGCATCAGGTGAGCACGTAAACCAGGTGTCACGGATCACAGAAAAGAGCAGAGAGACAAAGGGAAAGCTAAGCGAGAGAGAGAAAAAAGACATACCACACTGCGGATAATGATGCCTCAGTCTTCCCAGTGGAAGTCAGAATTACTGCTCCACACTGGTAAAACACGCATCGCAAACACAGCTATCAGACACCAGCGGTTCTTGTTGTTTCATCTCCCCTCGCCGACGATGTGTAACGGTGTTGTCTGTACCTACGGAGGGTCAGCGGTGTTCCCGGAAGCGACAACAAATAACAACGGGGTTTTCTGTTGGATTGTTTTATTGAACACGCGGGTTGCAACCCGATCAAGAGACAGAGAGAGAGAGAGAGAAAAAGAACAGAATAAATAAATGAACTCCACGGGAGATCAGAACACAAAACACACACACAATCACCAACACAAACACGTACACTTAACATGGCGCCGACCCATCAACATCAAAACAGTAAAATAACATGCAAAAAGAAAAGCAGCAGAGTGGAATTAAAAGAGGAGGAAGTACCGGGAAATTGAAAAAGGAGAAAGGATGGCGAAGGCCACCTGCACAGACTGCATTATCCGTACTTTTCATTTTCACTTTCACAGTTTTTTTTTGTTTCTGTAAATCTTTTATGCTTCATCAAGTCTGCGTGAGGTACAAGAACAGGCGAAACCACTTCTCACACTGCATAATAGGCGTCATTAAAGAATAAATGAAAACCAAAAAACGAAAAGAGAACCGACTCGCTCGGTCTTCTTCACTTCACTATCCGCCTCTACACGTAACGCGCTTGCTTGCGAGAAGAAAAAAAAAAGAGACGCAGACCAAAACGCCGGTTCGATCACAACATTATTACTCAGCGAAACGAAGGTAGTTGTGCGGAAGATCGAGTTCAGAAGAAAAGGCAACCGTGTACTTCCGTGAGAAGACACACGCAGAAATAGAGAAGGAAAGAGACGAATGTACGCGGCGGTGGACTCTGTTACAGAAAAAAAAGCGGGTCATGCAGATTCGCTGCTAGGCTCTTCCCCGATTTCGCCAAACTACTCGTCGAACGTGTAGTGCACAGGCGGCAACCGCCGAATCACCTCCTCTGGTGGCACAATGCGTACACGAGAGGCCAGCTTCATGGTCGTCGCAAACCGCAGTCGCCGCGCGCGCCCAATCGAGATCATCTTGCGCGAGTTCTTCAGAACGTACTCCACGTAGCCTTTGTCAAGGTCCACTTTCATTGTCAGAAAGTCGCCATTCTCAATACGGTCGAGGTTCTCCTCCTTGCGGTGATAGGGGTAGTTGGTGTAGAAGACGCCGGACATGTAGTACACACAGCTGTCCGCTGTTTTGTGAAACTCTTGATCGGTGCAGACACAGGCCTCAGAGACGAGGCCGAAGCCGGTGTAGTCGGCGATCTTCACCTCGTAGGTGATGGCGTGTCGACCCGTCACGAGAAACACATCGCCGACCATCGCCACGCCGTATACCACCCGCAGGCGGTTGCGCTCCATACTGACGCCGGGGCCTGCGTTAAACTGAAGCTGCGCCTCCGGCTCCGTCTCACCGAGCATCGCCAGCAGCCCGGGCAGCTGAAAGTACGCCGCGTCGATCTTCAAACGACGCACCGTGTCCTCTTTTAACAAGTTGAAATACTGATAGCCCCTGAAGTAGCTCAAAATGTGCTTGAAGCAGACGGGGTCGCGGTCAATGAAAATCGCGTGCCTCTCGTCTTTGAAGACAGGCGTGACACCGTCCGTTTCATCGGACCCGAGAAGCACATGAAAGTAGTTGGGGCTGTCTTTGCTTAGCAGTGTGGTGAGCGGCACGGTGAAAATATCGCCGCCCACATTTAGGGTGACCACCTCCGCATACTGCTCCGGGAAACGTGACTGAACAACCTCGTTCACCTTCGGCTGCACCGCCTGCCGCGCCGCCGCCAGTCCTTCAAGTTCCGAGTCCATCATCGTAAAGCGACTGATGCTGATCTCTACGTTTCGACGTATCTTCTCCGCGGCGCTGCAGACGTCGTTGCGCAGCTTTGCGACCGCCTCGCCATCGTTGACGTTGCCGGCGTCATCGCTCGACTGCACAAAGGACGACGCGTTCGAACGCACCAGCCCGTTCTCCTCTGGCGCCTCGTCCTCATCGACACCTGAGGAAGATGTCGTAGTGGCGGAGACTGGTTCGTGGGCGGACGATCGCCCTGCGGGAGCGGCGGACAGGGATAAGAAAAGCGACGCATTTTCTTCTAACTGGCCCCCTTCCGCGAGGGCAGTGCCGTTGCTAGCCGGGGACACAGACGGTTCGACAGTTTCAGCGGAGGCATCGGTGGTGGTCGTAGCGACGCGAGCTCGTTTGCGCCCACCGCGCTGTGGCTGGCGTGTTGCAGTTCCGCCGCGCGCCGGCTCACCCTGTTCGTTGCGCTTTGCTGTTTTGCTTGCGGGCATTACAGAGGCGAAAGAGAAGTAGCCAGAGGAGACCAGGCAGAAACAAAAAGACAACGCTACTAGTAGATCCCTCTAGCTGTACACAGTAGCAGAGAACCGCGCCGGGAGCACGAAGGAAGAAACAACGCCCGTTATCGTCGACGGCGACGACGAACTAGCGATATCAGGGCAGGCAAGACGAATTTGTGTTTGCTTACTGAATTAGAAAAAAACCGTGTATACGCGGCAGCTGCACCCCCAACACCTTGCCGTGACAGTAAAACACAAATAGTAGGGCAGTCGTGTGCCGAATACCACAAGCGCAGATGAAAAAGCAGCAATAAAAAAAAAGGTAGCAGAGGTCTCACGTTGAAAACGGTGTGTGTGTGTGTATGTGTGTATGCGTGTGTGTGCTCTGAAAATAACGGTTGAAGGTTCGAAAAGGAGGAGTTACTCTGGGCTCCGATGCTGCTCCAATCTGGAAGTTTAAACTACTATTATCTTCTTACGTTCCTTTTTTTCCCCCCGAGATCGTAGAAAACCTGCAAAGTGAAAAGAAAAGAGGTCGGTGTGTGTTCATGTGGGCAGAAGAGCACAACGAGAAAAGCTAACAATATGGAAACGTTGCAGCGAAGATCGGTCAAGGCGGCGAAAAAGCTGGTCAGGGTTAGTGCTACTCGGGCACCTCCTGAGAGAAGCTCTACGGAGCGGTAGAAGCAGAGCACGGTTTGGCGCACAGCCGCAACTGACGCAGTTCGTTGAAACCAATACGATTCGGAAAGAGAAAAGTGACATTTTAAAAAATCAGTAACCTTAAAGTGCGTAAAAGAAAAGGCTATTCGTTTTCCGGTTGAGCTTTACTAAGAATATTTTTTTGTGCAGCGCGACAATCGCAACTGTGCAGTTCCGAAGTGCTCGTGACAGTCGAGAAGAAGAGACAAAAAAGAACACGTTTGCAGACAAACACACACACACACACACACGAGCAAACAGCAGCAAAAGAACCTTGCAGAAGACACAACACAAACGAAGAAGTAAAACGAATTACAACGGGAGAGGAAAAGGTGATGCTGGCCGCGAAGCACTTCGCTTCCGCGCTTTCGTGGTGCAGCAAAACGTGATCTTCCATGGTCCTATGGTGTTCGCGAGTGTTCCACAATAAGCTGCACCGTATTTGTCAGTTCGCGGCCGGCGCCATCCGTGATCGTCACGTGCAGCAGGTGCTTCCCGGTTTTAAACGCAAAGAGCTCAAACTCGCGTACGTAGACTGCCGTGCCCTCCTCCCCCACCATCGCCTCCGCCTCCACCGCGCCGGACAGCACCGCTACGTCAAAGTGAGAGTCGATGGAGACGCGGACGTGCAGGGGAATAGCTCGACGCCAACGTGGCGCCGCAACGCGCAGATGCAGGTGAATCGGCGTAACGGCAGGGACGATGATGTCAACCTTCGCCGATGCCGTGTTCACGCCGTCGCCGTTCATATGTCCGTTGGATAACGGCATCAACGTCTTGTTCCGCTGCAGCACCTGCGCGTTGGTCGTTGACGCATGCGTAGCCACCTCGAAGGACTCGCTGCGGCGTGACACGTAAGCGGAGTTGGACGGCGCGGGACTGGGGAAGTCCAGCGCCACCGCCGCCACCGCTGCTGCGTCCCCTGCGGATGCCGTGATGCGTCGCTCTGGTAGTCCATTCGCGGAGGTAGGCGAGTGTAGCGCGCTGTTGACGTGGGTTCCTCCCGCACCCCAAGTTTCCGCAGAGGCGAGCACCGGTATTCGAGAACAAGAAAACACCGCAGATCCTGTGTCCCCGCCGTAGTAGAGGTCACCGCCGGTTGACCAGCGGTACGTCAACACCTCGTGCGCCGCATCGTTAGCGTGGTCGAGCGACGCGACGGAGGGCGAAGACAGGTGATGAGCGCTGGGAAAGAGCGGGGTGTGGGGAACCGTAATGTCCAGCGTGAGCACGCACTCGTCCAGCGGCTCCGTGCTCACCTCCTCCGCACCCACCACGGAGAGGTCCAAGTCCAACGTACCGGCGCAGTGCGGCAGCTCCCGCACCACCCACGGCACCGAGAAGCGCAGCCCGTTCTTCTCCTTGGAGGGCAGTATGCGCGTCAGCTTGATCGGCGGCACCACGTACTCGGCCCCGGCGACAATGAACGCATCCGGCAGATCGGAGAAAGTGAGAGCGCTGAGTTGCAGCTCCATGCTGTACAGCCGGCTGCGGTTCGCCACCCGCACTTCCACAGCACGGCGATCTTTCGTCAGCGTCACCGACGTGACCACCAGACCGGGGGAGTGGAAGAGCCGCATGCGCGTCTCGGTGACGCGTCTCGGTATGACAGCGTAAATCGGCACGGCCCCGGGCACGTTCGGCGGCTTCTCCGGCTCGGGGTGCGGCAGTGACAGGTCGGTGCGGAACAAAATGTGGTGTGCACCGAACTTCGCAATGGTTAGCGGGGCCTCTAGCAAACCGGGAATCATCACCACATCGCCCGGTTGCAGCGGCACACGCGAGGCGGCGTCGAGGGCGCGCTTGTTGAGCGTCACGGTGGTGTCGGTGTCATTGCGGCGCTCCTTGCACCCTTCGCAACCCTCCAACTGACACTGCTCGCTGTGCGCCGTGAGGGAAATGCAGGAAATGGGCACACTGCCGCAGTTCACGACACGCACGGTGAAGTCGATGCGTTGACTGCCGAAGATCTCCAGTTCGCTCGTGTTGAGAGTGCAGGAGACCTGCGGCAAACGCTGCAACACCGGAATGTGCATTGGTGCCGGCAGCTGGCCCACAATCGGCTGGAAAGACCGCATCTTTGATAAGCGAAGTGCCACACCGTCAATCACAAGTGTTCCCTCCTGCGTAGGCTGTACGTGAAGGAGTACCTTGCGCTTTGACAGTGGAGAAACTTCGACGTGCGACAGGACGTAGCAGATTGGCTCACTCAGCGCAGCGGCGCCAGCTGTTTTTGACGTTCCCGCGGTAGTTGATGTAACGGCACATGGACCCTCTGTGTCGAGCTCCGTTTCGAGTTCGACGTGACAGCGCAGCGCCAGCGCCGCAAAGACGAGCGGCTCCACAAACGGATTGTACAGCGTGACAAGCACCGAGGCCACATCGCCGACGGTCCACACCGTGCGGCTCCCCAGCACTTTGCCGTTGAGACACAGAATCGTCAGCTTCAGCCGCTGCGTGTCGATGAAGGTGAAGAGCGCGCCGCCGACCGGCACCGTCTTGGGGGCCAGATGCGGCGGAAGCGGCAGCGCCTCCCACGCGAGGAAGAACGGCGACGGCACTATGGTGACGGGCAGCTGCGGCTCCAACAAGCCTGAAGTGCCCTCCACGATCGACATCAACGTCCGCTGGGTCGCCTTGTCGAGCAGATGCGGATGCTGAAAGAGCAACAGCGTCGCGAGATGGCAGCGCAGCGCCGCCGTTGCGGTCGGCGGGCCCATTCGACCAAACAGTTCCATTAGCTCCAGCAACAAGGGCACATTCAACAGCGCGGCGTTGCTGATCGACTGGCTCAGCCGTGCCACGCCGCGGTCCGGCGTGTCCTCCTCAACCGCGCTAAACAGGTTGAAAGGCGAAGCAGTAATGGACACGTTAGGCGCGCTGCCGTTGCCGATGACGCTTGCCAAGGCCGCCTCCCTTTCCGCGGCCAGCCGGCTGAGGCGACAGAGCGGGTCGCGGCTACGCATCGCCGCCACGACGTTGCCTTTCTCGACCGTCGCCACGTCCGTCACCATCGCCGCGTTGAGGCCGGCCAGTGGAAGCCCGAGACCGGCGAGAGCGCAGACGCGCAGCAGCAGGTCTGCCGCATCCTCCACTAACTGGAGGCGTGTGCGCAAGCTCGCCATCTCTACCAGAAGCGCCCGCGCCCGCCGTTCCGCACCGTTCACCATGCACAGGTACGCGAAGAACGGGAGGCTGCGCTCTGACCACTCCGCACCATAGCCCCCGGAAATGCTCCTCCGCAGGAGACTCAGCTCCTCCAAGAAGGGCTGCCGCAACTCCCGGGCAGCGAGCACCTCGAGTCGTTTGAACCGCGTTTCCAACTCACGCTTGCGCAGCATGGCGACGGTTGGGCTGGGCGGGCCGCCGCTCGAACTGGTGCTGCCCAGCAGCAGCGGCGGGGACGACGACGGCCACAGTCCGCCGCTTGGGGCAGACTTGCTCAGTTGCCGCAGCGATTCGCACAGATACAGGTCGACCTCAGCGTAGGCAAGACGAAATACGGTTTCGACACAGCGCCGAACATCACTGCCGAGGCGGTAGGACTGCGTGTCGGAGGGCACGTCCCACGTCTTTGCCTCCAAACACACACGCACGCGAACCAGCAATCCTTTCAGCAGCGTGATTTGAGTCGCCACGTTTTCGTCAATGTCGCGCGTGAGACGCGCTTGCATGGAGTGCGGCACCGAGGAGTTCTTGAGACTGCTCAGCGTCAGCTTCAAACTGTCGCCATACTGAGTCACCATGATGCCCAGTTCTTCCACGGCGGCGGTGAGGTCGGGACCCCACGGCGGGTCGTCGCTTTGCAGCTGCACGACCGTCGCATCCAGGGTGGCGCGATGCCGCAGCAGAGTGGTGCGCAGGTAATGATAGCGCGCGGCCGCGATGCTCTCCACTGTGGCGGAGCACCAAAGGCAGTCGACGCTGGAGCCAAACTGCGTTTCACCGTAGGCGGCCACCGCGGCGGTGACGGCGCCGCACTGCAGAAGGATGTCCGCTGCCTTCTTCTTGAAGCGCGACGCAGCGATCGTCGTCGCGGTGCGTGACGAGGCAAAGGTGTTCGGCTTATCGACCGGTGTACGCACCAACGTGTTGTCTGCCTTGTCAGGCTGACTGTACGAGCTCAGCGCTGCACCGTGCGCATTCACGACGGCCTGCGCCACATCCAGCAGAATTGTTTTCGCCGTCTGCTCTACGGGGACCGCCACGGATACGCAGATAAAGCGCGGCAAACCTGCGAGCCTCTCGGCGAGCTTTGCGGGCGGGTCGACAACGATGCAGCGACACACCTTGTCTTTGAACTGAGAGGTAAAAATCGTTTGGACGACGTCGACGGCATGGCCGACAGAGACGGACAGCACCGCCGCACTCACCACCACGAGAACGGCGACCGTGGCGCGGTGGCCATCCATGTTCTCCCAATGGGAGGTGCCGAGGTCGCTCGTCAAGAAGAAGGGAAGCTCGACAGGGGTGTTGGCGGTCTTGCCAAGCGCCGTGATGGACTTCAGCACTGAGGGCGAGAATGCATCCCAGTTAAGTTGTGTCGCGGGCACCGGAGGATGGGCGGTGAGGCAGCGGCGCAGCGCCACCTCGTAGCCCCCGACTGTTTCGTCCCGGTCCACAAACGCTTCCGCGCGGCGGTCGGAGGACGAGCTGCAGCCGACGCTCGCGTTTGGTGGGCCGCCACAACCGGAGCGGTTCAGCGCGGAGAAAGAGCCGGTGCCACTAGACGGGGACGGCCCAGAGGGTGAGGTGATCGCGTTGCTCGCGGTGAGAGCTTCGCCACTCCACAGGAAGCACACGGGCAGCGGGAGCCACAGCACGCGCAGATAAGTGTGCTGCTGCAGGGAGCTGCTGCTGGTGGGGTAGTACTCGCTCAACAGCGACGGATTCATGCTCTCACTCATTATGCAGTAGGAGAAAAAAGGGATTTGCGTTTCTTCGGTAGGCTGTGATTGAGGTAATGGTGTAAAGCACAGAGAGGTAGAGAGTCAATACATCAATATATATATATATGTGGGAACGAGGTTGGAAATCAAAGCTGATTGCATGCAGGGGAATAGAGCAGTTGTTTTGCTTCTCTCAACGTCGACGATAGTTCTCGTGCGCCGCCTGATGAAACACGCTACAAGGAAGCGTTTTGCGGTTGTAGACACCACGGAATAAAGAGGAAAAAAAAAAGAAGAAGTGCAAGGGCAAAAAGGTTTCGTCTACGAAACAGCTAGACTTCAGTAACGGAAGCCGTAGTTGTAGCAGCACACAAACCAACGCAGCGACAACAAATGCCCTATTCGGTACGAAGGCTTGACAGTCAAGATGACGTTGCAGAGAACAGGCAGATAGTGTTTGCGCTTTTTTTGTGGGTGAACGCACCTGGTGGTTTGACTAACGTGGTCGCCACCTTTTTCTGTGTCCTTTTCCCTTTTCGTTCTCTTCGAACGACTTTACTCCAACACTGTTGTTATGGTTTTGGTTACAGCAATGTGATCATGCGTAGTTCTGCGTCATAATGAAACCAGTCTAAAGTTGTGACGTCAGCACGGAAGGGTCTGTCGTCGTTGAATGGGCGGAAAGCAAGTTACCGTCTCGCCGGGAACACAACAGAACAAACAATCAAACAGGAAACGCTACGCCTCCAGCAATACGAAGCCAAAAGGAATGCACCGAATGGGAGCTGTTGCGAGTTTATTGCGTTTTCCAATCTTGTAGTACAAGATACCTTTCAGCACCATTGGCGCGTCTGTTCGGTTGACAAAATACAGCGAAAACACCCGCGCGTTGTCAGGCGACGAGGCGGTAGACGCAGACGTGTCTTCCGAAATTCTTTTCGAATGCTTCGTTTTCCCAGCAGCGCCTCGGCTGCCCTTGCTCGTGTCCTTTTCTCCCCCCTCTCCTAACGCATCAGCCACGGCGGTGCCGATGTTGTCGCTAAAGTGGTCGCCGTAGTCGCGCTCGCGCAGCATACGCAGGACGTCACGGCTGTGCAGGTACCCAACCTCCTCCACCACCTGCATCACCTCCATGTCCAGCCGCACAAAGTACGAGTTCACCACCAGCACCTCCGTCTTCTCCGCCGCGCCCGCGTTGTCCCGCACGAGCGGCTGCAAATGAAACCGAACGCGGAATTGACGGTGTGCCGTGGCGAAGTAGCCCATGCCGGCGTGCTCCCGCGTCCGGTACTGCGGGTCAAAAGGTTCGACCGCAACGGAGAGACTCACTTGCCCGTCCTCGCACGTCACCGTTGTGGGGTACTTGTCCCGCACGAGACGCACCAGGGCGGCCTGCTGGTGCGCGCAGCCGGCGAGCTCGGCAGCCGGGACAGTAGGAAAGCCAGAGAGGAAGTGCGCCGCCATGGGGAAGGCTTCGCGATGGCGCAGCACAAACATCTCGCCTTGTAGTCCGATGGAGCCAGCGCTGTAGACCACATCAGGGTCGTTTTCCGTTATGGTGGCGGGGGCAACGGTAGCAGGTTGTGCAGCACCAGTTCGCGATGAAGCGGACGGAGGTGGGGAGGCAGAGAACGCCCCTTTCTCTGGTTTAACGTGTCCGTCAGTGTGTGCCTCATCCGATACAGCGCCACTTGCAACCGCCACAGGGCGATCGTGCGGAGCCGTCGTGACGGATGCACTGCCGGTGAGGTCGCGGCTGTGTCCGTCAAAGGCCTCATCAGGTATAAAATCATCGGTGTCCGGCCCGTCTGCGATGCTCAGCGAGGTGGCGAGCTGCGTCGTCGTCTTGTCACTCAACACACGCGCAAGGCGGTCCCTCAACCACAGCAGATTGCGGTAGCGCAAAATTTGCTGTGCCACCGGGTTAACGCTGCCGTCGGCCTGTGGGGGCTGGAAGACGGCGCTGTGCAGGTCGGCGTAGCACAGCGCAAACAGCGTCTGAGTGTCTATTGGGTAGCACATGGAAGCTGGCCGCCGCAGGTAGTTTTCGAGGGTTGTGTGGTGGAAGGTGAGTGCGCCTTCCGGCTCCTCCGAAGGTGCGGCCAGGTTCACGGGTGCTTGACTCGCTAAGGCGCATGATGCAGCTGTCAAGCTTGCTGTGGTACCAACGGTGTCGCCACCGCCGTCTTTGTTGTTGTGCGAGAGTAGCGGTAGGGAAAGGAGGAACCGCGCATCTTGCACAAAATGCGGACGCGTCTTGCACGCACGACTGAGGCTTTTCAGCACCTCGCGGTACAACGGGGCAACGTTCATGACACTGCCAAACGAACCAAGAAGAAACAAAGTCAAAGACGAAGTGAAGAGAGAAAGCTATGAGGCAATCGCCGTTGCATTCAGCGTTGTTGAAAGATGAAACGAGCATGTGCGCACCTAACAGGTGCGCTTATATATACATATACATATATATATATATATATATATATATATATAACGAGAAAAGCCCATGTGCAAATGCAAAATGACCGCCAAAAAACGGATTTGTGTCTCGGCAACAAAACCATCTCATTTCCACTCGGTGGTGCTTCCATTCAGTGCAACCCACAAAAAAGCAAGCGACGGTTCTCTTCTTCGCTGTGTATCGGGGTGCAATGCCCCCAAAACACTATTCAAACGCGTTGAAGATAGCTCTTTTTCTGTATTGAAAGTAAAATATCGCAAATCGAAGAAGACGAGAAACAAGCCACGAAGAAACCGCAAACTCAGACAAACGAGACACGATAGAAACACATCACAAGAAAGATAGTGGTGTGCAGGCACACAGGAAAAGAGAAAAGAAAACGCAACCAGGTTCAGCAGCAAACGTTAATGAGCCGGTATGTGGTCCAAAACAGTAATGAAAGCTGCGCGCACTATCTTGCACATTTGGCTTTTGAGAAGAGCCGTCTATCTGCTCCCGGCATCGCACACACGAAACAAAGCAAGATGAACGGTAAAAGAGAACACGAAAAAACGCCAAGGGCAAGAAAAAAAAAGTTCGGCAGGCAGCTGGAGAAAAACAAGAGATCGTGTATTGGACTCAACTGCTTTCAAAAGCGCAAGGAGTCCAAAGGACTACCCTAATAGGGGAAAGGAGATACAACGAGAAACAGATATCCATCGTGCTTGGGGTGCGTAAAACAATAGTTTGCACCTTCCCCAACAGCAAGTCCCACATTCACAACTCCATCAACACGAAAGAGGTCGTTACAGCACTGCTTTAAAGAACAGAGCGATCATTAAGCCGATGATGAGCACAATTATAAACAGAACACACAGCTTGAACGTGCCGGCCGACTGGTACTCCGCCGCCTTTTGCAGCTCCTGCCGCGCCTTCTGCACACGCGTGTGGGTGATGGTCATGTTGTAGTCAATACGGTCCAGCACCGCACCCTGCTCAATCACCAGCGTGCTCATGTCCTTGAACATCTCGTGCAGAGACTTAATGGAGCTGTAGATGCGCTCAAACTCTTTCACGCGCTCGTCGGCCATCTGCTGGTTCAGCATGATGGTCTCCACCTGCTCCTGTGTCATGCCCTTCTGTAGATACTGATCCATCAAAGCGTCGTTCTCCAGCTGCTGCTCCACCGCCTTCTGCCGGTCACCGCCGGCCCAGCGCTGCGAGACGAGCTGCTGCTTCTTGACATCCATCATATACCGACGCTGACTCTCACGATAGAGTTTACTAATGTTGTTGATCTCATTCACGAGACACATTTTCACGTTGCGCAGGATGCTCAGCTCCGCGTCCGTGCCGCCGTCGGGGAGGTCGCGCGTGTAGGCGGTGTCCAGGTCCTTCACACCCTTCTCACTGAGCTTGAAGAGCCGATCGATCGTGTCCTGTGCTTCTTCGATGGCAGCCTCCTCCCGACTCTCATCACGAGTGGAGCTGAACTCCACCTTCAAATGGTCCTTGCGCAGTTTCTCCAGTGCGGTCATCTGCTCCTTCACTTCATCCTCGACGCGGCGCACGTCATCCATCTTCTCCACCCACAGCGGGGTGACGTACACGCGGTTCATGTTCTCTTCCTCTGCCAGCAGCTGCTCCGTCTCTGGCCGCCGCGGGCGGATCGCGCGGTACTGCAAGAACTCACTCGTACGGTCACGCGTCGCCATTTCTAGCGTTCAAAAGTTTTTTAAAGAAGGGAGGGAGGCAAATATGTACCTTTCAGAAAGGGAAAGTGTCTTAGCCGGAAAGACAGGAGAGAAGCACTGAGGCAGAAAAACAACAAAAAATAAAACAGATAAGGGCTCAAAGCAAGACTGCGCAACGAAGGCAGCGGTATTCAATTTCTATTGTTTTTCTTCTTGTACTCCGCGTTTTGCATTACCATGCGCGGCTGATGGCAGTGACAATGTGTGTTTTTATTATTTGTTTTTTTTTTCCAAGAAGATAGGAGGAAAGGAGGAGAACAAAAATACGGAGCCCACAACTGACAATGACACCGGTTTCTGCACAGTAAAGAGAGCACCGTCTGCGCGTCTGCGCACCTCAAGTTCCCTCCGCTTGACCAGTACACGACGACGTTCAATACCGTTTCTTGGAGTATGGGAAAAAGGCAACAGTACCCGCTTCAGACAGGCACGATAGACGCAAATGAAGAGAGAAAAGACCGAATCATCTTCTCATGCTAGTCGTTCTGTCGCCCCACAGGCCGTGGAGACAGCAAGAGCTAACGTTGCAAAGTGAGACCGCCGCCGCCACGTTGCCTCGTTGGAAAACGAACAAGTGTAGCTTGTGTCCAGCCTTCGATGTTGTGCGATTCTCGTTTGTTTCTATCTTCTTCGGCGCTCTTCGAGAAGGCACCGATTTCTTGCGTTCTTGGATGCAACTGTGTTGTCTCGGAAAAGAAAAGGGCGAACAGACAGCATTGATGGAACAATCAAAGAGAAGAACACGGAAAAACAAGCGTAGTTAAGCAACGCTAAAAAAGAAACCCTGCACCGCAGACCCTGGACTGATCGCATTTCCCCTCGAATGGGACACTTGAGCGAATGACTTGAATAACAGTATATATAGAGAAGTAAGGAAGACAAGGAAAGTGAGATAGATAGAGAGAGAGAAGAAGCCAACACCACCAACAACTTACAGACTTGTTTACGACCTAGCCCACGGCCAACAGCAAAGTCTTATTCCAAACACCATCAACCCCGCCAGAAGTACGATAAACGCCACTCAACGGGGAATAAAAAAAAGGAACACATGTCTACAACGCCTCTCAAACGACAGAAAGACGGCCACACCTAAACTCTGCGTTTCTCATCCTGCAGAAACTCCATCGTTCTGCAACCCCTTGGACTTCTTCGGGGGCAACTTAATGGTCGATGTAGCAGAAAGTTCCTGACTCCGTTGACCACGTGCCGTGACCGGCTGCGACGGCGGCGCCGCTGCCGCACCACTGCTAGTTGCCCTCCGCTGCACCAGTCGTCGTACCTGCGGTGGAAGCGCGGTACGCTTCAGCACACTCCACGCCTCCTTGGTCTCCTCAAGCTGCTTCCACTTAATGCTCGTCGTGTTGTGTGCGCTGCGCACGACTGCCTGCGCCAGCGCCGGTGGCAGCAGCGCCACAAGGTACAAGAAAGACTCGTAGGTGGTGAGGCTGTGCGGGTGCCCTAGGGGGATAAAAAGGGCTTCGACCGCAAGCTGCTTCAGACACACGTCGTAGACCGTCTTGGTTGGGGTAAACAGCGTCTTGCTGTGCGGATCACGAAGCCGCGCTTCGGGAGTGGCGCCCTTCACCGCACAGAGACGCACCGTCTCCTGCACATAAGCAGCACGCGCGAGGTTCATGCGCCAGTGATGCTCGTGCAGGCGCAGCACCGAGTCTGAGGTACCGTACTTGCGCAGAAAGGCAAGGAGGCGGTTGCATTGCTTGGTGCGCTGCATCGGCGGCACGTTGCCCACCAAGGAGAGACTAATCTCCACCCCGGTGTCGTCAACGATCTGTAGGGCGTCGAAGTCGCGCCGCATCTCCCCCATCAATTGGGTCTGCTTTGGGGGGTCTCGATCAACTGTAGAGTTGGTGAAGAAGGCGCCTGTCAGTGTTGCCTCTGCCTCGCGTTGGGCCTTCGTACGTGAGCCAATCCTCTGCGCTATTGCCTTCGCCGTGCCCGTCTTAGCGCTTCTCTTTTTGACTATGGGGGCCGCCGCCGCAGCAGCAGCCTCGTTGAGGTCGACCTCCGTGCAGCGGGGGCAGTCGCACTGCATAAAATACTTTCGCTGCAAAATGTTGCGGCGCCGGTCCCGCGAGAGCAGCAAGAAGGCGAGGGAGTCGGCGTGCTTGTAGAGGTACGTGATTTCCTGTCCTTGCGGAATCCCCGCGAGCACCGCGCAGCGACAGCTACCGGCGTACGGGGCGGTGAAGAGGTCGTACTGCACCGCAGCGTTGGGGCAGCAGCTGTGACGCAGAGAGCTGAGTTCGCCGTACAGCGCGAGACGTGCGGTCTCGCTCCGTGCGCCACCGCCACCACCACCGCTACGCAGTTCCTGCCCATGCGTCAAAGCAATAGAGAGGCAACGGGCGTAAGTGCTATCATCGACGCCCTCGAGGTCTGATGTGGCCATGAACTCCTTGCTGAAGCTGAGCGAGGCCAGACGGGCGGTATTCTTCACCGCCGCAACGACCGTTTTCGGCTCGCGCGGCACGATTTTGGGGTACTCACGCATCATAATGTGCGCGAGGGCGGCATCGCGTCGCGCAAAACCGGTTTTGTACAGTGCTGCTGCGGCGACACCTGCTCCTTCATCATAGCGTCCGTTGTTCGCCGCTAGGAAGGCGCCAGAAGGGTGGGCTGGGGCCACGCCGCGCGCGGACTGTGGTAACTGAAGTTCAGCACGCTGGACGTCGACGGGGGGACGGCGCACCGGACCGCGTGCGGACAGGGGCATCTCGAGGAAGGAAATGGGTTGCGGCGGCGGCGGTCGGGAGTCGCGTCGCTTTATGACGAGTGTGCTGGCCGCGGCCGTGGTCCTTGCAGAGGTAGACTCGGGTGAAGGCGAGGTGAGTAGGGGCGTCCGCGTCGGCGTCGGCGCCTTGTCCGCCCCCGCAACGGCAGGACTGCGCTCTCGGGAGCTCCCTCTCACAGGAGCCGCTACTGCAGGAGGAGCCCCAGCGCCGGTTGCCGTCGTAGCGTTGTGTTCTGAGGTCGGTCGCGTGTGAAGGGGCATGGCGACGTTACTGGGCGCCTTTGCCTGGGGAGTCTTTATGCTTGCCTTCGACGGCGGGCCAGCGAACATGATGCGCGTTGTGGGAACCGGTGCGCCAACGTGCGCGGCGCTGTCCAGGCTGCGGTGCTCCGACTGTGAAGAGGACAGATACGCAGCAACACTGCTATCATCGTCGCCCTCATCTTCCGGCACCGCAGTGGCGGGGTCGACCGCCTCCGCAGCGCTGTAGTTGATTTCACGCACAGCAGCCTCAGGACCCGAGAGAGAAGCCCACAACTGCATGCGCACCACTTGCGAGCTTCCGCTGCGCTGCTTGCGCAGACTCGTCAGCGGCGCCGTTAAGTGTCGAATGGGGACGTCGTTCGCGAGGTGAACTTGCACCTCCACCTCCGTGGGTAGGTAGAGTTTAGCGCGGAGTTGGTTGATGGCACCAGCGGCGGTGGTGGAGGGACCGCACACGGCAGAGCACCGGTGCCAACGACCCTGACTATCGGAGATGTGAAAAAGAATTATCATTGTCTCGCGTCTCCATGCGACGATTAAACGATGAACTTGTCGGTTCGCTTGCACTGCTCTACACGGAGTACTCCCTGCTACGAGAGGAGCAGAAAAGATCGAAGTGGCGCACTCTGCTTCGACGAAAACGAAGTGCGATCTTCAACAAGTGAAACGGTGCGTGCGAGAAGACAACGATGGTGGATGCGACGCGACAACGCCAGGAAAAAAATAAAAAAGAGAAAGGAGCAACAACTGAAACAATGACAAAAAACAACAAGAGTAAACGGTCTACGTCACGACGCAATATAATCTACGGTACAGCTTGACGTGTCTAATCAGGAAAGAAGAGTGTCTAACAAGCAAAAAAATAAATAATAGAGCGTCTTTTGATGGAGCTGGACTCCTCCCCATACGACAACGCACTAAGAACGCCAGTCACACCAACGGTATTCTGCCATACAAGAGCGATCAAAAGACGAAAAGGTGAAGACCAACCGCAACCGTTGGTATAAAAGGTTTAGTGAGAGAGCAGAGAAAAGAGACGGAAAGACGAACAGTCGAAGCTGACATGGCATCATCATTGTCCAGTTGTTGCTTCAAACACTATGAACGCGGTGTCGCGCGTCGGCTGGTCAGACGTACGCTGCGCCAGCGTTGCCAATCCATCGCCCCCCTCGAAAGGCGGCGCTTGAACACGGTAAGTGCTGTAAGCCGACACAAAAGCACGACAGCCTTCAAGGCCCTCTCCGACTCGTTTTACCATAGAGTCGCTCGTCACCCACCGAACGAAGAATACCAGCGGATACAGCTGCCGTTCGCATTTTTCTTGTTTGCTGTCGCGTACGGTTTGAACTCAAAGGTACTTCGACGCTTCTCGGCGATGTTCAGGAGGAAAGTAGAGTTTCCAGAAAAAGAGAAACAAACACACACACACTCAAGAGCTTGAGAAAACAGAAACGCTGTCGTCCGAAGTAGGGAACACACCGAAGCAGAGGGTGGGTCATTAAAACAAGAATAGAAGAATCGAGAGGTGCAAAGATTCCGAGAGAGATGCATTAGCTGAGACATGATTCCACGCTCCATACTCGCGACGAACTTCCAACATATTATCTATTCACCCCGCGCAGCGTCTCGCTGCCAAACTTACTCCCTACAACGTGAGGGGACGATGGTGCACTAGACTTGGCGATTTCCTCCTTTTCTATTTTTTCTAATAGGTAGCACTACTAACGAAGCGGCAAACAAGGGTAGTTGAATTGGTTAAACCCAAGGATCCCTGTCGTGGTGGGCAACCACGGGGGTGGGTGGGTGGAAAAGAAAAAACTCAAAAGTTGTGTGAGAACTTTGATTCTGCAAGTCCCAAAGATAAGGCGAAGGAGAAGAGCGAGGAAGAGTAGTAGAGGTAGAAATCATGTTATCAGCAAACGTCGGAGCCATTGTTCCTCATCCTCCTCGTATCATTCTTACTCTTTTCATCATTCCATTCTTTTCGTAAACTATCAAAAAAAGAGAAAAAAGAAAATGTGGCGGAGATGTTTACGCTGAAAGAAATATATAAAAAGAAACAAAATATCACGAGAGCAGGAAAACGCTACGCGGCACACCTTCGTCGGGATCTCGGCCAGCTCCGGTTGGTGGCACGCTGTGCTGATGTGGTGTGGCTCATATCCCCGTCGTGGAAAACACGTTCATTGAGATATACCGGAAGAACAACAAGAAAAAAATAAGGATATTCCGTCAGTGGGAAAGAGGTCCGTAAAGCAAAAACTAAGAATTAAAAACGCTAGCAACAACAGATTCGCCTTGATGAGTGCTCTCAGCGAGAGTGAGAACAAACAGAGGCAAGAGAAAAAAAAAAAGGAAGAGCCTTCGGTGCCGTAGATATGTCGAATTCAAGTTGCACGTGCGGCGGCGAACGAAATCCATTCCGCTCCTTACGCCTTGTCGTACTGGGCCTTGATCAGCTTGGCAATGGTCTGCAGCTGGATGATCGACGTGCCCTCGTAAATGGCACCGATCTTGGCATCGCGGTAGAAGCGCTCCAGACCGAAGTCCTTCATGAAGCCAATGCCGCCCGCCCACTCCACCGCGCGACTCGCCGTCTTCTCCGCAACCACGGAGGAAAAGTACTTGGCCATGGCCGCGTCCTGGATGAAGTTCTCGTTGTTCTGCTTCTTGCGGGCCGCGTTGTAGACCATGAGCCGGGCGGCATGAAGCTGCATCGCACACTCGGCGTACTGCATCTGCATGCCCTGGAACTCGCCAATCACCTTCCCGAACTGCTTCCGCTGGAACAGGTACGGCATGACGATGTCCAGCGCGCCTTGCGCAATGCCGACCATCTGGGCGCCAATGCCGATGCGGCCCTCGTTCAGAATGTTGATGGCGACCTTGTAACCTTCGCCCACATTACCAATCAAGTTCTCCTCCGGCACCTCCACGTTCTCGAAACGCAATTCCGCCGTTGAACTGGCACGAATGCCAAGCTTGTCTTCTGTCCGCACCACAGACACGCCAGGGGTCTCGGAGCTGTCCACCACGAAGCAGGTAATGCCCTTGTAGCCCTTCGAGGGGTCCACCGTCGCCATTACAAGATGGATGCCGGCAAACGAGCCATTCGTGACGTACATTTTCGAGCCGTTAATGACCCACTTCGAGCCCTTCTTCTCCGCCCTCGTTTTGAGGGCAAAGGCATCGCTGCCGCTGCCCGCCTCGGTCAGACAGAAGCAGCCCACCGTGTTCGTTGCCAGCTTGGGCAGGTACTTCTTCCTCTGCGCGTCGTTCGCGAAGTTGAAGAAGATGTTGTTCACAAGCGTATTCTGCACATCGGCCGTGACAGAGATGCCGGCATCGTGGCGGGCCAGTTCCTCAATTGCCAAGATGCTGCAGAAGAACGACATGCCTCCGCCCTCCAGGTCCGCAGGGATTTCGATGCCCATGAGACCCGCCGAAAACATCTCCTTCATCACCTCGGGATCCATTTTGCCCTCCTGGTCCATCTTCCGCGACTTCGGCGCCACATGCTGCAGGCTGAAGGAACGCACCGTGCTCGCGAGCATCTTCTCCTCGTCGGTGAGGTACGTCACCGGGTTCGGTGGCCTCTCGCTGACCGCGGCGGCGGAGAGGGCCACAGCGGTGCGTCGCATCAACGGCTTGCTCGCAAGGCGAAACATCACGTGTGAAACTCGGTTGAGATGTGCGCGGTGAGACAGTAAGAGAAAGGAGGGGGAGCCGCCAGCGAACAGCGATTTACCGAGGAATACAAACGGCAGCAGTTCGAAGGTTCTGCATATTGAAACGCAGAGAACGGACCATAAAGAGAGAGACAGAGCAGAGAAAAGAGAAAAGAGAAAAGAGATGGGGTGTAGAACAGCCGAAGTGAACCTCATGAAAGGCTTCCTAGATGCGTGACGGTGAACAGTCCTGAAGTACATCAATTATTCAGAAAAGAAGCAAAACGAGAACACCACTGCAAGCAGGACAGACGAGGTTGGAAAGCCGTGTCGCTGCACTTTATCCGGTTTTACATAAATGTTGGATCGGACGCACAGTAGTGCGATCAACGTGCGCGGACTAATAGACGTGGCACAACGCAAGAGGAGCTGCAATGTGCATTCAACCACTCTACTTGCACTTTCATGGATAAGACACATGTTCCTGGTGAAGATGAAAGCAGCTAGGTAAAACAACCAACCTACACAAAGCACCACCACAAGCTGTGAAATGTAAAGCTCAGCTTAAAGATGCGTTAGTTATCACAAGTAAGAAAAACCAAAGAGAACAGCAGAACGCTGCCCTTCAACTGTAAAGGAGGAGAGAGAGTGAGATGCGCATCAACAAGCAAAGGGCTTCGCTTGCTTCTCCTTTTCGTTGTTGTTGTTTTCGTGAGTCGCGGCGGATATGACGAGATGCAAAAACTAAAAGAAGACAGCATCAAAAGCGATCAAACAAAAAAGGAACCGTAATATCGGCATCAGAATGAAGCAGAATCGCTGGTTTCTCTCCCGTTCTACCGATCTATCCATAGCAAGATACGCGGACGTTTCATTTCATTCTCTTCTACCCTTTGTCGGACTTTTCCGGGTGAAGCGAGACCACCATTGAATTAATAAAGGGCGATGTAAGAGGTCGCTGGAGCGTCGTTGCACCAAACACATCCGTGTCCTTGTTAAAGAGGTGTCCCATTTTTGAATCTTCCACCTCAGGCGAGTCATCGTTGTTACTCTCCACCAACGACTCCGCCTGTCGCCTGTCCTCCGAGCCCCAAGGACCAAATTTCCTACCGTATCGCCACTCCGCATACATCACCAGAAGCATCGCGAGCAAAACTGTCGCACCGTTAATTATAAAAGGGATGCCGCTCCACACGGACTCCACCCCAAACGCCTGCGATGCCCATTGCAGCAGATTACCGTAAAGCACTGCCGCAAAGGCTTCCGTCGTGTTCGTGAGGGTGCTGACGACACCTAAGGTCACACCCGAGATTCCACTGGCGGACGTTAGGGCGGATATGCGCGCGTTGAACACCGAAGGCGCGATGAGGCTGCACCCCAACAAGAGCACCGCCACGGCAAAATTCGGCAGGCTAAAGCACAGAGCCATGCTCGCGACGCAGACGGACATGAGCAACAGCGAAATTAGCAGCGCAGAATACACGCAGTGGCGGCGCACGGCCAGAGGAAGCAGCACGAGCTGACTCACAGACATGGTGAACGCCATCAAACCGAGAACGTAACTAATGGAAGACAAGCTCCCGTTGGTGCGGTAGGATATGAAGAAGACAAGCATCAGATGATCGTTCATGTTTGCCATGCGCACCGTGGAGCAGGCTATGCAGACCAAAAGAAGATAGCGGTCGGCGACGATGAGACGGATGGCGCGGTAGAACTCCTCGCGGCTCACCGTGTCCTTCTTGCCTCGCTGTCGTGTCTCTTCGGCACGTTCTATCAACGCCTCCTGCACGGATGCGGGTGCGGGCGAGAACAGGACGAGGTACAGCGCGACGGCGGACAGAAAGAGCGCGAGAAGGAGCGATGCCGCCCGGGAGTACATCTCATTTAACAAGCCGCAGAGCAGGGTAGCTGTGAGGTTAACCACACCGAAGCTGCCACTCAGGTACCCGTATGACTCCACGAGAGCGGCATCGCGCAGGAAGTCCGAAAGGTAGGCCAGCAGGATGGTTGTCGGGATCGAGATGGCAGCGGTGCGGGCGAATAGAAGGAAGTACACGTTGGAGAAGTAGTCGGCGGCCATCACGGCGAGGATGGAGAGGAAAAAGTAAAACGTCCATGGCTGCATCAGCGCCATGCGTCCGACAAAGTCGGAGACGAATCCGCCGCCAACGCTAAAAAAGGCTCCGCAGACCGCGTTGGTGCTCATGAAGATGCCCAGCCACTGCGCAGCGCCGTCTTTGCTGATGTCGCGCGTGATGAGTGGGATGCATATTTGTAAAATGTTGAAGCTCCCCGAGATGGCACCCCACAAGGCGCACATGCGTGCTAGGTACCACACCGTTTCGCGCGACTGAGACTCCATTGGTGTCTCGTAGATGGTGTGCGGTGCTTCTTTTTAGTTGAACAGCGCCATATATGAAAACACGTAAAACCAGGTTTTTGCAGAGAGCGAAAGGCTCGCGTACAGCAACGAGAAGCTGGAAACGATGCAAGTTTCAGTTCACAGGAAAATGCAGTTGATCTAGGGCAGATGAAAACGGGCAGCGCGCACACCTGAAGCGGCCTTTACGCAATGTGCACCGAACACCTGAAACCAGTGGTTCCGCTGCACCTTGAAAGAGCAGAAAGAAAGAAAAATAGTAGACGAACGTAGGGGTGCTGCTGCCACTTTCTGTTGCGCGAAAAAGCTGGTGATGAAATGATATCTATTGAATAGAAACGGGAAAGATGGCACGAAGCAGCGCCTCGACACCTGCAACGAAGAGAGAAATAAGAACGAAGCGGGGCAAACCTTTGTGTTTGTGTGTGTGTGTTCGATGCTTATTATGAACAACCACAACAGTAGCACGATAGAGAGTGTGATGGATAAATTCAGCACCTGGGAGGGTACTGTGTGAGACAACACCAACTAAAAGCAGAAGTGGAGAAGATCAGAAAAGAAGACAGAAAAATGAAGTAAAACTTTTCTACCAGGTACGTAAAGAACAACAAGAACAGAAAAAAACATGTGTGATTTTCGTTCATTGCAATTAATATGTGGGCCTTGCGCTTTTCAAACAAGACCAATGATCACCACTTCTCTAAAAACACAATATATCAGTTGCATTGAATGCGTTCAACGTAGCATCTTGCAACTTTGCAGCGGCAAGATGCTACAGTGAAGAACACAGAGTTTTGTTGTTGTTGTTGCGCGTCTGCTTAATCTTTTGGGCCATGCACGTGATTGGGGCTGCTGGGGTCTGCAAATGAGTGGTTAACGTGGTGAGTGTGTGCCGACTATAAACGCAATTCTGCATCTTTTTTTCCCCCTTTCGAGAATAGCGTTAACAGCGAAACCTTATTCATGTTCGGCATCAAAAACCCAAAGCAATTCGTTTCCCTTAACACCCGCGGATCGAAGAGGAAAGGAAGAAGACAAAGAAAGCTGACGTCAAACGAGAAAGAGAGAGAGAAACACGCTTAAAGGGGACTTCTTTAGACGTAGCAATACAAAACACCCCTCTTTTGATCTTCAGCCCTTGTGCTAGGGTGATGAGAACCTAACACCGAACGGGGCCTAGAAATTGAATGATACGATGATCGATCTGTGGAGGTGTAGACAGTAGGGTGAAGAAAGAGATGTGTGACAGGTTTAATCAGCCAAAAAAAAAAAAGAATCGAAAGAGCAACCGCGATGGGATGCGGTAAGAGAGAGAGAGAGAGAGAGAGAGAAAAACTCCACAACAGCCAACGAAAAGCGTTTTTGTTTCTTCCTAAGCGGGTAGCGAATGTTGACGAGAAAGCGAAAAGAAAAAGGCAGGAAACACACACCATTGTTGTGAACGCACAACGAGCATAAAGAAAAAAAAGAACCGTTTTGTGCTGTCAGTTGATGGTTCCGCAGCAGCTGCAGCTTGTGTGTAGCGAAGGGAAATATATAGAAAAAAGTTATCTTTTGAGACATTCGATCTCAAAGGGTAGCTTTGTTGGCGCAAACCAACAACAGTGCCCAGCACTTGCTCACTGTGAGATCGAATCCGTGTTTTGCGTGTGAAAAAAATATATATCGTTTATGGAAATCATAAAAGGAAGAAGAAAAGAGACATACAAATTCGTTTATCATAAGACACGCTTTCTTGTGGAGGAGAATATCAAACATACTGATAAAGATCATCTATCGAAGTGATCGCAGTGTTGGTAACCACTTTCTTTTTACTTCTGTTCTACAATGCCAAAAAAGAAAAGAGAGAAGTAATCCGCTACATCTTGGCCGCCTCCTTGTGCTTCCGCTCGAGTGACACCACAAAGGAGCCGCAGCCGACGCGCTCAACCGAGTAGCAGGTGTTCTCCACTTTGAAGCGTGCCTTGAAGTGTTCCCGCACGCGCGCCTTCACGCGTTCTTGTGCGCTGGTACGGAGAAGCAGAATGATGCACCCACCAAAGCCGCCACCCATCATGCGACCGCCAGCGACGTCCTTGTCCTCGTTGATCAGCTCTTGAATGTAGTCCAGCTCCGGGGTGGTGATCTTCATGAGATCCCGCATGCCCGCGTGGCCGGCGTTGAGGATTGTGCCCGCCGCCTTCACCCGCTCCTTGTGGGAGAGAGGCAGTTGCGGGTCGTTGATCTTGCGGAACTCCAGGGTGCGCAGCTGCTCCATTAGCTGGTAGCTTCCACGCTCGAACTCGCCGGGCGTCATGATGGGCTTGAACTCCGCCATGAACTTCTCCACATCGCCGTCGAAGTTGTACTCAGCTGGGTTGCGCACCATGCGCGAGAAGGAGTACGGCTTACCGGGGAAGCGGCGCTCGCCGATTTTCTTCTGCGAATTCTCCTGATCACTGCGGACGGCGTTGTAGGTGGAGGCGGTTCCACCAAGAAGGTCGTGCTTGATCATCGAGTCGATCAGCATCCAACAATACTCTCCGTTGTTCAGCAACGGCGTCAGCTCAATCGATTGAAAGGTGAGCTCCTTGCAGTCGAGGAACATGAACTTGTCGGTCTCTGCTAGGGCAGAGATGAACTGGTCCATGATGCCGACGTTCACGCCGCAGTACTCCGTCTCAATACGGCGAGCCTCCTTCGCCAGTTCGACGAGGTCCTGCTGGGGCAGCGCCGGCATCACCGCGTAGCGGCGATCGTTCGAAGGAGGACACTGCTCGTAGTTCTTCGTCACGAGCGCGTTCACGGCGTGAATGAGGGCCACACCGAAGGCAGCGGAGGCACTCATGCCGGCACCCATGGCGAGAGTGCCGTGCACCACCATGCACACGCCGCGCAGGGACGGGTGGTCGATATCGACGCCGAGGCGCTGCAGCCGCAGCGTCACCGCACCCCGCACGAACGTCGTCCACGCCTTGTTGTGCCTGCTACCGCCGATGGAGTCCATGTCGTAATGCTCCTTGTTGTAGGTGGCGTAGAAGCGCAGCTTTGGCTTCGCCTCCTTCTTCAGGTGCCGCACACGGCCGACGAGGATGTGGGTGCCCTCCAGCACCGCCGCGGGGCAGACCCAGCCCTCCATGTAGTCCACATGTTCCCCAATGAGATTGATGCGACCGGGGGCGAAGGTGAAGAGAAGCCACTCCACATCCGCGTCGTTCTCGACCTGAAACTCCTTGCGGAAGACCGGCTCCAGCTCCGCAATGGTGCTGTCAAGCCTCTCATCCGAGTAGCTCTCTGCCGGCATGGTGTTCGTATCGCTTTGCTGGACGGCGTAGAAAGTGGAGAGAACGAAAAACGGAAGAAGAAAGTAAGTAGTACAGACAATAAAAATAATAACAAAAAAAACGTTAGCGATGAATAGGGTAGGAGTGTTTTTGTAAAGCACTTTCCCGTTTACGTGCGGGTGCGTGTTGGCGGCGATGAAAAGGACGTGCAGTCAGGGCAACGGATAGATTGGAAACGAAAGCGACAGCAACAAGAGCAAGACAAATGAGAGTTGCCAGATCAGTGAAAGAGAAGCGGAGCTGTCAATTGGGCACTGTTTGAAAGCTTCGCTTTCTTCAATTGCAACGTACAGTAAAAGCTCTTGCTGTCCTCCACCGACAACTATAGCGCCGGCGGTAGGTTTTGGATATCGCATCGACTTTGAGGCTATGCCAGCGGTGACGACGCCTTTAGGTTAGTTTTGTGGACGAGCATTTCTTTGGAAGCTGCACGACTTCGAATGTTTAGCAGGACACTTGATCTAGCCCACCCTTTTCACCTCTCCACACACACACACACACAGAAAGAAAAGGGAAAATGCTTCCTCTATCCTGCCTTCGACACAAGTGAACTTCAGGTCAACACTTTACGCAGCGCCACCACAGGCGGGACGAGAAAGACATTCTAGTCTTCCACCCGTTGCCTGCGCGGCCTTCCTCGCAGGAAAGCAGCAAACACTCTACGCTGTAGCAGAGACACTGCGGCGTCGGTCCACATTGCGCTCACCATCACCACCACGGACAGCATCGTGAGAAAGAAGGTCACGATCCACAGCGCGACATAACCGTGGGAGGCGGAGAAAAGGAGAGCTCGCACGGCAGAGGGAGTTCCGTTGTCGCTACTCGCAGCTACAAGACGCAGCAGCCGGGTTTGGTCGTGGAGAAGGTGGTAGTCCTGACCAATCAGCACCATCTGCGCCACGGTGGAGGGAAGAAACGCGGCGACAAACAGAAGCCCGCATCGGCGAAAACTTGCAGCGCGCTGTCGCTCCGTGTGCACGCGAATGAACACGCAAACCGACTCTTGAACTACCCACTGGGAGAATACAAAAGAAAAGGCAAAGCCAGCCGTGACCCCGTAAAACGCACGCGGGGCTATGGAGGAAGCGCTTGACGTCAGTACAATCGGCGAGGCAGAGAGAAAGGGTGATGAAGGAGTGCTTGAGCCAGACGCTGCGTTGTGCGGCGCTGCCGCTGCCTCCAAATATCGAGAACGCCAATAGAGGTAGTACGAACAGCCGTTGAGAAAGCAGAGGATGGGTGTGCCAAGAAGAAAGAGCAAGTGCCAAAGAGAAGGCGAGCTGAGGTGATACTCTATTTCACCACCCCCATGAACTGCAGAAGTGGAGGTGGATTTGTCGTGCCGGTACGCGAGGGCAGGAGTGTCGGGTGGCTTTGCCGCCGTCGACTCTGCGAGATGAACGGTGCGGCCCGCCTCACGCACACGAGGTTCTTCACGCATATACACGCGGAGTCATGCGGCGTTGGATTAAGATCGACCAAAGGATGCTTCGTCGAACCCGCGTAGCGCGGTCATGTGCGACGGTGACGTTGGTTGCTCTTACATTGCGCAAAAACGGGGGTAGAGGTAGAAAGGGGGAAAAAAGAAGAGCGGAGGAGATGCGAGAGAGAAAGAAAAAGCAATTCACCAAAAAAGAAAAGAAAAGGAACAATACTGTTCGACAGTAGTCTGATCGAAAGGCCTTGCAGGCGACATGGAGTGCATGTCCTTGGTGTGGATCAGCCGCCACATCTGTTTTCGCCCACACCGGCAAGTTAGTAAGCATCAGGAAGGTACTTTAATGTCCGGCAAGATGTACCAAAGACGGGTTGGAGCTACACGTTCATGTAGAAAATGTTGGTTCCACTTTAGTGCGTGATAGCGGTATCTATAGACAACGAAGAAAATGCCTGTGTATAAATATCTATGAACCGGGTACAGTGCTAACCTGGGAACATTGTTCTGCACGAGTGCTATCGTCCGCAGAAGGTCTACGCCGCCTGCCGCTTCCTACGGAGATGGAAATGCACTCACGCCCGTTTTTGCTTCTTGAACACCGCGCGTCAGCTGCTCAATCACGTGGGCGGCACGGCGCAGCTGCCCTGCTCTCCTTTCCGCGTCCGCCCGTTCCCGCCCCAGCTGCTCCTCCGTTTCGCGGAGGTGATGCGCTAATTGAACGGCCGCTGCGCGGGGAAGCCCGGCGCAGGCGCCACAGAACAGCAACGCCGACGGCTTCGATGGAAATGAGTTGTGCGCGAACGCGGACTTCAGCGGTGGATCTTCCACGACACCGTCCCTGAGCCGTCGCGTTGAGGGCTGCAAACGCTGTCGCAGATCTCGAATCTCGTCGGAGGCCTCCCTCAGCTGATCACGCAGGGAGCCGTTCCACTCTTTCAGCTGGGATGTCATGTCTTCCAAGTGTGCCACTCTCTCCGCGTCGAAGCGCTCCTGATCGCTGCGAGATGTCACCAGCTGTCGCGAACTCTGCAGGTGCTGAAGGATTTCTTGAGAGAGTTGGGCAATACGAACGTCGCGTTCCTCCAGAGCTTGCGTGTAGACGGCGCACAGTTCTTTTTCGCGCTTCTCCAGCGCTTCCTCCACTCTCCGCACCGCCCCGGCGTTCTCTTGGAGGAATTCGTTGATTTGTGTTCCCTGCGCTTGGCTTTGCTGCCACAGCTGCTGCTTTAGGGCGTCCTTTTCTGCAAGGAAGCTATCACGTTCGAGAGCGTGGCGCTGTTCTCTCTCCGCCAGCTCCATTTCCAGCTCTTGGATTCGCCGCTTCAGCTGTGTCACCGTTTTCATTTCTTCCACGGCAGGTGCGTTGCGTTCCTTACCGCTCTCCGCAGCGTCTGCAAGCCTCCACGGCTGCACTGGCTGCGGTTGCTTTTTAGCGTGCGCACCCGCTTCTCGTACCGCGTCCGTTGGGTGCAAAGCCGCTTCCTCCGTCTCGCATCGCTGCACGCGTTCTTGATGAACGCCTTGCTTCAACGACGACACCGAGCGACGATCACCTCCATGAGAGGCAGCGGCAGTTGCCTGCCATTGCGAGGCCGCGCTCCACCGCGCATCCAGCCCTTGATCTCGACCGACCTTTTTGCCACTTTCCTTTTCACAACACTCAACTTCAGTGTTGTGAGGTACCTCTGCTTCCTTTCGCGGATTTGCCGAACCATTCTCCATTTCCACTGCAACTGTGTTGCCGGGGGTCGTGGGCTGTGGCTTGCTTATCGGCGTGGAGAAGCCCTGGAGTGCACTGTGACGCTGCGGCGCTTGTGCTGGCGCGCTCACCTCTGACACCGCCTGATGCCCTCTCTCCGCCGTGCGAAGTGCCAGCCGGGCCGTCGTTTCGTCCAAAAATAGCGCCGGCAGCGCCACGGACGGTCGTGAATGAGCGTCGGTTGGCGAGGAAGAAGGGCCGGTGGGACTGAAGGTGTTGGGCTGCGCCAGTGGACTTTCTCGGACAGCGTTCACAAACTGCACGTAGGTCGTGGAGCCGAATATTTGTTGATGCAGGGAGTGCCAGCGATGCAGGTAGGTGCGGTTCTCAAGCCCGCAAAGCGCTCGGCACAACACATAGAAGGCCTCACGGTAGGAGAAGGCGTTGGTGGACGGTGCCACGACGTAGTGGCATTTGGATGCATCCGACCGAGGTTCGTCTGGGTGGGTCTCATCAACGACGAAGTAGAAAATGTTTCCGCACGTTTCGGACGTCACTAGCTTGCCCACTTCCATGTTGAAAAGTGCTCCTAGTGTTTCCAACGACGAAGCTGAGAAAGCAAAGTGAAATTATAAAAAGAAAAACAAGGCGGTGCGATTTCGCGCAAAGGCAGGAAAATGTGGATGAAAGAGACCAACCCAACCACAGATCAGCAAAAGAACAATGAATAATCTCCTGAGATAGAAGTGTTACAGGAGCCCTTCTATAACGTTAACGGTTTTATGGCGTCAACGCAGATGTTGACCTGTGAGCGAGGAACTGTTATTGAAGTGGCGAAGACGCCATCCAAGGCAGAAAAAAGGGTCTTCCGGAAAAGCATGCTGCCACCAACGAGCAATACCGTCAATGAGAAAGGGTAAAGAGACAAAAGGATAGAGAGAGAAGCATTAGCACTTCACGTACCTACGGGTCAATATCTTCTTTTTCTCACCGAAGGTTCACAGTTTTGTGATCACACCAGGGATTAGGTGGGACATTCTCAGATTTCTTTCGCTGCTCTCATCTGCCTGTTCCGCCTGTATGGGGATGCGCGACGACAATCATTGATGAGCTGAAGCAACTCGGTGCGAACTTATCTCACAGAAAACAAAAACAAAAACACAACTAATGTGTTCGCACTTAACTTAGCGTAGACTGTAAAATATAAAGGCAAGAAGGCTTTCTGTGAAGAACAACAACAAAACGAAGACAACGGCTCCAACGATGGGTTGCTGAAACTTCTGTCGCGGCTGCGTCACTGCCTGCGGCGGAAGGCGAGAAACTCGCCCCCTCCCCTCTCCTTCACTTCACTAGGGGAAAAGAAAGAAAGACAAAGTGGAGGTGGTTGCTTCATCCAATTGGGGCAGCAGAAGGCGGGTGTGAAGGCGGGGTCTCGGTTTGCAGCTCCGGTGGCGTCAGCATGGCAATGGCGGCGCCGTAGCGCGTCGTTTCCAGCCGCTGCACCTCCTTCGTCAAGGCCGGCTGCGCCGGTGCCGGCGTATCAGAGAGTGGGTTCATCGTGCCGTCCGTAGCGTAGCTCAACAGCCGCACCCCCAGTTGACGACCGCTGTTGCGCTCGTAGTACGCCTCCCGACTCCCCAGGAAGGCCCACGGTGTCGGCTGCATCGCCGTATCCACAATATCGGGAAAGTACGGAATGGTGTAGTTCTTGACGAGAAACGCCAGTGGCCTGTCCGCCTCGTACTTACCCTTCTGCGACGACTTCCGTGCGCCGATGTTGGGGCGGCGGAAATACATGTCCGCGCGCGGGGCAACAAACTGCGACTGGAAGAGGTACGGGTTTTCAGGGGCTTCAGGACAGCGCATGATGTTCGACTTGGGGTGTTTCGTTGGCACAACGTTTCTCGGCCACCGCAGCGGGTTGCGCCACGGACTGGTGACGTCGATGTAGCGGAGAAGGGCCTTGTTGCGTAGCGTCTTGACCACCCGCTCGTAGGCGACTTGCGTCACCGGATCATCAAAGACTACCGGAATTGCAGTCGACGACGACGTCACGAGCGACTTGATCATGTCTGGCAGATCCGTATCAGCTCGCAGTTCGTGAGATGAAAGGGAGGTGGTTTCCTGTGCGGCGGCTGTTGGATCGTTACCCTCTTCACGCCCACGCGTGGCTCCGGCTGTGGAGTGTGCGAACATCGCGGACTCCGCCTCACTGTATTCCAAATCGGCAGCCTCTTCTGGACGATAATGCGGGCCCGTGTGGTCGTCGCGATCCACACCATCGTTTCCGTCATCGTTGATGTCCTCCGCCTGCGCTTCCCCGTTGTACATGGGCACGAATGCTTCTCCTTCGTCTTGCTGCTCTGTGAGGCGGATATCCTCCAACCAGGCCTGACGCTCATCCTCCACAAACGATGGCGCGATGGCCAGCGGCCGAATTGTACTCAGCTCCTTCTGCGAAAACAGCCGTGCAGAGAGCCGCCGCGCCTCGGTCAACGTCAGACGATCCGTCGGTAACGCGTGCAAGCAGTTCATGGCCATGTCGTAGCGAAGCGTGTCTACCCCGCCCATGTGAAACGCGCTGGTGACGAGCACCGGGTGGTGAATGTCGTTGTACAGCAGTTCCTTGTGGATGTCCGCCATGTGCACCGTCCGGATCGCCCGGTCGTTGATTTGGTCCGCCTTGGTGATGACGATGGTGAAGTTCGGCACTTCGCGCGCGAGAAAGCGCAGCAGGTCTATGTCCTGGATGTACACACCGTGCTTGTAGTGCACATCCATGCAGTAGTACAGCATCTTCAAACTTGGCTGGCATCGCGCGAAATTGCGGAGTAGGACCGCGTGCTGCAGCACGGCTGACCACGGCACCGACGTCCCTCCGCAGCCGGGCAGGTCCACAACGTTAAAAACATCACCCACGTTGAAGAAGTTCATCGCGTCACGACGCAGCTGCCGGTTGGAGCGCCCCACCTCGCTGGCGGACCGAAAAAGAGAACGCAACAGCGACGTCTTTCCGCATCTCTCACGGCCCGCGATAGCAACAAGGGGCGTAGCAGGGTTGCCATCGGGCACAAATCCGACATGCGTGGCACTCGCCACGTGGCGGTGCCCGCGTGAAAAAATCTGATCTGCCAGCTGACTCACCAGCAGGTCACGACTGCTCGTCACACCCTCAATGGAGCGCTGCACTTCGGCCTCTTTGGCAGCGATGTTGCGACCACGCTGCTGACGGCGTTGGCGCAGGCGGTGCTTTAGTTGCTCCTGCACTGCGGCTTTTGACCTGTGCAGTCCCCGGCTGCCGGCGCTGTGGGTCGCCACGGAATCCGTCAGGGCCGCATTGCACAGGCGTTGCAGAGTCCGACAGATCATGTTGATGGAGAAAAGGCAGACGACGCAGAAACAGAAACGTGGATACGCAGATTTCCCCAAATTGGGGTATTCGTAAGTGCAGTTGTTTCACGCTTCTTCACTTCGTACTACCTTTTGCGAACCTCAAGATCAGCTACTCGATAGCTCCGAGGTAGCAATACGCAACGAAACACCTATCACACCAGAACAGCAGGAAAGAAGAAAGAGGAAAGAAAAAGAGAGTTTGTGTAGGTAGAACAATCATTTTACTTGATGCTGTTGTTCAACTACGAAGCTGTGAAGAAAGTATTCTCACCGCGGTCGCCAAGCCCGTACCGAAATGATAAAAAGAAAAGAAAAACGCTTCACCTTGCGCGGTTACATGTACCACGGTGAAACCCTCACCTCTTCAGCAACGTTGCTGAGAGCAAAAATATATATAATAATACACTTCTAAACGTTGTGCACTCAACGTGCAGCCTTTGCGCCCCGGGGCAGAAGGAAGTTATTTTCTACTTGTTTGTCTTCACGTTAGACGGACATCTTCCGCAAGAAACAAAAGAATAATCATAATAAAAAAATACTGCTATACATTTCACTGAGATCAAGGACAGAATCAACTACTGAACATAGTAATAACAGAAAAACAAGAAGCGGAGAACGCTCGTACACGTTGTTCACACGCACCTATAATACATAAAATGCCAAAATTGCCAAAATTAACTTCTGGCAACTCTAAAAACCAATGGAGGATTTATTCTCTTCTTCGACTTCTTTTTTTGCCTATTTTGGGTGTGTGTAAGGCGGGTACCTCAACAGTGGGAAAATACACCTTTCACAGCGTGCTAGAGATTCATCCTTTACAAACCGGAAGCTTGTCCTACTGCCCCGCAGAGCAAATTCTTCACCACGTCCTACGACGCACCAAAGCAGACGTAGTGCTTGTCGTCCCAGCGCCGCAGCCCGTTCGAGTAGCGGCGGTGCAGGTGGTCCGGACAGCGCTCCGGTGTCGTCGCCCACGGGTCCATCTGCTCTATCCACTGCATCACAGCGGGTGCGGTGCGCATCACTTCCGCAAAGCCGCTTTGCTTTCCGGGCTGCGCTGATGGCCGTCGTCGCACCGGCGTAAAGCCGCTGGGGCACGCGAACGGGAAGTAGCGCGACCATAAATACCACTCTAGCAGCACTAACCAGGCGTATTGCTC
The DNA here is from genome assembly GCF_001293395.1 of Leptomonas pyrrhocoris. Classification (NCBI taxonomy): domain Eukaryota; phylum Euglenozoa; class Kinetoplastea; order Trypanosomatida; family Trypanosomatidae; genus Leptomonas; species Leptomonas pyrrhocoris. The sequence continues at coordinate 1,562,967 of NW_015438357.1, forward strand.
CGCCAGCTGAACGGCAGCCGTTGTGTGAAGTTGGACGTCAGCGGTGGAGCGCGTTTGAGCCGCCTCGGCGTGCTGCAGGGCGTCTTTGAGGCGTGCCAGCAAATTTAACGGCAACGCAGATCCAGTCGCGGCATTCAAGAGGCCGGAGACGTGCGCCACCGCCAACTCGACGGACGCGTTCTGTTCCCCCTCGGGCCTTCTAGCCGGTGTGTTGGACGCTGACGTGTCGACGAGTGTGGAGTAAAGTACCTCGTGATAGCCGGAAAGGAAGCACAGATGCGCATCCGAATCCGCGTTGACGTCGCACTCCGCATTCTGCACTGAATTCGGCTTCACCCCTCTGTCACTAGACGTCGACATAGGAAGGGCTTACGGTTATTGTGCAGGCGGTGGTCGACGAGCATTGCGGCCAAAGCGAAGAACGCCTGTGAGGCGACATCGAGTCCCAGCACGAGACACGTCACATTGGACGCACTGTTGTTCATCATCATAGCGGTCGCCACCGCGTCCACAAAGGTGTCCAACTGCTTCGCACCCTCCAGACCCGGTAAAAATCGCAGCGCTCGTCGAGTGTGGCGCATTGTAACAACCGGTGAGCTGGCAGCTACCGCGTTTGCCACCTCGGTGACCGTCCGCACCGCCCACGTAGTATTTTGGGGCCCGTGTGGAATGTCGGCAGTAGCGACATTAGTAGCAGTAGTAACAGGAGTAGGCTGAACCTCGCTCTCTTCGAGCTTCAATGTCGCTGCCTTGTTGTCCATCGTGTTGGACACCTCCTGAGAATCAGCCGTACTGGTAGAACCGGCGGCGCTTGGGGACAATTGTGGCGTTACCTGCCGGCTCCTGCCAAAGCCGCTCATGCCCGCGCGCGGGGAGTTCATGATGGAAGATCGGAGGGGGCTGTTCTGTTGCGAGGCGGCGAGCTCGTTCGCGACGGCCTCCATCACCCGCCCCCAACCGCCACGGCGCTCGATCGAGCGGCGTCGCGTGGTCGGAGATCCGACGGCGGTGGACACGCGTTCGTCCGCGCGGAAGCTGGAACTGTCCTCGGTGTAGGCCTGCACGTGCAACACTGTTGCGTGCGCGGGTCTCACCGCGAGGTACTTCGTGAGAACAGCGTCGTGAGGAACGGCGATGAACGACGTGAAGGAGGCACCGGTGCTAGAGCTGGCGGATGCCTTCTGCTTGGTGGAGTCTTGGTAGCATTCTAAGTAGCCGTCACGGGAGACCATGGAGCGCGTGTGTTGAGCGAGTGCGCCGTCGGCAGCGTCCGCGAGGTCGCCGCGCAGCCACTCCCCCACCGCCTCTGTCGCCGACGCGTCATCTATTGCAGCAGCAGTCGCAGCAGCGACGACAACATCTGCGGGGCCAACTCTAGCTGAGTACGACGGTGCTGCGGCCGCCGCCCTTTCCGTGACGCTGTCTGCCGCCACGGTTCGTACACGCGGAACGAAGCAGTCGTAGGCGGGCGCTCCGTCCAACATCTGCGTGTCCCACCGACCAATGGCAGCCACGGGCGTGCCTTCGACGCTGCACGACGGCACTGGCGCGATGCTCCACCAATTCACCGTCGCGGTGGGATTGTCGGTGCTGGCAGACCCTGCGGCCGGGCTCAGTCCCACTAACGTGTGTGCCAGGGCACCCAGCTCTTTCGTCCATTGGGCGTGCGGAAGGAACGGCTGTGGGGAGAGAAAGAGGTGTGTCGAAAGACGCATCAGCCCCTCGCCCCCAGTTTGAACGTCCGCGGAAGCTGAAGTCTTCGCCTGAGGGCAGGCCACAAGAAACATTTCCCGAGCGACAAGCCTCATGTGCACGTACGCTGCTGCAGCTCGCTCTGGAGTGTTCCCTTCTACCCCGCCACACTCACGTACCGCCCGCAGAAGCAGTGAGCTCTCGTGCGGGAACTGGAACCACGTCAAGACCGCCTCATGCATCTCGCGCATGTACTTTGAAAACGTCGGCGGAACGGCTTTGCGCTCGCGCTGCCGCAGCTCCGAGTACGCGACGAAGAAGAGCGTCAGACAGATGGACTTGATGCTGTCGTACGCGCGGCGCTGCAGAACTGACATGCCCGGGCTGTCAGCGAAGAGCTGCACCGTGTCCCGCAACAGCGTGCACTGCGCAACCGCAAGGTAGTCCACTAGACGCTGCGCCAGGTTGATGCGTACGCGCGGCTGCGTCGCCCGCAGTGGTGGAATAAGGAGTTCCTCCTGCACCCAATCCTCCCGTGTGCGAGTGACTTCGCTCTTGCCTGTGTCTTTCGGGTGGACAGACCCTGCAGCATCGTTTGTGGGTAGCGTGGCTTTCACTGTGTGTTGGACCGGGCGGTATATCCAGCATCGGCGGCTGTCAGGGGGAGAAGAAGTTGGAAAATTGGCCCACACATCCTGGAACCTCTTGCCCTCCTCGCACAGACGTATCAACGAGGCGCGCAGCAACGGCGGGGTCGTGTCCACACCAAACACAACAGCATCTTGAACCATCGGTGGGCCGTACGCACAAGTTCGCTCGGTTTGTGAGGAGAGCACGCGACGCGTTTGTTGGCATCGCACCCGAGCTCTGTGGCCGCGGTACACCGACTGAATCAGCGTGGCCGCGGCATGTTCCAGGCGGCGAATCACCACGAGGAAAACATCATCCTCGGCTTGGTGGTCAGCGTCGTAGGAGGGCAAGCTGCGCTTCGCAGAACGGGCGGCTGCCCGCTTTACCATCGCCCGCGCTTTCACCTCAGCGGCGGTCGTCGTCACCGCATCTGCACTCAGGCGCTCCTTTTCAACGGCATCGGCCGCCACCGCCGCACCAGCACCGACAGACGACTGAGAAGCCGCCTTCGTGAATGCCGCGCCGCTGCTGCATGTTTCACGGCGACGCTGCACCTGCGCCCAATACTCCACCGCGAAGGCAAAGGTGAACTGCTGTTTGCGCTCCAGCTGGCCGTGACGCAGCGCCCACAACGCTCGCCGCTGTGCCGCCTCGTAGTAGGGACCGTAGGCTGCCAATAGACGCGCATGGGTGAGGCGCGCCGTTTCAGCCCTGTAGCTCACCAGTAGCACGTAGGGAAGCAACAGCGGCGGCACTGGCTCCCCTGCACGTGTCCCTGCCCGCTCGTCAGCAGCGCGTGCACGCTCCTCGCTCTCGGCAACGGCTTCTTCTAAGGCACTTGTGACCTGGTCGAACGCGGCTAAACAGTTCGTCTGGACAGAAGGAAGCAGCTCAACGCCCACCGCCGAGGCCACTTCTGCCGCCGCGCTGCGGAGAGCTTCTTCAAAGCTCTGCACTCTACCACCGCAACTTGACAGGGCGGCGCGCACCTGTTCCGTGACATCCATCGTCGTCACTGCCGCGCAGGATTCGGGATCCTCGGCGGAGCAGCCGTAGGGGATGCCTTCGTAAAAGAAGACGGGGAGGTTTGGCGGGGGAGACTCGATAAAGAGGAGAAGTGGTGCCTGTGGAGAGAGCTGCCGCAGGCGGCGTAGGCACGAGCCCACCTCGAAGACCGAAGCGGCCTCTCGATAGAGAAGGGAAGGAAACGATGGGGGCGGAGGCGAGAGGGGGTAATTGCCGCCCTGCCTCGCGTACCGGCGGTCAAAGTCGGCTGCAAGGGGTCGTACCCGATGCGGCTTGTCGTCATGAAGGCGTAGGGAAAGAGGTGGGGTGGGAGCTGTAGCTGTACGTTGGCCAATGACAGAGTAGAAGGCGTCAACGACCGCTTTCACCGCGCGTGGAGCCTGTTCCAGGTCAACGGTAGAGGCAGAAGACGTGTCGTGGTGCGCACGAAGCGACTGCGCGAGAGCGCGAATCGGCTCGCGCGGACGATTGTGCAGCACCGCCTCAATGCTGTTGCGCACGGCGTCACTCAGTTTTGTTTCCAAGTAAAGCGCAGCATCCGCGCCGCCCTCCGCGTTCACGCCGCCCGCTGCGCCTTTCTTCTCCGATCCAACAGTGGGCATCTTTCCGGTGTGGGCACAACACGAACGGCACAACCTGCAGCAACCACACGAGTCAATCGATTCAGCAGTTTCACTGCAAAAAGAAAGACAAGGCTAGATAATAACAATAGCAATAAACAGTAGTTAACGGTGTGGAGTTGAACAAGAAACGCGCGGAGGAATGAACGAAAGACAAAGAACACGCGAGTCCGGAGAAAACACAGATTTCGAGTATGGAGTCGCATAGAGGAGGAGGAGATGGATGAATGTAAGTTACATGCGAGGCGAACACAACAGAGCAAGAAGAAGCTGTGGTGCGCGATTTGCGGCGATCATGCAACGAAGTGAGGTGGCACATCCGTAAAGAGGAAGAAACGGGTACGGATCATGCAGATCAATCGCTGAAAGAGCTGTGCGCAGAATCTTCCCCCACGTTACACAACAACACTGTAACTCGTTTGCAGATCATCCTGCTCTCACCGTGCTGTTAGAAACAACGTAAAGGGAGAGAACCCACATTGGCTACATTTTTTCGACTATTTGAAAGACTGTTGTTTGCCCTTTGCATCAGTGAAGAAGCAACAGCACAATACACACACACACAAACATATTCAAACATATACAAATATAACGAGCGATGTTCCTCTCTTTGGCAAAGCTTAGCGCAATACGTGTCAAGTGATCCACACTTTTTTTATATAAATAACGAGAAAGACAAAAGAGCTAGATAGAGTGCTCAAAAGGGACGAAACAGAAGAATACATTTAAAAGACTCGCAGTAGACTTTTTTCCCCCGATGTAACAACGTCATCACTGCGAAGAGAGAGAGTGAGGGAACAACGACAAATGACTCGCATTAGAAAGCACCCACCCACACACGCACAACACACAGACACGTAGATGTGTATGAGGGAGAGACGGGTAAAAAGAAGCACATTTCAACAACCACACAAATCTCCATGGCCTCGGTAAAACACGGTCATGAAAACAAAATAAAGCAAAACAACAACTTTTGTTTAAACCTTACCGCAGTACTCAACATGGTGGAAGTCCAAAAATAGGGGGTGGTAAACATTGGAAACAGCAAACGAAAGAGAAAGAAAGGGTTGTCTCACATCATACACCGTGCCTCGGAGATAAACACATCGCACACTCAAATCCAAGGGAGGGGGGGGGGGTGGGAGGAGAGGAGAACAAAGAGGGCAACACAAACATACAACGTTGTTTTTCTCCTCCGCTACACCCTTCAACGGCAAAAAGCCACAAAAATGCATTTCGCCGAAGCCTCGTACCTACGATAGTTAAGGATAACAAGACAATTGTAAGTAAAGAAACGGCACGGTAAAAATAGTGAAACAGAAGGAAATGAAAGGGAACACCAATTGTAGCATATTTACATCTTTTTGTGGTTGGTAACGGTTGACAGCTCGTACGCGTCAAGAGGCGAAGACCCGTTCGGCTCCAACTTCCATGTGCGTAGTAAAAACGGTGTACGATACGCTCCGTTCAATTTTGTGGGCATCGGGGAAAGGGGTAATGTGCTGCGACTGTGAAAAACAACGTGCATATATATGGATTACATGTCACAAGACGGTGGCGAGGCGACCACACTAATCCCATCCTACCCCTCCTCTCCCTCTTCCACCCCCCCCCCCCACACACACACAACAAGTACAGAG
>NW_015438357.1:1568730-1581977 GCF_001293395.1 Leptomonas pyrrhocoris
CCCCANCCCCACCACACACACAACAAAGTACAGAGAATTTTATTCATTTTTGTTTTGGCTTCGTTTTGAACACGGTACAGTTGATGAAACTTTGTCTTCACGTGTTTTGCAACATGCGTAACGTTGATCTCTTCCCTCAACGCATAGCCGACTTCGTGAAAGAGCGCTTCCATCAGTTGAAAAACTCTAGTCGACTACTCTCAGATCAGGAAGGAAGCAAGAAGAAAGGAGAAAGGAGAAAGATCAATAAAGTGCAAAACAGTGTCGTTACATCCATGTATCGTTTTCATTTTCCTTTAAGGGTAGACAGCGTTATTTTCTTTTTATATTTATTTTTGAACCAATTAGAACTTTACGAAAGGGAGTTTCTTGCAGACTCAGATCGTCTGCATTTCCACCTCGTGGGGTTGGAAAAGGGGCGGGACGGTGGGAAAAAAAAAGAAAACAGCCTTTCCTGGAGAGAGGTCGACTTGAGAGGAGAGAAAGAGAAAGGGATAGTAGTGCAACATGAAGCTTTCGATTCATCTCCCGGCGATTTTTTCCTGGCGCAAGCTCTCAGAAAACACCAAAACAGAAAGAAGCAAAAACAGAGAAACTAAAGAAAGAAAAAAAAAGAACGTGTGTGTGTGTGTGAGGCTCTGTGTGTGCTGTCTGCAGTTGCCGATAAAAGCTTCCATTCGAAGTGCTTACTCGGTCGCAACGTACATTTGTGCTCGCGGAGCGCGAAAGCTTCGCGGAAACACAACGAAAGGAAAAAACGCGCCAACTTCTAAGACGATCAGCAGCATGAACAAAAGCATCTGCGGTGAAATATTCTCCTATGCGCACACAAGCACACAACGACGTCAAGATCGCATCGTTTATGAGGAGACACCGAGGTTGCGACGCCAAACGCATTCAGAAAGAGGAGGAAAAAAATGTGAACAGAACTCGCACGTCGCATTGATTCACGCTCTACTAATAAAAGTAATTCGTTGCTGCCCTGGGTTGGCGCAACTTCAACAAATGATGCGTAGCCGTTTTAGAGCAGGATTCAGCTTACGTCGTCCTCGTACAGGTCCACCACCGCAACCATCATGGGAACACACTATCCATGGAGAGAAAAAAGAGCGATAAAAGAAAAAAAACCGATAAGGTTTACACTACTGTTTCGGGCGTGAGGTTCGAAAAGAATAGAAATATATATTTGAACCTTGAGAAAAACCAGAACCGCCGGTTTACAACGGAAGCTCCTCGTCTTCTGAGTGATTGCCGCGCTGAGCCATACGGCGGCCTTCGCGCTCTCGACCGCTGCCGCCTGTTGTCGCGGCCACCTCTGCCATCTCCGCATCCGGAGAGGAGTACTCCTCATCGTTGTCTACCTCATCCCCTTCCTGGCTAGAGGCGTCGCGGGAGTCTGCACTACCACGCCTCTCCCCCAACCCTGTGGCATCTGCGTTCTCTCCCGTCACCTGCAACGTTGACCCCACCGGGACGGCAAGAATTGTGTTTTGCGGCATGCCGGGAATAATGTTCGTCGCGAACGAGTTGGCGAGGTTGGCGAAACTGCTGTTCACCAGCAGCGACTCGCGCTCCTGCGCGTCCCCTGGAACGGCGCCGAAGAAGCTGTAGCGCGAGCGCACTGAACCACGAGCCGAGCCCATGCCAGAACGCCGTGCATCGCTAACGGCCTCCTCATCGACGGCCTCCGTGCTGTCCACATCTTCGACCTCCTCTTCATTGCCGTCTTCGGAGGGGGTATAGATGAAGTGCGACATGTACGCGCTGATCAGCAGCGGAATTAAACAGAGCAAGAAGGTGAAATAGTGGTTGAAGGGAAAAACGTAGCCAGAGCTAATAGACCGCGCGAACACTGGGGCAAAGATGAAAGGCACCGCACACCGTACCATGCACGCGGTGGACTGTTGAATGCCAAACATCATGCCCACCTTGCCAGGCGGGGCCGTCATGGAGACGATGAGCATGATAAGTCCAAAGGACCAGCACTCGACAACCTTCCGTACCATGCCGACCACCATGGTGTAGTAGAAGCCAGCCGCAGGCGTCATCGAGGTGGCGAAGGGCATGATGCACGTCAGAATCCCATACAGCACTTGCGCAATTTCCCACAACAGTATCGGGCCACCGACGATTTGGATCGTCCTGGCGAACACGATGTTCGCTAACACCGCGGGAACGCTGTTCACCAGCACCAGCACGGAGATCGAGGAGGGGGTTAGACCGAGGCCGCCGTTCAGCGTCGGTGCGGCGCACCACAGCGGGAAAATCACCGCAAACGCCATGTCGGAGCACGAAATAAGCATCGAGATAATCAACACCCGACGCAGCAGCGGTCTCGTCAAGGCTTGCTTGAAACCGAAAGACTGGTGCGGCGGCGGCGGGGCAGGCTCGGCGTTGACGACCACCGTGTCGGGCTGCGGCGGCGGAGACGCAGGCGTCGTCTTTGGGCCGGCCGCGTGCACCTCCTCTGACGTGACCGTCACCTCCACCACCTCGTCGCACGGCAGCTTTGGCTGGAGGAGTTTGATAAGGGGGCCAAAAAGCTTCACCAGTGTTGGTGGCAGCACCTCCCGGAGCGGCCGGGCCGCCTTGTTGCTCTCGTGCAGAAAGAGACTGCTAATCACGACGGAGAAGAGGTTGTACAGTGCTACAACGAAGCTCGGCAGGAAGGCGGGGTAGCGGGCCAGGAAGCCCGTCTCCGAGAGGCCGAGTCTCTTCTGCGGGTCGTAGAAGAAACCGCCCACTGCCGGGCCGAAGAGGGTTCCAATGCCCCACGTAAGGCTCACCAACGCCAGACCCTTGGCTCGGTTTGTGGAGTCGGTCAGGTCGTTGATCATTGTTTTGGCAATAATCGAGCAGCCCGCCACCAGACCGTGAACAAAGCGCCAAAAGCACATTGTCCAGATACTGCCGCTGAGACCAAAGAAAAACATACACAAAGCGCACCCCAAAACGCCGACGTTGATACCGATTACGCGGCCAATCTTGTCGCTGATGGAGCTCCACATCTTGCCGCTGAGCACCTGGCCAAGCATGAAAAGCCCGACCGGGAAGCCGGCCGCGTAGCCCGCGGAGGCCGCGTCCCACCCCTGCAGGAAGGTCACAAACTTAGGGGTGAAGGGGATGAGGACGGTGGAGCAGATGCTCTCGGTGAGCAGCACAACGCACAGAATCGCGAGCTGACCCCACGGCAGCGGCGTCTCTTTCACTGGGGCACGTTGCTTTTGCGAGGACGGACGCGACGTCTCGGCCGCGGCACCGTCCGTCTTTGCCGCCCTCGCATCTTTCTTTGGGCGAGCCATGGATTCGCTTTTCGGGGTTTCCCTTCTCAGAGCAAAGCACGTGGAGTGAGCGCGGAGTAAGCGAACGACAGTAGAAAATGCAAGAGGAAACTGCTGACCGTAAACGGGAAACGAAGGAGAAACGACAGTGGAAGGCAGAGGAAGGCAGAGGAGCAGTGGGGCCAGCTGCGGTTCTCTACGGTCAACGCTCCGGAAGGTGTAAAGGAAGGAAACAATTTACTGCTGTTGTTCTGCTGTTCCAATGAGAAAAACGGAGAGAAGAGACGACAATACCACCAGAGAAAACAGTTGCACACATGGAGGAAACACGAAGGAAAGAAGTTGTTGCTGTGACCTACGCGGAACACAACAACCACAACACAAAAAGAGAGCTTCACGGGGCTGCGTTTGAATCACGTGATTATTATGATCATCATTTACGAGGAAGGCAAAGAGAGAGGTTCATCGTGATGTTAAGAAAGGCAGAAGCAGCAAAGACGATGAAGGGGAAGTGGATGTTGAAAGAGGTGAAATTGCAAGCGTAGGAGCAGGGGGAAAAAACCAGCAACTACAGCTACGTTGGCATAACGCAGCAAATCTGACAACGGGACGCGGAGAATCGTATGAATCCCTTCCCGTTCAACGAACAAACGGAAAAGGGTAATAATAACACGAAGAATACCACCGGAAAAAAACGCATCGTAGCTACGCCATTCAGTGAGCATTGAACTCTCTCGCTGCCCTGCTAAAAGACCGGCAAGACAGAGTTTTACGTTTCGCTGTCTGCGGTTTTCCTTTTCTCGCGTTCACCTTCCGGCTTCTTCCCTCTCCCCACGCACACACTCGGACCTTTTTCGTGATTGTTCTTTGCTGGCTGATGGTGTTAAGAGAGAACAAAAAGGACGTACAAAAAGCAGAGAAACCAGAAAAAGAAAAAGAGAATAAATCATGTTCATCCACTACGTTGGGCAGTGGTCGCTCTCCTCGCAAACCGCGCGCAACGCCGCACGCCTTCGTTGCACAAAAACAAGTAGAAGTGAGTCAGTGGCGAGGAAGGTGAGCAACACCGTACAGACCACTGCAAGCACAATCGGACGCCACACATGAGTTGAAGTGGGCTTCGGCGCCGCCGTAGTTGTCGCTGAGGATGATGAAAAGGATGTTGCCGCTGACCCCACTGCATATTCAGGTGCATACGGTGCCGAAGCCGCGGAGGCGAGAGCAGTGGACGCCGCCGCGAGCCAGGAAGACAAATCCACTGAGCCGCATCGTTGATCTGGCCCAAGGAGGTCCTCCGTGAAGGTAACTTGAGGTAGGCTCATCGAAGTTGGTGGCACAAGGGCGGACAGGAAGTAGTTTGCCGTCAGTTCAGTCGCGCATGCGATATCCGCGCAATCCGACACAAAGTTGGCCAACACAGATGGAATGCACACGGCCATTGCTCACAACAGCTCGCTCCTTTCGATTCGAAATTCAAAACCAAAAAAGAGACCTTTTCTGCTCCTGTTTGCGCACGCCACAATCGTTGGAGGACAGCGGGGGGTGATTCGCTAAATCTGGAAAGGCGTGTCTTTCTTAAATATTATGTAGGTAAAGGAAATTATCGAGAAAGAATGAGTCAAATAAAGAAGAGAAGGATCAAAAAGTACGGGAGTGATTTCAGCAGAAGACATAAAACAAAAAGAAAACCTGTAGAGCATCACTGGTTCATTTGATGGTAGTAAAGAGAACCGAAAAAAGAAAGAGAGTTTCGTGCCGTATCGCACTTCCGCATGCCCAGTCACAAGTGGCTAGCTTGGGATGCGCTAACATACACACACACACACCTTCATGCACCTGTATGAAGAAACGTAAAAAGGCGAATAAAACGAAGTACGTACACGAAGTCTAGCACGAAAGGAACACCGAGACGCAACACGTCTTCCGCAAGCCTCCTCCCTCCCTTTTCACGAGCTAAACTAATCGTACGCAACTTATCGCCATCGCGTTTTCATGAGAATCGTTTACGTGTGTATGTGGGTGTGTATGGTGGCCCCCACTGTCGTTTTCGTACAGCGGTAACATCCACATCTGTGTGCGACGTTTGATGAGCACCATAGTCATAACGCCAAAACTCGTACCGCATTGGCAACGTAGAGAACACCGTTTTTGAAACGTTTATGTCCTTGTGTATTTTTTTTCTGACAAAACACAACTGTTTTTACGAGAAGACGAAAAGAAAGACAAAATTCACAGCACGAGAGATCAGATATATATAGAAGAGACGATGTGCACAGAAAGCAAGAGAAAACAAGTATTATATATAGGTGAATGAGTTAAAGCCACGTAGTTCCTTTATGCTTCCTTTTTTTTTTGGAAAGCATGACGATTTCAGCAAACGAGAGAAAACAAAATAATAAAGAAAGAAAACGTGGCTGCAAGAACAGTCTCAAAACGCGACTCGCGGAAGTCTGTCATCCAATTGCGATCCAGCTGCATAAGCATCCGCTTTACCCTTTACACTCCTTTGCAGCGAAACATGCACGGATACAAAGATATGTATACGCTTGAAGGAAAGCAAAGCAAACAACAACACGGAGGAGGGAAGGTCAATTTCGCAGCGATAAGGAATAGAAAGGAAGCAATAGCTGAACAGGAAAAAAAACAATCCCCTTCCCGACTTCGACAGTGTGGTTTCCATAGCTCGCTACTCATGAACATGCACACCGATCAAATGTCCGCTCTATGTTGAACGCGTGCTTTTCTCTTTTTTTTTGCTTCCGGAACGCCACAGTGTTGTTGACGTTTTCCAATCGGCTCGGACACGTACCCAATTGAGCGAGTCCGCAAAACGCCTTCCTTACCTCCGTAAATCTAGAAGAAAGAGAAGTACGGGGAGATATTGTTTCATACATACGAAGGCAGGGAAAGAGTAAAAAAAAAGCCTTGACAGACACACACACGCAAAACAAACAAACAAACAAAAAATAGACACACAATGAAAATGACGTCGATGAGGCTGTTATACCTTACGAGCCTTTTAGAAAGCAGAAAAATAAAACGCTCAGCAACCTAGCCCTTGAGAGAAGACAAACAATCGTACCAGAGAATAGTTAAAAAAAAAACGAGAATGGAAAAGAGTGACCATCACGCACAGCACACTGAATAAAACTGAAAAAGGGGGCAAATATAATCTAGCTGCGAATGAAACAGTAAGAAACATGACGGAATGAAAAAAGGATCTGGAAACAAAAGGGCAAAAAAAGAAACTGTCTCCGCTGATCGGTGTCTTCACTCTTCGGCTACGACCAGAGGAAGTTGTTCACATCGCAATGTTGTGGAGATAGCAAAAAAAAGAAGATAACAACTCGAAGAGCGAGCACAGAACACTCTTAGCAGTGGTGTCAGCAAAAAAAAAACAGACAAAATAAACCATTGAAAAAGATAATCTTTTCTTTTTGTGTGCGTGTGTGTGTTCCTTTGTGTTTCGGGATTTCTCCACTTTATCAGAAAGAAAGCGTTTATTTTTCAGTTGTTAACAACGATGAAACAAAAGAGAGAAATAAAATGTTCAATAGAGAACACGTACCTACACTACGGAAGGAAAATATTAACAATAACAATAGGCACATCTTTGTGGTGGCGCAGACAAAGAGCATTGCGCGTGGGCAGGTGAGTCTGTACATGTGAAAAGGAAGCGATTGCTGAAACGACTCCTCTTTCTTGCCGTTGCGCACTCTGAGACGACTGCTTCTTGCAAGCAGGCCGTCGTGCTACTAATTGCTCTCTTCCCCGGAGTGGTCACTGTCCTCGTCAGAGGAGGCTCGGCTATCACCTTGCGCGGTCTGCATGACGTCATCTTGGGAGTAAATGGACGGGGTTGCTTGGATCAGATCCTCCGGGTCTACGACCGGCAACGGCATCATCGGCATCATCATACCCGACCCTTGGCGCTGGTTCATGCCGTAGTTGCTGCCGTTGGAGCCAGCCCGGTTCACTTCTCCAATGGAGAGACCACGTGACTTCGGCGTGGAGTCGTCGTCTGAGGCGTTCACGTAGGCCTGCCCGTTGCGCTCGCGCAGCACCATCGGCGCAATGGGCGGGCCTTCCTTTGGCGGTGCACTGGTAATACAACAGAAGATCAGAATGGCGAAGAGCACAATGAGAATGACCACGGCGATGATGAGGAACAACACCCACCAGTGCTTCTGCACCCATGTCAAATCCTTGTAGCCGAGAATAAAGGAGGGCTGCGTGGGGGTGAAGGTTTGAGGCGGGGGGTACTGGTAGACCTGCGCCTCACACGCCGTCACAAATTTGGAAACGGGGAGGTAGTAGTCCTGGGGGGCCACGGGGCCAATATTGGCCAACACCGTGTCATCTGCAGCCGCCTTGGTGGTAATAAGCGTGTAGTTCTGACCGTTGGGCTGATCGAAGGCGTCGTCCCATTTCAGACCCGCAGCGTAAGGCATAAAACCGCCGCACGGAACTTTCTGCGGATTCGTGTAGTACTTAAAGCCGCACTGGTAGATGTTCAAGCCAGGCTGGTCCCCGTACGGGTAAGCCATTACCCGTTTTGAGAAGAGGCCCCACTGGATCGTGAAGACGCAGTAAAACATATTCGGATTTTTTGACGAGGGTGGGTAGAAAGGGTTGTTGTTGTAGTTGCACAACGTCTCTCCTGTCCCTGTCTTCTGGGAGAGCGACGTGTAGGTGGAGTAGCCGGTTGGGTTAGGATCGTGCTTCTTTATCATGGACCACACGCGCTTCGCACGTGCAAGCGTCTCACTGCTGAAGAGGTTCAACCCGTTTGCGGAACACATCGACATGGAGGAATCAAACGTCTTTGCAGCAGCGTTATCGGTGTACAGCGCCTCTCCGTCGTTATAGTACGTTATTCTCTCCGGCAACCCAGTCTGTGCTCTGGCCATCTCAGTGCATAGCGTGATACAGGCAAGCACCAGACAAGTGCTCCCGAGAAGCGACCACGACCTTCGTGATCCTGCCATGGTTTCTTCTTCCTTTGTGTTTGGTGGGTTCTTGGTAGGGTTCGACTGAAGGTGCTCGTGCGTCCGTGCCCGTGGCTGCAGGTGAGTACGAGATTGCAACTGCCCGTACAAGAGTTTTGTGTGTCAACGCAAACGAGCGAAAATGCGCGCCTCGGCACACAACAAAAGGCACAACACAACGAGGAACCGAAGGAAGAGATTACTGTGTTTGTTTGCCTCCTTCCAAGCAACTGTGAAGTAGTATTCTTGGCAAGAAAGATACGTGATGATTCCGCTGACAGCTTTTCTTTCCCTCTATCAGCGCAAAAAGTACAAGCAGGACTCTCTTAAGTGGGACGCGCTTTCTGCCGCAATAGGTTCGTGTGTATCGCTTACGGGGTTTAGTATTCACTCTTCCTGCCGAGAGAAAACCGTTGTGGAAGACCAAGAGGAAGAAAGAAAGAAAAAACGGTAAGCATGAAAGTGGAGAACGAAGGCAAAAGGTGGAATAGGACATGCATGCAGTGAGAAAGATGGTAAACAATAACAACAACAGAAAAGTGTACAAGACGTGCCCCGTCAAGGCGCAAGTGAGTACTTGTGGTACATATTGCGAGTAATACTACGCCGAGGAGACAGAGCTGTACCAAGCGCACAGACAAACACACAGCGAAGAGAAACGCTACACCAAGTCCTGTTTTTTCTTCTTACTTTCAGTTATTACACAGACTGTTCGTTGAAATTAGTTTTATCATTCGCTTCTCCGCGTGACAGAAGATTACCAACAGCAAGCACACGGGCGAACGCGTCTATGCGGTGAAGGTGACTGGAGGTCTTGCTACGCCTGAGCTTCGGTGACCAAGCAAGAAAGTGTAAGAAAAAGAAGAGCATCTCGAAATGAAAGAAGACAGCGCATTTGGAATGCGGAAAGTAAGGTAGGCAGCCAATAAGAAAAAAAAAAGAGGAGGAGGAGCACGTTAGTGAAGCACACTGACATTGACATTCGAAAGCAAAGGACATAGTTGTCATTTGTGAGCGTTTGCCTTTGGTCTCTATGAACGTCTCGTCCCAGTGCGCAGACAAATTGGAAGGAAAACCAAAAGAAAAGAGCGTACGTCCACTATAGTCTTTTTTTCCTTCTGCTTTAGGAACGAGAGAAGGATGGCAAATAGCGCTCGTCCGTGTCGACGGTGTGCCGCCCGTCCTCTGCGTCCAGCGCGCCAGAGCGGTGCACCGCCGCGGCAGTGGCGCTGCCCTCGCCAGAGATGCGGTGACGGTGCCTCCGTATCTCCTGCACCGCCTCTGCATTCGTCCGCTCCAACGCTGGCAGATTCACGTAGGTGTCGTGCAATGGATTTGTGCAGAAAGAACTCGCCAGCGACATGTACACGCTCTCACGGCCGTCCCTGTCTTCGCTTTCCCCGTCATCGTCACCGTCCGCGAAGGCGGTGCGGCGGTGCGGCGAGTCGGCGTTATCTGCGTCGTTCTCAAGAGCCGGCTGTGCCGCGAAGTCCAGCTCACACTCCTCGGTGCGAGTGATCAGTACGTAGAAGCTCATCAGCACCGACGCTGCCGCCGGAACGGCGGCCACCAAAAAGACGAGGTAGTAGTTGAAGGGGAAGATGTGACCTTTACGTAGCGACCACGCAAAGAGTGGGGCGACGATGAAGGGGACAACGCAGCGGGTGGCCGCGGCACAGGACTGGCTGATGCCATATACCGACCCAACGCAGCCGAGTGGAGCAGCCTTTGCGGTCAGCATGTGAATGAGACTGTAGCACCACAAGAGTCCCACCTGACGGGCCATGCCAAGAAGCATGACGTAGTAGTAGCCCCCATTACCCATCTTCGACCCAGCAGGAATGATGAGCGTGGCGACGGTGTACATAGAGAGGGAGTAGCGCCAAAAGACGATGTACTCATTGCTGAAAAAGCGACAGACGTGGTGGAAGTAGAGGTTCGCAATGATAGACGGAATGCTGTAGGTGAGCATCAGCAGTGCCACTGCGTTCTCCGTGAGACCCATCCCACCCACACCGCTCTCCGCGTTACCCCACAGCGGCAGAATTTCACCATACGTCATGTCCGACGCGGCAAGTAACATGTAGAAGATCGTGATGTTCCGCAGTGCACCAATGCTCATGGCTTGCGCGTAGGTCAACTTTCGCCGGAGGGTCGGCTGTGCAGGAGCAGGAGCGGCAACCGCCGCGCCGGCGCCAGCGCACGTTTCCCGCACCTCGCCGAAGGCGGCGTCTGCGCCGTTTTGCTTGTCTCCTGCGTTGAGCGCCGCAACACGCTTTGACCCACCGTCCACCAACTCGGCGTCCGCCTCTGCGACGAGCACCACATCTGACGCTGCGGTTGCTCCCTCGCGGCGTGCCTGCAATTCCCTCACCCAGCGACCCAGCTTTGTGTCCTTGAAGTGCTTCCGATGCACGTTCGTCTCCTTCAGCAAAAACACGCAAAACGTCAAGGCAACCATCGTGTAAAAGAAAATGGCGAGGCTCGGCAGGAAGGCGGGGTAGTTCTCAAAAAAGGACCGCAGGGAGCCACCAGCGAGCCACTGCAGGTACGGCTTGGCTGATGGGTTGTAGAGGAAGCCGCCGATGAAAGGGCCAAAGAGCGTGCCGACAGCCCACGTGATACTCACCAAGGCAAAGCCCTGCGCTTCGTTGGTGCGGTCTGTGATGTCTGAAATCATCGTCTTGGCGACGAGGGTGTTACCGTTGAAGAAACCGTGCAGAAACCGCAGCACGCAGCACGCAATGAAACTTCTGGAGTAACCAAAGAGCAGCATCGCAACGCCACTTGCCAGCAGGCCGGTGGTGAGTGGCAGCTTGCGACCGTAGGTGTCGCTCAGGTAGCCCCACAGCTTGCTGCTCACCACTTGGCCCAGCATGAAGAGACCGACAAGGATGCCGGTGTAGTAGCCAGCTTCCTCCACCATGATGTGCTTTAAGTAGGCGATAAAACGGGGCACAAAAGGCAACAGCATTGTACCGCAAATAGACTCCGACATGAGTACAACAGTCAGCACACTCATCTGTTTTCGCGGAAGCGGCGTCACGCGAGGCGGGGCGGCAGACTCGCCGGAAGCAGGCGATACCATCCCTCTAGAGGCGGCGGCATCCACCCGCCGGGAAGCACTTTCCTCGTTAGCATCTTTTGATGTCATCGCGCTTGATCAGCAAAACAAAACAAAAAGAAGAGAGGAGAACAAAAAGAGGACGCGGAACACGTAACAAACTTCTTGCCCTGTCGAGGTAAACTGCTCAAGGATGCAACGTCTTTCATACGGGTGAGAGGCAATCACAAAATATATACCTCTACGCCCTTAGCGCTTCTGGAAAAAACAAAGTGACAAAATAAATAAACAACAACGCGAAGGAAATATTAATTCGCCGTAGAAGAATCAACAAAGGAAACGGTAGTATTGAAGCGAAGTCACCGAAGAGAAGGAGTTTAAATGTTTACGGAAGCCTTCCTGCTGCACTTTCCAATTAGCCGGTCAACGCGAAAGTGACGTTTACGTGGTGACGACGAGGAAAAAAAAAGAGATCGCGTTTAATTGCGTAGTTCCAGTGAGAGGGAAAATAAAAATGCGGTTTGCGTGAGCTGTGCAGCTCTGCAATTCAGCAGCGTTGCAAAACAGACACACAAACCAACAAAACAGAGTTCTGAAAAACTCAAAAAAAAAAGGGAGCACGTCACAGTTCACGATGTTGTGTAGAAGACCAATAAAGGGAAAAAGAAGCCTAATGTATGTTAAGGTAGATTATTTAATGCTGTGTTGTTGTCGTATTATGCATACATACATGCCTTTTGCACTTCAAACCACGAACTTGACGTGTTGTTTGTGTGGAGAGAGGTTGAAGCAGAGAGAGAATCAGAAGAGGGATGGTTAAACACTCGTCTTACGGTAGAGCTAGGCATCGGACACAAAACACTCGGCATCGCGTGTTTGAAGCTATGCAGCGCGGGCATGGTCGTTGGAGAACAACTTAGCCGTTGAGTGAAACGAAATCTAAAGAGGGAGAGAAAACGGCGAACGCGCCGAGTTCTCCAAAAGAAAAACTCTAGTCGACTACTCTCAGATCAGGAAGGAAGGAAGAAGAAAGGAGAAAGGAGAAAGATCAATAAAGTGCAAAACAGTGTCGCTACATCCCTGTATCGTTTTCATTTTCCTTTAAGGGTAGACAGCGTTATTTTCTTTTTATATTTATTTTAGAACCAATTAGAACTTTACGAAAGGGAGTTTCTTGCAGACTCAGATCGTCTGCATTTCCACCTCGTGGGGTTGGAAAAGGGGCGGGACGGTGGGAAAAAAAAAAGAAAACAGCCTTTCCTGGAGAGAGGTCGACTGGAGAGGAGAGAAAGAGAAAAGGAAAGTATACAACGTGAGGCTTTCGATTCAACTCCCGGCGTTTTTTTCCTGGCGCAAGCTCTCAAAAAAAAAAAAAAAAGCTACCTTGAGGGGCTCACTTCGCAGCAAGTACCTTAACAAACGAAAAGGCAGTAGTGGGGAACACATGCGACCCGTATGGTGCCCTTTTGCTTTGTGGAACTAAATGCTTCTGCACAAAAAAGAGGAAGTGAGGCTCCGTGCATTACTTACGGGGGACCTCAGTCAACATCACAAAAGCAGTTCCCGTATGCTCGCGTAGAGAGAGAGAGAGAGAAAATACTATTTTGTTGTCGTCGTTGTCTCAACTCGTCACCTAACTCATGCGAACTCAACGCTATTACTGTCACCCATTTAGCCTCTATCCGCCTTCGAAGGTTTGAGAATCATTCACGTTTCCTCGGTGGGTAAGTGGAATAACTTATCAGAACAGACCAGACGTTCATAAAAGCCGTTGCGTAAGCAGCAATGCGAAGCGGACAGAAAAGGGCCGAAATGAAAGCTAGCAACACACACACACACACACACACACACACACACACACACACACACACACACACACAGCGAGAGAGAGGCGAGACGTCTCACCTCGCCTCC
>NW_015438357.1:1582233-1699082 GCF_001293395.1 Leptomonas pyrrhocoris
ACACACACACACACAGCGAGAGAGAGGCGAGACGTCTCACCTGCTTCCAGCGAGCCACAGCAAATCGAATTCGGTGCACACGAACCTGAGAATGGAGAATAAAGTTACCTCTCATTAAACGGCGTCTTTTTTTGCTCCACTTTCCTCCTGCCATGTGCACGGATATGGTCTTTGGTCATCAGCGAAGGCGAGACTGTCGAAAAGCACAAGGGTTGAACGGCGCGATTGTACCGAGAGCTTCTTCGCCACGGAACAGGAGGACTTGGGATCGCACAACAAGCAGTTATAGAGCCCGTCAGACAAACTTACCGACACAAGGCGGCTCTCGTGTCACTCTCTCTCTCTTTCTCCCTTCCAGAAAAACACAGATATGAAGAAAGAAAAAAAAAGAAAGGGAGCTGCTCTGCCTATTTTATCAGTCCTTCTTCTCCACAAACAGCTTGTTCATGTGCGCACATACTGCCTCATAATTGTCAAATGCGCTCAGCAAGCAGTTGTGGAAAGATGGTGGCGTGCCCAGCAGTTCGACGGTCTTCGCCGCGTCCGCGCCGTCCATCTGAAACTGTGGCAGACGTGCAATGGAGCTGACGTCATATTTTATGATCTCATCCTGCTTAGAGTAGAAGATCAACTTGCGGTTGTGCTTGATGCTGTTCCACGCGTCAATCGTGCGCAGGTCCCCCGCAAACAAGGGAAACAGCTTTTTCGTTACCTTCGGCGTCAGGTACGAGAAGGCAACCGCGGCATCTGACATGGCCGAGAAGCTGCGGTCCACGACGAGGGAGGCCTGTGGGTGGCACTGCGCCACCACTTCAGCAGCTGCCGCACCTCCGATACTGTGGCCAAAGAACACCAGGTTCTTCTCATCAATCTTCTCCTTCTCTACGTAGTACTGGGCAACGGAGGCGGTGTCCTCCACCACATCCCCCAGCATCGTGATGAAGCCAGAGCTGTAGCCGATGCCGCGCGGGTTGAAGAGCACCGCGTGCGCCTTCAGCGCGTCGGCGATGACGTGGATGTCGATAATTGTGTTCTCCAGAAATTCCGCGTTGCCGCCGCAGTAGACGACCCACCGAGACGTCTCGTAGGACTGTTTCACCACTAAGGTCTGCAGGCTCAGCTTCTTGTCTGACGACGGCACCGTCTGCACCTCGACGATTTTGTCCTTCTTTGCCAGGTCGCGCGCCGCCATCTTCACGCGCCGGTTGCGGAATTTCTGTTGTTCTATCACTTGCATGATGTTTCCCGGGTAGCAAGCGAGCATGATCAGCCCACCCATCACGCTCCAAAGCTGCAGCAGCGTCACGATGGCCGTCGTCCAGCCACTCATGGGCGGAATAAAATCCTTCGCCCCCCCCGCCATCGCCGTGGCGAGAAAGGGGAAGATGAAGGCGCGTGTGATGAGGTCGCTCTTGAAGCCGATGGTCGTGACGAACACAGTGGCGAAGACGCCTTGCACGGCAAGTGAGCAGCCATACCAGACAAAGGGGCCACGGGCAATGGCCAGATTTATCGCAAACCACCCAAAGGATGGCACCAGCACGCGCATCATGGCGGGAAGATAACGGGCCGCAGAGCTGTTGCCCGCCGCGACCAACAGCGCCACAAAAGGTTCGACGATCATTGGCGGGTGCGCAAATCTGTGTTTTCCTCAGCGTCCCTCAGGTGGTGAAAAATGATACGTGGAGTGAAAGTGAGAAAGGGCGGCTGAAGGTGGAGAAAACGAAGGCGCGGAAGAGAGGACAGTAAAGCGGTACAAGGCGGCGCGGCGAGTCCTGCAATCGACAACGAAGTCCGTTTGCTGATCCTCGCAAAAAAAAAAAAGGCAATTGCAATGAAGTTAGGGGCGACAGAAGACGAAACAAACAGCTGGTATTCTCATGCAGGTGGCAAAGACAGAAGGAGAGGGAAAAAAAAACACCACTAGGCAATCGAGAAGACTGTGCACACCTCAACGACTACGTAGCGACACCACAGTGACCTCTTTGCTACCCAATAGAACGATAATAGCTGCGGTAATGCTCCGAAGTACACGAATATATAAAGAAATATTGAAAACCAACCGGTTAAGAAAAACTCGAGAAGATCAATAATAATTTTAAAAAGAGAAAGCGCAAACTGAGCGGATTTGTTCAACAGCAAAAGAGACAAAGAGACGAACAAGATGACAGCAGTGGGCAAACTGTCTGCAATGTGCCAAGCGGGCAGCACACACACACACACGCAAAGAAAGGATAGAGAAGAGATTGAATATGTTGAATCTTATGTGTACGATTTTAATATTGATTGGAAGTGTTCGTGTGCGAGTGAAACCCACCAGGGAAAACAAAATGGGCGTTGCACGTATCAACACAAACACAAAACATAACAGCAGGAAACACAAAAGCGGTGCGGTCGAAAATGTACGGAAGGGGGGAGGGAGAGGAAGAGCAGTGGAAATACAGTTGGGAAACAGGACACGAGAAGGCGTTGACTGAAACGGCTTCATTGGTCGGGGTTGATTGCTGTTGCCCACGTAGAATACAAAACTCACAGGGACTTCATGAGCTTCACACACACACACTCTCTCTCTCAAACGGGAAAAAAAACGTATGAGGATTCGTTACACAGTTGAGCAGCACGGAGGAGGCGGAGGAACCGTACTGTAAGGAGCCTCTGCCAAAGCGAAGAGAGACGTTGTTTGACGCTGTAGTGTTGTGGTCTAGAACCTCAGTTTCCCCTTCGTGACAAGCTGTGCCGTATTAGGGTGCTGCGCGATCATATGCAACTGAAAAACATGGTGAAACACGTTGAACAGACAAGACGTGTTCCGCTACAATTCAAGGCGAACATCATTCGTTCATCGCGTCTGTCGCTCTTCTTATCTCAAATGGGCATCTGAGCTTTTATTGGGGGGGACTCTTTTTACAGTTACCTCAATGACGCGCTTCTCAGAAGGCAAACACGGAATCATGGACCAGCAGAGAGCAAAAAAGCATGAAACCAACTTCCTTAAATATTTCAGGTTGTACATATCAAGTAATCGTTGCCGTTGATGCAACAACAACAAAAACACCCACGAGGAAAGGGAGAAAAAAAACACAATAACCAACTATTACACAAAACGATAAGAAGATAAGAGGACAACGAAACGCGTTGTTGAGACGTAATTGCTTCCCTTCGCTCGCAAAAGGCACCTCAAGGCTTAAACCCACACGTCGTTTCATACATTGTCCACAATTTTCAAGACTAATGATTAAAAAAAAAAGAGACTACTGTTCAGTATACTTGTCGACGGCTTCTGCCCCCCTCCCCCCCCCCTCCCGCGCATACTTTCGCATCTGCTTAAGTACTCGTTGATCCTTCTCGCATCCAACCTCTACACGTTGTACGGCAAAGCGTTTCCGACTGCGGCACATCTGTGCGTCACGGTTGTGTCGAGCCCCCTGTCCCCTCCGCGACCCGCCAAGCTCATTGCGATGGTAAAGTCTCGGCGTCGCCGCGGGAGGTGTGACACATCTTCGCGTAACAGCTCAATGCCATGTCCCTCACTTTCAACATCCAGGCCGGCCTTTCATGATTCAACTCCAGATTTGCATCCGCATCCGTGCGCAGCCACACGGAGTAGATGTAGCCAATCGTGAAGACGATGCCGGAGAGCAGGAAAACAAACGAGTGATCAAAAGGGAAAGGGTGACTTGACGTGATGGACCAGGCAAAAAGCGGCGTCACCACAAACGGCACAAGAGTGCGCGTTAACGCACCGCACGCCTGGTTGATACCCATGATCGACCCGACGTGCCCGACCGGAGCCGAGCGCGCCGTCAGCATGGCTACCAGACCGTAAGCCCACGATGCGAAGAACTGCCGCACGCCGGTGCACAGCACGATGGTGATAAAGAGGAAGTTACCGAGATTGAAGTACGAAAGAAAGGGCAGAATGCAGATGAAGATGCCACAGCACGCAAGGGAGATACGGTACAGCGACAACTTGTTGACGTAGCGCTTGCATGCGCCGTGGAAGAGCAGGTTGGATGCCACAACTGGGACGCTGTTGGTGAGAATAAGGTAGCCAACCTTATCAGCCTTAAAGCCCAGGCCACCCACCGACGCAGGGGCAATGGCCCACAAAGGAACGATCTCCTGCACCGCCATATCCGCTGCACTGAGCAGCATGTAAAAGATGAGCATGGTGCGCGCCACGGGCGTCTGAAATGCCTGCTTGTAGCCGAAACGCTTCAGCACTACCGGCGCGCCGTCGTTCTGCTCCGCCACGGCAACGGCGGGTTCGCCCTTCGCATCCGAGCTATCTGTATCGACAACGATGAGACCGTCTTCGTTGTCCGTGCAGTTTTCTTTCTCCTCCTCGTTCTGCGCTCTGTTTTCCCGCTTAGTACTGGCAGCGATGGGGGAGGGGCTGCGCTTCCGTGCCATCGGCTGGATACTGGCGTCATCGGGGGCCCCCTCACCCCTCGCGTCCAACGTCTGATTCAACCGTGTCCCCTCCAGCGGCTTCGGTGGGGTGATCTGCCCGTCATGCGGTGTCACCGCAGCTGTGTGCGGCGCGGCCATCGTGAGCGTTTCCGCCGCGACGAGTTGGTCGAAGCGACGGTCCTCGCGGAGAACAGGGGAGGCGATGAACAGCGAGGCCACCGCACGCGTCATCGAGGCGTTCGCGACAAGCCCCTCCGCGGTGCATATGGACATGCCCATCACATCTTCGCTCTCCTCGTCAGTGTTGGTGTGTGCGCCGCTCTCAGCGTCGCTACCGCCGAGGGCGGCGGTGGCGCGGTCAGCCGCCGCTTGTGCTTTGTCAGAAGGGTGGACAAACATTTCCGGCTCGCGCCAGAAACAGGGGTACACGAACTTGAGTACTTTCGGCAACGGCTTCGCATGTGGGTTGGACTCCATCACGAAGAAAGTGCAGATAGTCATGCCAATATTCGTGTAGACGAAAATCACCAGGCTCGGCAGAAAGGCTGGGTGACGACTGAAGAAGCCGTCTTTATCGAAGTGCGCCCAGCACAACGCTGACGAGTTCGCCGGGTCGTAGAGAAGACCACCGAGGGTGGGGCCGATCAGTACACCGATGCCGTAGCAGAGACTGACGAAGGCGAATCCTTTTGCCTGGTGTGTCGTGTCTGTGATGTCTGCCATCATCGTCTTCGCCACGAGCACGTTGCCGTTGAACAGGCCGTGGAAGAAGCGAAAGACGGCACACATCCACACATTGGTGCTGAGACCAAAGCCCAGCATCATCAGCCCGCTCGTGAAGAGGCCGCTGATGATGGGGAAGCGCCGACCGTACTTGTCGCTGATGCGGCCCCACGTCTTCGCGCTCACCATCTGTCCTAACATGAAAACACCAATGAGAATGCCAGATTCGTACCCGGCTTTCTCGACGGCGATGTTACTCAGGTGAGAAACCAAGAGACCGACAAAGGGCAGAAGCATCGTCCCACAAATACTCTCGTTGAGGAGGACAAACGTCATGGGCAGCATTTGGTTCATCGGCAGCGGTGTCGCGTGCGGGTGCCTCGCTGGAGGCTCGGCCGTTGAATCCTCCACCTGCCTGGGCTCATCGCTCTCACGTTCCACAGGACTCATGATTTTCTTTTGACTTTTTTTTTGAGAAGTTATGGCAAATCCACCTCCGACGATAAGTAAAGAAAGCGAGCTTTTTTGTGACTTCGTTAGCACGTAAAAGTGGCAGCAACGCTTTCTGCAGAAGCAAAAGAACAAAGAGGGTATTGTTTTCCCTTTTAAGCAAGAAGAGGGTGATAATTCACTGCGAGACAACAATGTCACCCTGAAAAAACACAAACGAAAAAACAAGACACAAATTCAATACGAAATAATAATAAAAAGAAAAACGT
Organism: Leptomonas pyrrhocoris; assembly: GCF_001293395.1. Lineage (NCBI taxonomy): Eukaryota > Euglenozoa > Kinetoplastea > Trypanosomatida > Trypanosomatidae > Leptomonas > Leptomonas pyrrhocoris. Next base: position 1,588,089 of record NW_015438357.1, read on the forward strand.
TGTCCCTTACGCTAGGGAGAAGAAAAGAAGCAGCAAGGGTAACAAACACAGCTATGGCTCTGATTGGTGTAGACGCGTAAGCCCAGGAGTGAAATAAAAATATAAGACAACAACGAGAACAGAAACTTAAATACAAAATCACGTTAGCTGATCTTCTCTACAAGTGTTTGTCTCGAGTTGTGGGAGTATATATATATATATATATACAAATATATATCAATATAAATATTGAAAAAAAAAACGTTTACCAGAGTCGGATTGTTGACCAACACGGAGCGTGGTACAACAAGAACAACGATTTATATACTGTTTTTTAATGAATTTAGCAAACCAGAAGATTCGAGACAAAGGAAGAAGCAAACGTTTACAAATATTACGTCGGTGTACGAACTTAATGTTGAGAAGAAAAAAAATAGGTGGACGGAGTCAAAATCACACAGCTTCCAGGAAGTTGGTGGGAATGAGAAGAGGCTAAAAACCGGACGGAGCGTCTTCTACTCATCGAGGTGTTCTTTTCCCCCTTGAGTACTTTTTTTTTTTTGCAAACGCGAATGGTGGGAAATGGTGAGATTGCACCGTGTCCAATGGCGGTGAAGCAACGAAGCAGGTAGAGGGAGGAAACAAAGAAAAGAAAGAGAAAGTGATAGTGCATAGATGCGACGTGCGGTGGTAATCCACATGCAGGAAAGGTGATGGACGACGGATAGTACCATCAACGAATACACGAAGAAGCATACCGCAAGAACAGCAACACAAAAGAATCCAAACATGAGGAGTTAGAGGTAATAAAGCTGATTGGTGTAGGACGCATTCAGCAAACGCACCAAAAAGTAACCATTTGAGAGCATTTCGCTGTCAAATAATCCAGATGCAAGACGTCTTCGAAGGATGGAGCTTCTGCCCGTGACATCCAGTTTTTGGTCCTTTTGTATGACGACATCCGCAAGGGAAAGCAAAAGGTCATCATAATTACCAATAATAGCGAGTTTCTTGAAAATTAAAATAACCTCAAAAAAGACGAAAATAAAACAGCGTTTCAGCGAAGAAACAAAACTGAATTCGAGATTTAATCTGGATGAAATTAGTTTCAAAAAAGGTTGTTTTGTCAAATTAGAGGGAGAGGGGCGGACTCTTCCACGTTCCTCACGGTGCTTATTTCCTTTGAAGCCCCCATCTGCTGAAGGCACAGAAGTACTCCACGTGTGTCTGAACGTTTCGTCGCAACACAAGAACGTACCTCTCGTTGTGTTGATAGACAATTAAAAAAAAAAGAGAGAGATTAGCAATCCTGAAAGAAAAAGAAAAAGATAGTAAAATAAACAGCTAACTGTATCGAATAACAAACACGTTTATGAAGGTTGTTTTTTTTTTATAGAAAGGTCACGTTGTCTCCGGACACGAGTGAATTAACACTACTGACGCACGCTATTGAACTTGTCATAAACCCTTTTACTGGGATCTCCGTGGACTCGTCTCCAAATCATGAAAAGAAAAAAATAATAATAGTCAGTAAAAGAGAGAAAGAGGAAGAAAGGAGTAAAGCGAACCGCTGCCGAGACGAAGCAGCTTCTGCACTCACTCTTGCTTGAATACGCTCAAGTTGGATGCTTTATCACGATGAGACATGAAGCAAAAACCACCCTTAACGACACAAACTGTTGTTAAAGCAAGGGAATGGAACAACGAAGGGGAGCCACGAGATCAGCTCCAAGACCCCATGAAGGAGAGGAGCAGGACATAGTAGCGTTCAGAGCCCTTTGTTGTTCCTGTCGGGTTAAATGGGTTCGCAGTAGCAAGCACGGATCCTTGCCACAATACGGTGCACCTCCTCACGTAGCAAATCGGCGTTACTGAACCATCTGCAGGTTGCCATCCATGTCCGTGCGAATGCTGTAGGAGCGCCACCAGCCAACGTAGAATACGGCCGCAGAAAGCAAGAAGATAAAAGCGTGATCGAAAGGGAAGATGTGATCACCCGAGATAGACCAGGCGAAGAGCGGCGCAGCGATAAACGGCGTCAATCCGCGCACAGAGGCGTTGCACGACTGGTTGATGCCCATGATCGAGCCCACGTGACCGGGAGGGGCCGCGCGCGCCGTCAACATCGTGTTGAGGCTGTAACACCACGACACAAACATCTGTCGAACGGCCGTGCACAGGAACACGAGAACGTACACCAGCACGGTCGAGTCAACGTACGAGTTGAACGGTAGCAGCAGCACGGCAGTGCCAGCGATGAGCATGCCAAGACGAAAGAGGCCCATCTTGTTGTGGTACTTGCGCTCAAAGATACGGAAGAAGATGTTCGCTACAAAGTAAGGGGCGCTGTTCAGCAGAAGAATGTAGCTCACTTGGCTGATGGTCATGCCAAGGCCACCCGCCGCCGCCGTGGCAACGGCCCAGAGCGGGAAGCACTCACGCGCGGCCATATCCGTAGCACACAGCATCATGTACTGAATGAGCATAAACCGCGTGTAAGGAGATGAGAAAGCTTCTCGGTAGCCAAAATGTGTGACTTTTGGCTCTTCTAGTGATGGCACGGGAACGTCATCGCTACGGTCGGTGTCAGTCCTCTCAACCGTGGAGCCCGCAGGTCCCCCTTTCTCCCCTGCATGCTCTTCCGTATGTTGCAGCTTCTCAACTTCCGCAGTTGATTGCTCGTCGCGGTCCGCGCCCGCAACGGCGAGGGTTTCCTGCTCCTCCTTTTCCCACTGACGGTCGTCTTCTTTCTCTACGGGAGAGAAAGGTACGGCGACAACTCCGCTGCTAGTGGCAGAAATGGTCATCGAGTCGCTGCTGTCGTGCAGATCTTCGTGCTTGCGCGCGTCACTTTGGTAACTGGACGCGGTGCCGGTTTTCTTTGTCGGCTCAACGGTGGTGACCGATGCGCTGGCCCCCCTTTCATCTGTCTCTTCCTCCTCACTCTCGTCCTCGTACTGGATGGGGGGTAACACAAAAGGCTCCGACTTGTACCACAGGCACGGGTACACCAGCCGAATAAAGCCAGGAAGAGGCTGCGCGTGCTGGTTGGACTCCTTCACAAGAAACGTGCACACAAGCATGCCGATGTTCGTGTAGATGAAGACCACTAAACTGGTAAGAAACGCAGGATGTGTGCCGAAGAAACCCTTTTCGTCAACCTTGGCCCATGCAAGCCCTTTCGAGTGGGCGGGATCGTAGAGAAGACCACCAAGGGTAGGTCCTATAAGAAATCCAAAAGCACTACACAGACTCATGAAGGAGAAGCCGCCGGCTTGGTTCGTCTTGTCCGTGATGTCCGCCATCATCGTCTTCGCCACGAGCACGTTGCCGTTGAACAGGCCGTGGAAGAAGCGAAAGACGACAAGGAGCCAGACATTGGTACTGAGACCAAAGCCAAGCATCATCAGCCCGCTCGTGAAGAGGCCGCTGATGATGGGGAAGCGCCGACCGTACTTGTCGCTGATGCGGCCCCACGCCTTCGCGCTCACAACCTGCCCGAGCATGAACATGCCGACAATCATACCTGAGAAGTAACCGGCCTCGTTCACGGGCACCCCGCGTAGAAAGGCGACAAATGGTCCCACGAAAGGCATCAGCATCGTAGAGCAAATGCTCTCGTTCACCATCACAAACGTCATGGGAATCATCTGCGACAGCGGCAGCGGCGTCACCTTCGCCTTGCGCACACGTGGTGGGTTGGCCGCCGTTTCTCCTGCCAATCCAGCATCTTTGTTCGGCGGCATGACCGTGTTGACCAACCACGAGTTCCCCTTTTTGATGTGTCTGTGTGTCTGTGTGTGTGTTGCTGTATAGGTGACGCGTGACCGGGTAGGAGACACGTCTGGTGCTCCCTTTCGCTTCGCAGTACTAAAACGTTCAAATGCGTGTGTGTGTTCCGTCTACAAACACAAGAACAAAAAAGAGACAAATAATGGTACCGCTTTCAGAGCCGTTTCGTCAAATATTGATTTTCTGTGCTTCGAAGAGAAATGGTTTCAAAGACATGAATGCGAATCGTTCCCGTATGAGGCTTGACAAGTGGCGAGACGAGTACAATTTATCCAGTAGAGACAAATACACGCAATTTCTTTTTTCTCTCACGACTGCTTCAGCGTTGACAGAGAAGAAAATGCGGACACTGCAAAAAAGAGAGAAGGTGCTCCAGAACCGTCGCACAGCGTGTGGTAACACAGAAGAGCGGAGACAGGCAGAGCGAGAGAGACAGAGTCTTGTTAACGGACAGCAAATCACATGAGAAAGAACAGCAAGCAGATTTAAGAAACAACGAAACAATTGCCTTTTAAGTTGAAAGAAAGTGGAAGAAACAAGTTCACTAGGCCCCCACCCAACGTTGCTCTCGGAGCCATGCAATTTGATCGACAACGGCTTCTGTCGGGACAACATTAGGGGGCTTGATGGCCGCACGAATTAAAAGAGAACTAAAAGAAAACAACAACAGCGTAGCTCAATCTAGGTGCGTGTTTAACGACAGGAAGAAAAGAGAAGGTTCAAAAAACAAATATGTATATACAGAGGCCTCAGTGACGGTCCGTGCTCCCTTTCCACAACATTAAAGGAAGCAAATAGAACGATCCGCACAAGAGAGCGCACGAATTGCAGTCACCAAACTCTTCGATTTTCTTTGACTGTTTTATCGTACGTGATGCACCGCAGGCGATTGGCTGCGAAGTGTGTGTGTGAACGGTGTGACGTAGGTAGAGAAAGCCTTTGTGTACGCGGCACAGCGGCGTCTGTGAAGCATTAATGGTGTTAAGTGAAAGCGATGCCAAGAGACAGAGATAGAAAAAGGATGAAAAGAAATGTGGGAGAAGATGTTGATTTGACAGCGAAAGGTGAGGTCGCCGCGAGGGTGTATGACGCTTCGGCATGTTTTCCTGTCTTGTGCGCTCTGTACCAAGGAAAGACAATATACATACTTGTCCCTGGTGACGAATTTGTACAAATACGAGCGATGTACTTTTCTTGTTCTCTACAGCACTTTACAGACCGTTGACAGATACCACGCCCTTTCACGCTTACGAAGGCCGAGGTCGGACTTAGATTAAAACACGGAAAGGAAAAAAAAAAGAGGTTCAACACTTCTTTTGAAAAAAGGCCAGTTCGTTAGATCATTTCCGCCCAAGAACTTGCGGTACACGAGACTGTGGAGCTTTCTTACGGCAGGCAATACACGCTGCTTAGCGAGCCCCAGCAGCGTCGCTACTCTACCATTTGCAAGTTGCCATCCATGTCAGTGCGAATACTGTAGGAGCGCCACCAGCACCAGTAGAACATCAGTGACGAGATGAAAAACACGAGTGCGTGGTTGAACGGATAAGCGTGATCGCCTGAAATGGACCAGGCAAACACCGGGGCTGCCGCAAACGGTACGATACCGCGCACCAAGGAACCGCAAGACTGGTTGATGCCCATGATCGAGCCCACGTGACCGGGAGGGGCAGAACGAGCCGTCAACATTGTGTTGAGGCTGTAGCACCAAGAGCAGAACATCTGTCGCCCGGCCGTGCAGAGGAACACGAGAAGGTACACCCAGAAGGAAGAGCCCAAGGACGAGTTGAACGGCAGCAGTATCACCACCGTGCCGGCGCCGACGACGCCCACACGGAAGAGTCCCATTTTGTCTGTAAAGTAGCGCTCCACAATACGGAAGAGCAGGTTCGCCATCAGGCACGGTGCGCTGTTCGCCAGAAGGATGTAGCTCACCTGGCCGGAGGTCAGGCCCAGCCCTCCGACAGAAGTGGTCGCCACTGCCCATAGCGGGAAGCAATCACGTGCGATCATGTCCGTCGCGGAAAGAACCATGTATTGCGAAAGCATAAAACGCGTGTAGGTGCAGGCGAACGCCTCACGGTAGCCAAACTTCGTCACCACTGCTTCACTGGTCACCGTCGAATGACTACTGCCGTTGCCGGCATTATCGTCGGTATCTGGGCGGATTGCAAGGGAGCTTGCCGCCTCGCCATTCGCGCCGCGAGCGCCACTCCACACCTCCACCGCCACCACTGTCTCATCAGCGCCGTCTTCGGCGTCGTCCCTTGCGCGCACCGGTTTCTCTGCCGCAGAGGTGGGGCTCAGCTCGTGGCACGGTGCCCCTTTCTGCTGTCCCGCGATTGACGCAGTCGCAGCATTGGCCGTAGAGGGCTTTTCTGCTACAACAGACATTTCCTGTGCCACGTCGAAGCCACCGCGGAGCGGACCGTCCTTCTCTACGGGGGAGTACACCGGCGACATGCATGTCACGTCACTCGCCGTCAAAACCACTGCTTCCCGTGGGAGGGAGAGGGCCGTGTCAGAGTCGCGTCCCTCACGGCTACCCTTGTAACCGCCCCTATCTGCGCTGCCCTGACTCGCGATATCCGTATGATCTGACAAACGATTTTCTGAGTTACTCCCGTCTGTCGCCGCGCTCACATCGGCCTCCTCCTCACTCTCGTCCTCGTACTGAATGGGGGGTAACACAAAAGGCTCCGACTTGTACCACAGGCACGGGTACACCAGCCGAATAAAGCCAGGAAGAGGCTGCGCGTGCGGGTTGGACTCCTTCACAAGAAACGTGCACACAAGCATGCCGATGTTCGTGTAGATGAAGACCACTAAACTGGTAAGAAACGCAGGATGTGTGCCGAAGAAACCCTTTTCGTCAACCTTGGCCCATGCAAGCCCTTTCGAGTGGGCGGGATCGTAGAGAAGACCACCAAGGGTAGGTCCTATAAGAAATCCAAAAGCACTACACAGACTCATGAAGGAGAAGCCGCCGGCTTGGTTCGTCTTGTCCGTGATGTCTGCCATCATCGTCTTCGCCACGAGCACGTTGCCGTTGAACAGACCCTGAAAAAAACGGAATACGGCACACACCCACACATTGGTGCTGAGACCAAAGCCCAGCATCATCAGCCCGCTCGTGAAGAGGCCGCTGATGATGGGGAAGCGCCGACCGTACTTGTCGCTGATGCGGCCCCACGTCTTCGCGCTCACAACCTGTCCTAACATGAAAACACCAATGAGAACACCTGAGTAGTAACCGGCCTCGTTCACAGGGACACCTTGAAGGAAAGCTACAAATGGTCCCACGAAAGGCATCAGCATCGTCCCACAAATGCTCTCGTTCATGATAACGATCGTCATGGGAATCATCTGCGACAGCGGCAGCGGCGTCTCCTTCGCCTTGCGCATCCGCGACGGCGGCGCCTGTGGCTCTTCGGAGGAGGGTGCCCTCTGATAGGCTTTCCTGTGGGTCGACATTTCTGTCCCTCTTATTAACGCTGCTCGCGATATATTGTTTTTGGTGTGTAGGTGGACGAGTCACCCAGCTAGGCAAACGGTTGCCCGATCGATTTACAGTACAGTTGGCTAATGCGCAATAACAAGACAACAAGAGCACTTACGGTGCACCACGCAGCGCAGCGCTATGAAGGCAAGCGATGAAAGCGGCAAGCACCCCACCTAACGAAACGATGAACAAACAAACCAGTGTAGAAAAACAAAAACAAAATAGCTGGTCGTGTGGACTCGAGCCACAGCAGGAAAGACGAAAACAAAGAAAAAGTACAGAAGCCTAAAAAAGAAACCGTCAGACACACACAGAGAAAGCGACCGACTCCCGCTGTTATTCTCAAAAAAGGGAGAAAAAATCTTAAATCAACTAGACCAAAAGGGGAGTTATGAACTAACAATAATGAAGGAAGAACTTAACAACACAGGAGGGCTTCGAATACAACCTTGAAAAAGGGTACCCCAGGACCAATCCAACAGAAGAGGAAATCGATGGGCGTACTGAGTTGCATGCGCTTTCGCCTCTCACAAATTGATAAATAATGAAGGAAGGGGAGAGGGAAGGGAGAAGGAGGGTGCAGCCACAACGAACGGCGCGGTGGTGCTTACGTGGGCTCACCACTGCTGTTCTCAGTACCCAGTAAGGATTGATTGATGGTGGTAGCGGGGCGTAGAGATAGACGCGTAACGTGTAGTGCGCACGGATTCGACGAGGGAGGAAGCCCGGAAAAAAAAAAGAAAGAGGCGAAGGAAGAGAGCAGCGAAGAAAGGGAGGGGAAACAAATGGGTTGAAGAACACGATGACGCAGTTGGCTCCGGTGGGGGGACAAGTGAACCGAGGCAAGGGCGAACCCGGTGGGCTTTTGATGACGTTTCACCACCCAGCGAAAAATCGGATCCCGCAATCGATACACCTTCAGGCACGAAGTCGCAGCAGAAAAGATAACCCCAATGCAGCACGCATTAACGACACGATGTCGTTTGAGCGACCCCAAGCAAAGCTCGAGGGGGAAAAAATGTGGATCTGTAAAGAATATCGTGGCAGCAAATACACAGCGCTGTATGGTAACGATGCGCCCGAACAGCAATGATAATAATTAAAAAAATGTACGAACTATTGACGAGTCCCTCTTGCTCGTTTGCCCTCTTTCGCTCTCTTGCAGAATGACACTCAACACGCTAAGCTGAACGCCAACCCTTTCAACTTGCGTGTGCAGAAGGTGGATAAATAAAAAGTAGTGACCTTGGCAGGCAATTCACCCCGTCACACGGACCGGCAGGAGAGACGACGCGACGAAGCTGATCAGCAGGGGCGCGCAGGTGACCCAAAATACGAAGTGGAAATTGAAGGGAAAGGGATGCGTTGCGCCGTTCAATGACCACGCGAAAATGGGTGGGATAAACAGCATCGTGAGCATGCGTGAGAACGATCCAATTGACTGGGCGATGCCGTTGATGGACCCGGCACAGTCGTCCGGTGCACAGCGGACCACGTACATGTACAGGAGGCTATAGCTCCACGACAAACCAATCTCGCGCACCGAGGTGATCACGGACGCACTGTAGAAGATCGTTTTCTCGTCGGTGAAGTACGCGCAGCACGGAGTGAGGATCGACGTGACGCACCACAGCATCACAGAGAGGTCCCACAGCGGACGAGTAGCGCCGCCCATACCTTTCAGGATTCGGCTAAACACCACATTGACGGCCACGTAGACGAGGGAGGAGATACACAGGAGGGTGCCGATGTCCTCCGACGCAAAGCCCAAGCCGCCCTTCTCACGCTCCGAAATCGCCCACAGAGGAATAACTTCCAGCAGAGCGCTTTCCGTAGATGCAATACACATGTACATCACCATCACGTTGCGGGAGCTGGGCATGAGGAACGCTTCGCGGTAGCCGAACGTGATCGGGACCGACCGCCGACACGTCGGCTCATCGCCGGAGTCGATGTCTTTGTTGTGTAGTAGCTGCGGCGGACTTCGCACCGATAACTTCGAGTGGTCAACGCTCTTGGCGGCGGGGCTGTCCTCCACGTTCGCTGCGTTGCGTAACACCACCGCCGCTCGTCTGTCGCCAATCTGCGACGGCGTGTCCTGTTGCTGCTGCTGCTGCTGCTGATAGAACTGCTGTCGCGGTAGCTGTCCTTCTTCGTTTATGCGCCGATGCGACGCTGAAGTGAAGCTCGCGGTGGGCGATCGCGTGGCAAACTGCGGCGTGCACCGTCCCGCCACGACGTGGGTCCAGGCTTCCTTCTTCGCACCCATTCCAGACACCGCTGCACGACGGTCGTACTCCTTTGCCAGCATCGCGGAGGCGATCACGTTGTTGAGACTCTCGGACGACGGCAAGGCATTGGTGGTCGAGAAGAGGCGTTTCGTGAACTGGCGGCCGCCGTCACTGGGGCCCGACCGCGACCTCCAGCCATCACCCCGGCCCAACGCATCGTCGCCGTCGTCGTACGCCGAGTCGTCGTCGTCATCGCTTCCACCGTCGCTGTCTCCGTTTTCCTCCGCGACGGCAATTATCTCATCGGAAGCCGCGGTAACAGTTCTGCAGCTCTCCATCGCATTGCCTGGTAGCTTGACCTTTGATGTCCCTCGAACCGACAGCGACGAGGAAGGGGTGAAGAGCGACAGGAAGGGGTCTACTGGATGGCGGCTTGTCTCCGGTAACAGCCACGAGATGACGAAGAGTGTCATCACGGAAAAGACGCTGATCACGAGACACGGAAGCAAGGCTGGGTGGTCGAAAAACAAGCTTTCGTTATTCTCGTCCACGCCGGGGAAGAGCCACGGCCCCAGCACGGCGTGATGCACAGGGTCGTACAAGTAGCCGCCAATGGCCGGCCCAAGAATGGAACCGACCCCCCAGAAAATGCTAATGGCTGCGAAACCCATCCCCTCCGTCTCCTTGTCGGTGATGTCCGCAATCACTGTCTTGGCGACGAGTACGTTTCCGTTGGCGCAGCCGTGAATGAAGCGTGTGATCACGCAGAACGTCAATGTCGGGCTCATGCCAAAGAAGATGGACACGACGGCGTTCGCCAGCAGACCCACCTGGATCATCGGTTTGCGGCCCACGCGGTCGCTGGCGGTGCCCCACATCTTGCCGGTGAGCACCTGTCCCAGTTGGAAGACGGAGATCAGCAAGCCTGACATGTAGCCCGCCTCGCTCGGCGGGATGTGCTGCAGCCGGGACACAAATAGACCCACAAACGGCATCATCAACGTCGCAGATAGCGACTCGGACACCAACACAGCTGATAGGACAACCATGTTGGCGTAGAAGGAACCTTTACCGGCTCTGGATTTGCCCATCTTTCTTTGCGCCACACTGTAATTCCTTTTCTCCGTTACACAAACACAAACCAACACATCATAGGTTTTTTTCCTTAGGAGGGAAGGAGGAGGGCCAACCTCACAGCCCCGAAAACGAATTACCTTGAATGAATCGAGCAATGTTGCAGCGTTTCAAACAAGAGAAAATAATAATAGTTAAAAAAAAGTTTGCTTCGGTAAACCTCGGAACGGGTAAAGAGAGAACAATACAGTTTGGCGTTCAAAGCGGAGAAAGTAAGAAGGGAATAGATTGAAAAAATAAATATGAGGGGAAGGGAACAGAGAGGTGAGGATACAAATTGTCTCCTCAACTGGAATCCATGCTTCTAAAGGAAGCCAAAATAAAAAAGCAAACACGTCGGCAGTGACCGAAAACACAAGGGAGAAAAGGTAGAAAACGAAAGTAACGTATAGCAGACGACACGCTTTTAACGCGCTGCCGACACGCGGAGAAAGATATACGGCGCGGCGGGAGGAACACTTCGACTATTTCGAGATGATGGTGATGAGAGAAGGATATTCATAAATCAAGCAGTCTCTTCGCAGTACCGCTCCGCAACTGCTTCTTAATGAGATACGGCGGTCCCGTGCTGGTGTTCGGCTCCCGATAGATACGCTACAGAGACCTACACACTACTCGGTGAGGAAGACGCACAAACACCAAGGAAAATGGAAACGAAAAGAAAATCAAGAATTTCAAATGAGGAAAGTCACCACGCAAAGCAACACTGCGGAAATAATGTGATGCGTGACGAAGGTGCTGTGCGACCGTCGACTATCGGCTGCCGAGGCGTGCTGCGTCGGCGCCGCAGGAAAAAAAAACTGAAAACCTTTCTCCCTTGAAAGGACGTACTGCGAACTCCCCTGCGGTTTTTTTTTGTGGTTCTACGACAGCGAACGCACTTGGGGGAATGAAAACCCAAAAATTTATATCCAGGAATAAGACAAGACTTTCACGACGGAAGGTGTAGGTAAAGGAAGAAGGGGATGAGAAGAAACGACGAGGAAGCAGATGCAAAGCGGCGATGCGATCCAGGGGAAGAAGAAGAAAAAAGAATGATACAAACCAATCGCACTGTAAAGTTCGGCTGAAGTGCTTTCTTTGTCGCGGCAATATGCTAAAGGTAGCATCGCTTTGTCGACGAGGTGAATCGTTGACTACCAATACGTGGTTGGTACGTGTTGCCACTGTTGTTGCTCGTTTCAATACTGGCAAAGCGCAAAGGGATTCCGTGCACTTTATATACATATATTCATTTATGTGTGTCTAGCAGAAACATTCGCCTTCTTGGGTTCGAAGAGAAGAAACAATTTCGAAAAAACAGAGACACTTAACAACAACGAAACCACAACGATCATGGCGCCTATCTGTGCGGTCGCAGCGCCGTTTCACGGACCTACGCGTCGCAACGCATTGGCCACGTCCTGCAGTGTATGAAGAGGTGACAGCTCCACCACCTCCGGTGTCTTGTCCGCCCTGTCCATCTGCACACGCAGCGGCCAGCCCTCTTTACCGTCGCGCTGCCCGCATGCCTGCAGTTTTTGACCACAGCCTCCTTCACCTGTCTGCGTCGGCTGCGACATCTTGCGTATTACAGACACGAGTGTCGTTGATCTGGAGACTGCACACAGCTCTCGTGCGACTGGTCGAGCGGTGCGAAGTGTGCCTACGAAAGAGGTCCGCACAGCAGGCACCTCCACCACAGGCGACCGTTCCTGATGTGCGGGAGTGATGGGAGTCACTTCTTGCTGTGCGTGACGACGAGAGGCCTTGCGAGGAGGAGAAATGCAGTCGTGTGACGCGTGTGTTGTACCGTGAGAGGGCCCCGCATCGTTGTCCTTCCCCTCCTCCCCTTTCACATCTTCCGCGGCGACAATCACCTCGCTGTTTGGTGTTGCTGCTCGGTACTTCATCGTCGACTCCAGAAGCCGCATCAGCTGCTTTGGTCGGCGCGAGCGGGCCAGTGCCAGTTGCGCCGCGTTCTCTTCTGCTGCTTCGCCGTCAGCGCCTGTACTGCCGCCGAAGCCAAACCTGACGGCCTGTGTGACGTGCGGAACGTAAAGGAGACGTGTGTGCACTTCGGCAAGGATGTGCTGCTTTGCGGCCGGTGACGTGTAGACCGTCGCGTAGAGGCCGAAGGCCAGGGTCAGCGGAGAGAGATCTGCGCCAACACCGCCGCCGTTGCTGCGGCCACCTTTGCCACCCCGCTGTGGCGCTTCCGCCGGGAAAGGCGACGTTCTGCCTCTACGTGACGAAAACAACGGAGTGGACCGGGTGTGCGGAGGTCGTCGCGGCACCCGTGTGACGGCTGCGTTTGTGCGTAGCAGCGACGACACGCGCTGATTTCCTAGCGGGTTGCACAGCCACGTAAAAGGAGAGTAGACGGCACACCACCGCGGGCCGCTCCGCCGTCGACCATCCCCTTCACTACAGTCACCACTCATCTCTGTTGCCTCGGGTGCCTGATTTGCCTGTGAAACGGACTCCAGGGCGAGCACCATTGGCTGTGCACGCCACTCGTTCGACTCCGAGGCGGACCCGGCCTCGCTGTCTAGATATCCCGCGCACTCTGCAGAGGGCACCATGAGGAGAAACAACGGGAAGATATCCCTGGCCAACGCATCGGGTCGTTGCGCGTGTGAGCACCGATGTTCCTTGCTTTCAGAATAACAACCGTTTCTTGTCGGTGAAGTCTCGTGAGGGTCGCAGCAATGACAGCAGTGGCGCAGAACAATCTGACCTTTTAGAACGTACACGAGAGAGTCGCCGTGCTCGCTGCACCGGAGCACTGGGGGAACGGCTTGGTGATACACAATGCGACGAGCATGTGGTGCTCGTGGCGGCTTTTCCAGCTGTGCACGAAACAGTTGCTCCGCCACTTGGATCACGTGTTGAAGGTAAACATCCGCCTGGTTGCCTGCTGTTTCTTTACGGTTGTACTGGCCGTTTCCGTCGACGCCTCCTGCCACATTACCGCCCTCGCTGGGCGAAAAAGAGCTGCCTTCCTTCAAATGGATCTTCGCGGAAGCACATGCGACTGCTTCTGCTGCTTCACCAATATGAGTGTCAAAGAGCGTGCGTGGCCAACAGCAGGTGTGGTGCTCGTTGTAAAAGTCCGCATAAAAATCTAAGGACTGCAGCTGCGGTGCAACGACGTGATGCGCATCCGTGCGCGAAGCCTCAGAGGCGCCGTCGACGATAAGCGGTTGAAACTGCAGCTCCCATTGATTGGGCGGGGTGCAGGGGATGCCGCAAAAGTTAAAGGTCATAGATGGCTTTTTGTGTAGAGCAAACCCTTTTCCATTTTCTTGCTTGATGATGTTCTGTCCTGCCGTGAGCGCGCAGCGCATAGGGAGGAAAAGCAAGAAATTACATTTTTTTTTTTTAATGGAGAAGATTGATAACGGCAGGAGGGAAAGGAAAAACTCAAACAGCAACCCGTTTAAACCGCCATCAATAAGAATAAAAAGAAAGCAACATCGCGTCTTTCGATGAACAACTGTGGAAAGACAAACACACACACACACACACACACGTGCGGATACGTGCAAAGCGAGCAGTTCCTCTTTTAAGACACCGTTTCGTAGTGCTCACTAAAGGTTTCCATTTCTCAAAGAGAGCAGTCCCTGTCGTTTGCGAACTGTTTTCCCTTCTCGTTTTCCGTTTACGGTGATGATGCAAAAATACAGAATTTAATAGAACTGTTGAATAGAGACCGTTGAGAGTATCGGTGTTTTGCTATTCGGCAAACTGCTGTGCAGCCGTGCGAGCAATAATTTTGCCGGCGCGGCGCACCTCCTCCATCGTGGTGGCGCGGCCGGTGGAAAGGCGCAGAGTCCCGATGGCGCGCTCCACGTTCACCTTTACCGCCTTCAGCGGGTCCGACACGACAATTTCCGCGTCCTCGCCAGCGGTGGAGTGGCACGCGGAGCCTGCGGACATGCACACCGCATCTCCCACGGAGAGTATCAATCGCTGGGCCGAAATGTAGGTGACGGGCTCGTGCGTCTTGTGGTTCGGAACCTTCTTAAAGAGGGCGCAGTTGAGCGTGTTGGGGAGGGCGACACGCAGGTCACCGTTGATGACGAGGTCCATGTTGTGCGGTGCCAGCTCGCGTTTCAGCACCGTCAGCAGCTCGTCACGCGTATCGCGCATCACCGCGGCAAACTTGTCAACGTTTGTGCACGCGTGCAGCAGCGCCTCTGCCATTGCGGCGGCGAGTAGGACGTTCTCCGTGCCCGGACGAAGGCCACGTTCGTGTCCGGCTCCAAAGAGAATGTTGCTCACCCGAACACCGGGCTTGATGTACAGGGCACCGACGCCTTTGGGCCCGTAGAATTTATGCCCGCAGACGGACAAGAAGTCCACGTTGGTGTCGGCAACATCCACCACCACCTTCCCCATTGACTGCGCAGCGTCGCTGTGAAAGAGACAGTCCTCACCGCACACCTGCTTCGCCACGCGACACAGTTCCTTGATGTCGTTCACAGCGCCGATTTCGTTGTTGGCGAACATGACCGACACCATCGCAACAGCACCCGGTCCGTCAGGCAGCCGCTCCAGCGCGTGCCGGAGCGTCTCGGGGTCAAGTTGACCCGACACAGGGTTCACCTCCACCCGCACCGTTTCTGCCGGCGCAGCGCTCTGTCTCGTCGCGGCGTCCGTCGAGGCCGCCCCAGCAGCGGTGCCCTCCATAAATTTCAGCACTTCCGTTACTGCCGGGTGCTCGACATTGGTCGAGACGACGTAGCGCCGCTTTGGCTGCCTTCGACGCAACGCCAAGGTGCCGCCGACAATCGCGAGGTTGTTGCACTCCGTTCCACCCGAGGTGAAAATGATGGAGTCGGCGGTGGGGGCGTGGAGTGCCGCCTGCACCTTCTTGCGCGCCTCTTCAAGTTCGTACTTGGCGGCAAGGCCGTAGGGATGGGTGGAACTCGGGTTCCCCCACGCCTTGTGCACACGACAGATAGCCTGCCATGCCTCCTCACACAGCGGGGTCGTGGCGTTGTTGTCGAGGTAGATGGGGAACGGCTCCGTGACTGGAAGCGGCTGCGGCTTCCGCTTCTTCAGCGGTGGCCCCGAAGCATTGCACATTTGGTTGCAACACAAGAGGAAAGGAAAATGTTTACGCTCTTCGAAATTGGAACCGAACAAGGTAAATGCCTTGACCTCTGCGCCTTCGATTGTGGGTCAGCGAGACGACACAGGCATCTTCACCGTGTTTTTGAAGTGCGGTGATGGCAAAAAAAATAACGACAAGTTAATCATGAAAACGACGGTAGAAGAAATAAGGTGTACTATGGAGAGTGCACCTCGTTTGCCGTTAGGGGCAAGGTGAGCCGCGCGTCGCGTAGGGTCCTCCGTTTAACCGGTGAATCTTAGCCATGGGTGGTAACTCTTTCCTTCCACCACATGGACGCGGTACACCGTACGGAGTTCGTTTTCCGGATAGAACGCTGCATCGCACATCCTTTTTTTTTTTGCTGCCTTCGCCCACGCACAGTGCGTAGAACCAGCTTTGTGCTGTGTAGCGAGTCCTCATCGCCTTTTTGTTTTCTATTGATTCCATATTTTGCCTTCACACGCTTCACGAACGGTGCAACTCAGTAAACATGCCTACGCCGTGCCCAAAGCGTGCGCCGCCGCTCTGGCGCTGTCGTCATCACACGCATCTTAGCATCCCACACCAAGGAAACAGATATGAGGAGCATGTGCAAAAGGCACCGTGACATCGCATAAAGACAAACCTTGAAAGATACTTATACAAAA
This sequence comes from Leptomonas pyrrhocoris, assembly GCF_001293395.1. Taxonomy (NCBI): domain Eukaryota; phylum Euglenozoa; class Kinetoplastea; order Trypanosomatida; family Trypanosomatidae; genus Leptomonas; species Leptomonas pyrrhocoris. The sequence goes on from NW_015438357.1 coordinate 1,604,475, forward strand.
ACCACGAAGACAAAGAAAACACGCTCAGTTAAGCAACGTCAACACCGTACCTCGAGGGAGAGTGTATGTGTGCTGAAAACGTCTTGCAGCCTCCACGAAGCCCACAACACAAGTACTCCATTCAGTGCGTGCCTTCTGGAAACAATGCAGAGAGCTCCTGCTGGACTCTTTGCGTGTTGACAGTCGGCAACTCTGCCGCCACCTCGGTCAGCATCTTTGGTACCTCTGTCTTCACCACGTCATCCGGAGTGTTGTCCATACCTAAGAAACTCAGTGTCCCGTCGACCGACGCGAAGGCCTCGGCGTTCATCGGGATCTGCGTGAGCAGTGCTCGCAGCGCCGCCGCTAAACCGTCGTACCGTGACGTCGCAGCCGTTTCTGTCTTTATCTTCTTGCGCTCCGCGGCGTCATCGCTGTTATTGCGGGCGTACATCTCCGCCAGCTGTCGCTCAAAGGAATCACTGCGCTGGTCATCGTCCTCCTCTCCACCCTCACCTTCTTCCTCCTCCTCTCTTCCTTCATCGTCCTCCAGGAAAGGGTCGCGCTGGCCATGGTGTTCGCCACCGGTGCCACCCTGCAGATCCAAATCGCGATCAAAGCGGTTGCGCTTGACGCCGCGGTTCTCGGCGCGCTGTGCAGCCTTGAGCGTCGCCTGCCGCAGCGCATCATCACGCTCCGTCTGCAGCTCTTCAGCCGTTGCACCGGTTACGTGGTCCTGCAGTTGCGCCTCTAGCCGCAACTGCTCCGCCAACGTCATCGGCCGACCCTCCCTGATGCGGCGCTTCATCTCCTTCTCGCGGTTCTCGTACTCTTCGCGGACAAACTCCTCCTGAATCGTGCGACCTTTGCGGGGCCGGGACCAGTCAATAGGCGGCATCGATAAGTCGGCGAAAGGCAAGTTGCGGTCGCTGTTGCCCAGCTCACGCTGCCGACGCTCCTGTGCGAGCGCCGCCTCAATCGAGGCTGCCCCGCCAAGACCCGCGCTGAGGTGCTTCTCTGGAGCGATGGCGCCGATCATCGCGTCGATCTCCATGCCCGCCTTGCCCACCTCGAGTGGCTCGCCCAGCAAGTGCAGTGTGGGCTCTTGCGAGGGCGTCAGGGCGAGGACGTCACCGCCCACGTGCAATGTGACAGACCCGTCACTCCACCGCACCACTCGACCGTTGCTGCTGCAGGTGGGGCCCTCTACCGTCCACCGCAGCACGTTGCTCGGCGTGTAGAGGACGTATTTGTTACTCTCGAGGTAGTCGCACGTCGACGGGTCGCAGGGGCGCGGGTCAGCGTGCAAGGTCTGACGATTGGGGTAAATTGCCGGCATTTCGAGCAGCCACGCGGGCGTCGAGGACCGCCCTTGCTCCTCGGACCACACCGGCGGCAAGGTGCTCTCGAGCAACGTGAAAGGAACGTGCTCGTCGCTGCGCAGGACCTGCGCGCTAGCGGCGCCAAAGTAACGCTCGCCTTCCGCGTACACTAGCAACTCCTTGTTGGTGCGCATCTCTTTCGCAACATTCTCAGCACCGTAGCGCTCCTCCACGAAGAGGTCAACGTCGTCCTCGCGAACCGCGGGACCGAAGAGCTCCTGCAGGATCGCACGGGTGTCAATCAGCGCCGGGTCCTTCAGCGCTTTGCGATCGTCCTCGCCTACGCGAAAGGCAGGGCCGAAGAGGGTCTCCATCGTCAGGGCAGCAAACGGAGATACGGCGTCAGCGGCGTGTGTCAGAAAGACCTCCTCTTCGTCGCCCGTCGCCGTGGCAGCCGCCACAGGAGACCTCGGAGGAGTCACGTGTCCCTCCTCCTTTTCCGGAAGGGTTTCCGCCGCTGGCGCGGTGGCCTCCGCGGGCAGCGACGGTTCTGTAGCGTCCATGGCGGGGACGTGTCTAATGAAGCTGCAACACACGACTGATGAGGTTACGAACAAGGAACCTAATGTATTTTCATATATATTAAAATACTCAAACCTGTCAGAAAGCACCCTGCTCGAGTGCTTCCAATAAGCTAGCAGAGATTCCTTATTATTATTGCTTCAGTGTTCTCGCACCGCAACGTCAAAGCGGAGAAAAGAAGAACAGTACAGTTGCTTGTGAGTACAAATTCGCACACAACTGACTACAGCCGCCACACGGAATACCTGGGGGTTTGGGCAGGTTCCGTTTTCTTTCATAGAAGACGAGCATGCAAGTCGAAGAGACGAAGATATAAAAAGAATAATGAGATGTAGAAAAAACGTAAACAAAAGCGCAGAACGTAGTGTTTAATTTTCCCTTTTCGCCCATCAACCATGATAGTTGGGGCGCTGCGTTAGCTCAACACAATTGTTGTCACTAGAGCCGACCTTCGACCTTTTTGTTTGAGGCATCAACTGAAGTTCAGAGAACGTGGCCAGAACTGCAAACCCTATTTGTAGTTCATGTTTGGTTTTTGTTTCTCTCTCTCGAGAAGTGGTATTACACGCCTCAACTCATATTTTGCTATAAACCAATTCCCCTCGTAAACGGCACTTAAACGTCAACGAAACGATTTTAACGCCAACGAGAAGTTCCGTGAATATCCGTTTGCGTAGCGGGAAATACCGAGACGCAAACTCCCTGAGACAGAGGTGCGACAGCATCGTAGCAGCTAGCAGCACCATCGACGCTGAGAATCAAGACAAACAAACAGCTTGCCGCTATTGCACCAAAGTCCGAGTTGTTCAGTAAAAAAGAAGAGCAGAAGAAGCATCCGTGTATCTTCGGCTTTCAGAATTTGCTTAGGTGTGCAGATCCTCATTACGGATCTGTGCACGCACCTTAACGCGTCGCTTCTTGTGGTCCCACTTCTTCGCTAAGCTATCGTTGACGGCCTCACCACGGCTGATCATCGCCTCCTTGCGCTTCGCTTGCTTGCGTGTCAGTTGCCTCTTCCTTTTCTTCACCGGGGCGTCCAGGACGAGATCGCCAACAATGCGAACGGCTCGTTTCACGGCGGCATTGGTGGCTTCTTCGATGTCGCCCTTGCTGGGGCGAGTCGCCTCGCCTTCGAGTTCTCCATTCAGCCGTGCCATTTCGCGGTCCACTTCATCCTCCAGCCTCTCCGACTGCTGCTCGTTACCGCGCTCCAGTTCTCGCTGGGCGCGCTCCACCTTTCGCTTCTGCACCGTCCTGCGATGGGCCCGCTTCTTGGCCATCTGCTTCAGCTTACGCACAAGCTTCGTCATGGAGAATAAAGGTAAGAGAAACTATCTGTCGGGGAGCGTTGTGTGGCAATGCGCCGTTTCCGCAGATGTACACGTACGGGAAAGACAGTAGAAAGAGAGAGAGGAGTTGCTGGTAAGTCGAAGAGAACCGCAAAAAAAAACTCCCACCTCGAGCACAATAACACAGAGAAAACGGGATGAAAATATGAACCCCCCACAATTCGACGCGAGTGGTTTCCTCCGCTGCCGCACATCTACTCGCTATAACTACGCGAGCTCACCTCTTCTTCTTCACCGACTGACATCAGCGGGATCGTGCGTGACAAAAAAGAAAAGCCCGCAGATCCTTATCGCTCTTCCCTCGTATTCTATTCCGTTTCTTTTGTTCCTTTTCGCACCAAAAAGCAATTGATAATAAAAACCAGTGTTGCGCGAAGCGCTGCCTTTCAGTATCCGTCCGACTTGACGAACCGCTTCTTGTTCTTCCTCAACCACTGGTTGTACAGCACGGCAGAGGTGTTGGCGGCTCTATCCGACGCGATCATGCGCTCCGGCATGGAGGGCATCGCACGCAGCACCTCCGGCACTTGGAAGTCCCTCTGACCCACCTCGGTAGAGTTGGACAGCGTGGAATCTTCGCACGCGTCCTCTCTTGCCGGTGTTTCCTCTTGCAGCGTCCCTGTCGGCGGAAGACCCGCGGGCTGCAGCAGTGCATCCGCCAGGGTCACACTCTCTCGCAACGCCGCGACGCCCTGCGAACAGCTTTGCAGCCCTTCCAACAGCAACTCAATAAAGCAGAACGCGGCTTCAGGATTACGGCTCTCTAGCTGCGTAAAGCGATCCGTGAGCTCCTCGAGGACGCACTTCGTCGCAGAGAAATCGCGCGGCATCAGTTTGCTGCGGCGGAGCCGTTCTTGCAACGAGTCACGCTTGCAGTCCGTAGACGCGTACGACGGTGCAGCAGCGAGATCGGTCAAGCGAAGCCGTGCGTCTTGCTCGCACAATCGCTCAATGTCATGGAAGGCGTCCTGTGTGGCCCGTGATAGAGAGGGGGCCACACTACTCGGCACCTGCATGATGTGCGGCAGCGTCGCCGGCTCCCCGGGCAAGGCGACATCAGCGCCTGGCAGAAGCACGTCGCGGTACGCCGTCGGCACATACCACACGGTGCCTTGTAAGGAGAGCAACGTGAGTTCGTTGTCGGGCGCCACCGCCACCGTTCGCAGCGCTGTCGCTGCTGCTGCTGCTGCTCCTCCTCCTGTCGTTGCGGCGCTGTTCTCCGCCAGGTGAAGCGACGGCGGTGGCATTTTGCGTTTGTTTGCGTTGGCGACTGCCTCGGCAATGCTGATGACGGCGCGCTGCTGCTCCAGCTCCACGTGTGATCGATTCGGTACGAAGGCGGCGGACGTCAACACGCCCGTCGCAGTCGGTCGCTTCGCGGGAGATGACTCGAGACAGCTCTGAATGAGCTTCACCATCCCCTCCGGTGTGTCGCTTGGCAGCAGCCCAGGAAGGTGATCGATATGAGAGTGTACAGCTGCTAGGCGCTCCGCTCGCGTTGTGAGCGCGAATTTCTTGTTGTTGAGGGTGCAGAGAAGCGTGGTCACGACGCCGAGCATCCAAACATCCGCGGCACCAAACGCCGCCGGCTCGTTGTCGGTGGTCGGCGATGCTGCAGGGTCACAGACGGCATCCCAGCAGGCGACGTGCCGCAGTTCTGGTGCTCGCAACAGATGGTATTCCTCCGCTCCGAAGCTCGCCTTCTCTCGATGGAGCTGCGAGGTATCAAAAACGAGCGCCGCAACGCTGTGTGCGTAGCGTTTGTCGTCCGCCTCATGCAGCGTGTTCACCGCGCCCAGTGGGAGGCGTACGCTGATGTAGCCCTTGTTCTGATCCAACGCAATGTTGCCTAACGGCAGTTCCCGACAGAGCACGCAGCCCGTTCCGTGCAGGTACTGGAGGAGTTGGGCCAGTTGGTAGGCAATCGCAGCTGCATCGCGCTGCAGCTTAACGTTACCCGGCATCAACCGCTTACACGCGACAGCGTCGGCGTAGTCGGCCAGCGTGGATCCTTCGATAAACTCCTCCACAATGACAAGTGCGGTTCCGGAATCGGTGTGGGACGGTGAGGAGGCAGTGGAGGTAGTCGAACGGGCGGCGACGTCTTTGCGGTCCGCTGTGTCCCCATCGTTTGCTTCGTCGACACCTCTGTCCTCCTCCGCACTCGCAGAACGGTTTGTCTGCTGCTTGCGGGCGCGAGAAGCAACCGGTGAGTGCACCTCCACCGGTCTGCGAACGAGTGCTGTTGCTGCTGCTGCTGGTGGCCCACTACTGCTCACGGGTGCGGCGAGGCACTGTTGTGTGTAAAAGACATCAAACAGGGAGCGCAAAAACGGGTGCTCCACCTGACGACGTAGGCGTACGTGGTCCTGTAGTACAAGGAGTGCAGCAGCGTCTTTGGAGGAGGTAATCCCCTGCAGCGACGAAAGAAGAGGAATGTAGGTGATCACCACCGTGGCGGAGATGGAGTGGGGTCGCGATGGGGTCGACAGGCTTTGCCCCTGATGCGCAGAGGGAGGTGATGATGGTTGGTGCACCACGTCGTCGTCGTAGGTGCCGACATGCCGTGCGCGGTAAGTGACGGCGGTGCTGAAGAGCGAGGCGTAGGAGTCTTGGCCGCTGTCGAGAACGCCTTCAATGCGAAACCTATTCCCTTGTGTGTCGTACAGCAGAGATGACATTGCGCAACGGTGATGACGCCAACGTGTGTTCACCCTTTCACTGTTGTATGAAAAGTACTCTAGGAAAAAAAGAGAGGAGGTTTCAAACAAATATTTATTCGAGTTTGTAGGAATCGCCGCCAGCGAGTGCCGATCCGCATGTGCAAAACCAAAGTGATTCGGTATTATTATGATTTTCCTCCGCTACTATGATGAAAACAAACAAGCACATGAACAGGAGTGAATGGGAAGGGAACACAAGACAAAGGGGAAAAACAACAGGTAGAAAGGGGGGAAACAAAAAGGAAATACATGTGCATCCCGTAAATGGAAGCATTGTTCAAGGTAGTGGCACCTGCTCATCGTCACCGACAGACACCACGGACTATACCGATGACGCCACGTGCACACAGTGGGTGTGCGGATTGACCCTAATTGTTTTTTAAGGCGTTTCCATCCTTTCTCTTTTGCCAACGTATGTGGCGATGATTATTTTCTTTTCTGTTGAATAGGTCGCTAAAGGTAGAGCAAGTTTCCAAATCAATCCCACCACGACAGTGGTATTCACACGGTAGAATGACCCCTCCGAGGCCTCTACAACGACAGCAAAGAGGCATGAAGGCACAGGTGAAGTGAGACGTCTCTTCACAGCAGCTTTTCGACAGCTTTCCGAGTGTTGCTTCTTCCTGTTCAACGCCAACGATTATAATAGCAGTACATACGCAATTGACCTCCCCCCTATTTACGACTTCAGCTGCACCGGTGCGCGTCGTCCTCACGCCAAAATCTTACGCTGTAAGAACAATTCCTCTAAGCCCTCCTCAAATTCGCTTCCGGTGATCAGCACGCCCTTCTCGTGGCGGTAGAGCGGGTTCTTTGTCACGGTACGTGTAAAGACCTCCTTCATCAACTCCGACAAAATGCCCTGCACGAGTGCGGTGTTCATCGCTTTATCCGTGAAGAGTGCTACACGATAGCCGGTCATGGTTTCAAGGTAGTGCACTTTGTACAGCGGCGTGTGAACGGCCCGCAAACCGCCCGCCTGTGTGGAAGACAGCTGGGAGCTAATGTGCTGCAGTGTGTAGACGAAGCCAGCCACGAGGCCATCCTCGCCGTGTTGCACGGCGCTCGTGCGCTTCCACTGCTTCGTGTAGATCGTGTCACCGTATCGATTAAAAACGTATATGGAGTAGAGCGTCATGGTGGCGCGGCTCCTACACAAGTATGATGTATGAGAAGTAAAAATAAAAAAAGAAATGCTTCCAAACGCTATGGAAGCTGTGCTGCCGTTTCGCCACAGGCAAGTAGAGGCAGATATGTTCAAAACAAAAAACCAAGTCGAGAGGGAGTCGTGGAGAAAGAACTGCAGATATTGGAGAGGCAGTGAAGTCTGCGTGCGCAGCGAGTGGTGCTGGCATTTGCTTGCCGAGTACGATTCGTGTTGATCTGCGACGAAAACGGGTCTTTTCAAAAAAGAAGAAATTGTGTTGTGGTGAATTCTGCTTTTGACAACAACCCAAAACGACAGGAGTGTGGCTTGGCGAACCTCTCACAGATGGTGGGCGAATTCAATTATAGGAGTGAGACTCGCATAAAAAAAAAAAAAACAATAACATTGGATAGAGTCATGACAGCATATACGCTTACAACAAGTACCACATTACCTGTTGCTCTTATGTACGTATATATATATATATATATATTATGTGAACACAAATCTTTCGCTCTCGTCTAAAGCGTCTACAGGAGTGCAGCAGTTGCTCTTCCCTAAGGCCTACGTACGGGGCGGCGGACGACGAAACTCGGCACTGACTTCGCGCTCGTGTGAGAGCGCATCGCGGCCGAGGGACTGACGATATTCATCAATGATGTTCGGCACCCAATCCGGCATCGGTCGCGTCTTCCTCGCCCGCTTCGTCAACCACGGGCTGGTGCGTCGCTGCTGGTCATCCTTCATCATACCCTGCACTCGACCCTGTTCCGCGTCCATCCAATGTTCGTAGTCGCTGCCACAACGCTTGCTAAGGCGACGCCACCGCATAAACTCGTTGGCGAGATGTGCCTTCTCGCGCTGCTCCGCCTCGTCGAGGTTGATGTCATCGACGCTCAGCTGCAGCCGGTTCACGCCAATGTCCACCGAAGCGCGCTTCACCTGCAGATCCACCGAGGACTGCTCCTGCTTCGCCTCGACGGGCAAATAATCCCAGTTGCCGCGTGGTCGCAGGGCATGCAGAACCACCGACATTGAAATCAGCAAATCGGAGGGCGCCTCGGTGGGGGCAGGAAGGCAGTCGAGCAACAGCTGCGTCGTCGGCCGCGCCACACGAGTGGTGAGGCGATGCATCATGTTCCGCTTGTGATTGGGGCCGGCGAAGAGAACGTAGCCGCCGCGGTCGTCGTCCGCCGCGCCCGTGAGGCGGGTGAAGCGGTCCAGGCAAAAGTCAGACAAGGGCGTGCGTGGGACGGCGCCGCACTGACTGGTACTGACGACCTTCGCCGCGTACGCGGAGCTTGACTGACGAAACGTGGGCAGCACCACCGGCGACGCGCCGACCACGCTGGAGTGATAGACACGCCCGCCCGCGGGTGCTGTCGTGCCGTCGGTGTGCTGCAATGCCGCCGGCACGCTGGCGTCCGCACTGTCCTCCTGTGCCGCGTAGCACAGGGGCAGCAAGTTGTTGCGCTCCACCATGTGATTCAGCAGCCCGTACACGTCGTCTCCGTCCTCCTCCTTCAAGGTATAGATGGGGACCGAAGTCTGAAAGTGGGCACCACGCGCGGCCCGGATGACGCGGTGGTCGTACAAGTCCGCACAGTGGTTCGTGGTAATGATCGCATCGTACTGGAAGCCCGAGGCGGTGCGCAGCAGCGTGCCCAGCACACCGGGGTCATCGACGTTGTCCAGCACTAGCACGCGGTTCAGCCGCTGGTGGTTGGCGATAAGATGCTCCTTCATCGGCGGGGGCGGGATCTCAAAGTCGCCAACGTAGCCGTCCGTGCCGGGTGCAACCGCCTCCGCAACCTTGCGATCGACCAGCACCACATCTGTGTCCTCTTGGTCGTTTGCCCAGTCTGGAATGGGTCGCCCCGCATTCACCATCAAGTGTCGGGGCCGGAAGCCCGCCTGGCAGAGCTCCTCGATCATCGCACGGCCACCCACCACCAGCATCCGCCTCGCTTGTCGGTACTTTTCGTTCGCGCTGAGCTTCATAAAGTGCTGGACGAGCCTGTTGTTCGTGTCGTCAATCACAGTGCCCTCCCAGAGGACGTCCTGCTGGAGCTGGAGGAGAAGCGCCTTCTGCGCCCGCTTCTTCAAATCTTCCGCGGACAGGGAATGCGAAAAAGTCGAGGAAGACGACGAGGAAGAACTTCGACCGCTTGCCGCAGCCACGGCAGCGCTGACGGCGGTGCTGGAAATGGCCACGTTGCGCTGCGATGGGTCTTTTGGGGCGAGGGGGTGGCGGTAGGAGGCTTTGCTGATGCGCGCCACCGACCGCTGCTCCCCGATAAAAGATTGAAAGCGACGACTTACCACATGTCGAGAAACGGTTGCTTTTGCAATGTGGACTTTGTGGGCGGCGAAAACCAGCTCCTCGGAGTGCTGCGTTGCCGGACGTCGCAGTAACGTACTCATCAGCGACCCTTCACTTACACGAAAGCAGGGAGGAAAGAACTCTCTGTTTCTACGGTCGTCGTAAAAGCGAAAGAAAAGAAGGTTAGGCACTAGAGAAACGGTGAAGTGTAGAGGAGAAACCAGCGGTAAAGGCAGTCCATGCGCCACTCCAACTGGCGAGGATGCATGTACATAAATGCAGCGGTTTCTGTTACTGCACAACCTGTCTGTTGGATACAGCGAGTTTTCTTTCTTTTGTTGTTGCTTCTCCGCACGCTAACGTCTACTTTGCGGCTTAATTGTCACCGTTGACGCGCTGCATTGAACCAAACACTGATAGCAGACCTCGACAAGCATTATTTGTCTGCGAGGCGAAGCGTTTCGACAACACGCTTACAACACAAGAAGCAGTGAGAGAATTTCGCGAACGTTTTTTTCCTTTTGAACATGGACGTAACACAAAGCCGGATTTATTAGATGAATACACCGTGGTCCGTAAACGCAAAGATAGCACAACATCGAATCTACCACCACGACAAACAAAGAGAATAACAAGAAAAATGGGGTGAGTTTCCAATAGCATACATAATGGACACCAGGGAAGAGGAGGAGGGGGGAGAGGGAAACAATCGGCACAGATCCGATGAGACAACATCAAAAGATACAGTGATGCACAAGCAGACACACAAACCACGTGGAAGACTCGTTGACTGCGCATTGCAGAGACACGCACAAGCAAGCAAAACAAAACAGAAAAATGATACTTCCCCTTCATCCACCTTTCTTTTCTCACATACACGCCAGCGCCGCGCGCCGTTAGAAAGGCCCACGTGGATCCTTCATGTACGCTTTCTTGTTCAAAATGTCGGACATCTGCAGCGCAGCGTAAATCATTGGTAGGGGAATTTGCACAATCAACGCGTGCTCCTCCTCATGCACGTCGGTGCCGCTGAAGTGCTCGCGTAGGAACTGCAAGAAGTAGGGAAATATCGCGTCGGTGGAGTCGCTGCCGTCCTCCCGCAGACCGCGGCGCGGACATACCGAATCCCGCCGTGACATCCCGCCGGCTTTGCCGTTTTTGACCAACAGTGGCACACAACGCACCTCGAAGCGCACGAGGCAGTGCTGCCGTGGCTTCGCCGCTCCTGGCAGTTTGCGCTCCATCGGGTTCGTCGTGCCGGCGGATTTTATATCGTAGGCGTCGTCGCTTTCCTCGTTCAGCCAGGCGGGGCTGCGGTACTTGTCAAGTGCACTCACGTGCGTCGGTGGCAACTCGTGTCCCTCCTCGTCTCGGGCTACTACCACCCGCGGCGCCTCTTCTTCCGTACAGTAGAAGTAGTGCCCGGTGATGGGCGGGTGGTTGCTGGCATAGACGACAGAGCCGACGAACTGGGCGTCGGGGTAGCTCGACCGTGCATTATCGGCGTCGTTGTACTGACCCTGGTAGGCTGCGATCTTCAAAGGACCTTCCGTTATGCTGCACCGCATCGCCAAGGCAACGGGTTCGCCGAGACGCGTTAGCACACGTTGAAAGAAGCAGATGCTACTGGCCAGCGCGGCTGTGGTTGAGAGAAATGTGCTATCAAACGACGTCCCGCCGCTTGAGACGCCGATGAGGAGGCCGTGGTGATCCTCCAGCGAGTACCGATGCACCTCCCGCAGAACCGAAATCACGCTCGGCTCATCGGCCTCCTCGCCCCTCAAGAGAAACTGGTGCCGCACGTAAACGCCGGTGGTAGGCGTCGTGGAGGGCGGACGCGGGATGCATCGGGTGAGAAACGCGGAGCGCATGCCGCGTGGCAGGACGTGCAGGAAGTGCGGCACACGAAGCAGGTGCGGGTACGGCTTAGCGGAAAACTCGGTTCGCGTGTCCAGCGCAATGAAGAGATCAATGAAGCCGCTGCAGTTCGTGTCATTGAAAATGCGAAACTGCACCTTGCCGTGTTTCAGCGGCACGACAGTGATGGGCGGAATCGCATCCACGTCCTCCGCGCCGAAGGAGTTCGTGACGAGCACGGCATCGTCGCGCTTGTCCGTGTCCGCCACCGAGTTCTGTGACGTGTTGATCAACGAGTGCCGCCCACCGGCTGCGCCGTTGCTCATCCCACGTCGCACGATGCTCGTGGCGTTGGTGCTGCGCCGTCGGATGGGCTGCCCAAACGGTTCGGCGGAGCTGTTCTGCGAGCGGATGTAGGCCTTGAGGTCAACGATGCGGGACAAGTACGGGTCTTTCTCTTCCATCACCGCCGCGGAGAGTTCGACGGTGTACTCCACGAAAGCGCCGCAAAACGGGGCGGACAGAAGGTAGCGTCCCTCCGGCAAGCGCGCCGTGAAGGCGAAGCCGCCCTGCGCGGGGCAGAAGAAGGACTCCAGCCGGCGCCGATCGGCCTCCTCTGAGAAGTACAAGCGATGGTGCTGACGGAGAAAGATGGTGGGCAGATGCTGCAGCTGGAAGTACACCGCAACATCCTGCAACTCGTTTACCTCCGTGCGATCGGTGCACATGGGGCAGCAAAAGGCGTTGGTGGAGTGGAAGGTGCCCACGAAAGAGATGTCGTTGACGGACTGAAAGTGCGCAATGTCGCAGCCGCAGGAGCGGCAATTCACGACAAAGTGGATCGTCATCCATTGCCGCTCCACCGCGAGCAAAAGCTGGGCAGTGACCACCTCCAGCGGCGCTTTTAGAAGAGCCGCGAGGGCGAGCGGGTTCCACAGGGTGAAGGTGTCGTAGAGCGGACGCAGATGGTTGCACGCCTCAACCGTCTTTGGGTTCACTAATGTCAATTGCTCCTGCAGAATGCGGCCGGTGTGCTGCACAGAGAAGAAGGTTTGGCTGTTGAGGGGTGAGTGTGGGTTGAGGAACTGGTCGCAGAACGCCTCCAACGCCACCCAAAAACTTTTGTCTACGAGATCGAATGGGAGGGCGGTCCACAGGCGGTGGAACGTCGGCTTGTCCATCCGCGTGAGGGGGCTAGAGCGCATTGTGCCTTACCAACGAGACCTAAGCGTTTTTTTTTTTTTCAGAATAGCTTCTGAAAAAGAAACGGGAAGAACAAAGGGAACCAAACACGGTGAAGAACAAAGCAACGGCTCTTCAGCGCAGCAGCCACCTTCAAAGTAATCTTTCGTGGAATACGTTTATGTGCTGCTACATAGAGGATTTCATCGTCGGAGAGGACAGAAGAACGAGGAAGGAAGAGGATAAGCTCATTAACGGAGAAGAACAACCTTTCAAGGTAGAAACAACAACAAGGGGATCAGAGTTATAGTCTCGATGTTTAGAGATAGAAAATGACCTTCGATAAAACAATGCTGATGGCGTCGTTATGATACAGAAATAAGCCATTGGGGTGTTACGAAGGGCTCACAGCAGAGAAAGCCGCGTATCCGCAACCGCAACAGCTGAAAAAGATCAACAAAACGGCCAGCGCAAAGCAGTTTTTCTTTTTGGGGGGTTGTTTCCTGAAGGCAGACAGATGCGCAACAGCATGAATATATACATCAACAGCAAATATATATATATATATATAATTAGTGCAACGCGATTGAACTCCACCGACAGCTCTTCTATTTCATCTTCTCGGCATGCGCTTTCGAGAGTCAACAACACGGCCACCTCCAATCCACAACGCCAGAGAAGCCAAAAACGCATGAAAGGGGAGCATTTCCCACATTTCTTCAATACTGGTAGACGCCAAATACAGTCACCACGGCAAAGAGATGCTTGCTCACGTAGACCTCCTCGAAGTAGTTGTCTGTGTCGGAGTCCCAGAACATCTTGCAGCCAGTGCGCAGGCCCTCGCCGCGCTGCTCACCGATCATGCAGTGCACAATGATCTTGTAGCGCTCCAGCTCGGTGGCGCGGATGCGATCCCGCACGCTGTCCGCGATCTCTTTGCTAAAGCTCTGAATCTCATCTGCGTTGTACTCCTGATCATCCAGCCGACCCTCGAGCACGGCCTTTACGATGGGTCGCAGCTCATTTGGGCGGAACTTATGTTGGTGATCCGGCCGGAGAGAAAAGGTCGCAGCGTCAACTTCGCCCTGCATGATGACGTCTCTCGCGCTGGCAAACGTACGGTTCTGATAGGAATGCGAGTGGAAACGTCGTTCTTGCTTTAATCAAAAAAAGAAATGTTGAAATGACAATTTGAAAACAAAAAAGGAAAACACCACGCAGTGAAATACCCTCAAAAAAAAAAAAGGCAGAAAGAGAGGACGTTGGACGAGGAAGACAGTAGAGCCCATGGGATCATCGCTGTCACCCCAACAAACAACAACACAGACGGAAAAGAAGAGCGGCATGATCCTCGCGGTGTGTGATGCAACAGTCTTGTGAATGTCGCCATGAAGTCATGACAGGCGAACGCAGACAAGCAAGCGCCGAGGCTTTCAAGTCTAACAAGTTTCTTTCCCTCTGCGCAACCGCCTGAAGTTGATACGAATTGAGCCCGGCACGCGGTGTTATTATTGTTCGTTTGTTTGTTTGTTTTTGTCGTGGAGACAAGAAGTCGGAGAAGCTGTAATGTTTCAGGATCTCGAATAATACAACGTCTCAAAGAAAAAAAAAACTCCACTTACATGAAGGCTCCATATCCCACAAAATGACAGAAAAAAAATGTACATCACTGGATCAACAAATCATTCCCACAGGTTGGAACTCCACGCGCTGGCTGCCAGCAACGTCAGCTGTGACAGGGTAAGCGATGTGGTGCGATTCACACCTAAACAACTCGTGAGGTACCGCACCATGCTGCGACGCTCATCCTTCTGGCGCCACAGCTTGCCAATCACCACCTCGTAGGCCTCCCACCCCGCCTCGTCCACCAGCGCGTGCTGGGTGTAGGTGTGAAAGAGACCGTGCAGATGCAGCAGGATAGGTTCCTCCTGGTGCGTCATGGTGGAGGCGATAAACTGACGGAAGTTCACAAAGTTCATCGGTGCGGATCGGGTGGCCATGTCGTAGTCGTTCAGGATGGCTTCCGGCTTGATGAGCATGATGGTGGACGCGTTGCGGTAGACGTACTCCAGCACGGTTCGCACGTCTTCCACCGCAACGGGCGTGCTCGGGTTCGACTCGGGCCAACAGTAGCTCAGGTGGTAGAGCATGTAAGACATGAAGTGTATCTCGGTCGGCGCCGCAAAGCCGCGAATCACGCTGAGGTACGCCGCGAAAACCTTGTCCTTCTCACTCACCGCGTTCAGGTAGCAGAGCATTTCATAAAGGATTTTGGCGACGAGCTCCGGAAAGCCGTACCGCGCCTCCAGCTCATCAACCAGGGCTTCCTGAAAATCGCTCAAGACATACAAGTCCTTGAAGAGACGCTCCGTCATGTCGCGTCGCACCTGGTAGTTCGTGCACTGCCCAGCCGCCCGCAGGTAGCACTCGTCGTAGCGGTACTCCATCCGGGTAAAGTAGCGCTCCGCAGCGCACGCCATCACGTGGTCGATCGTCGTCACTTCCATCATGCGCGGGGTGAGGGAGCGGTAGGAGCCAAAGAGCTGCTGGTACAGCAGCCACTCCGGGGCGCGGTTGGGTGAGGTGGGGTGGAGCCGCTGGAAGGCCACCGTGGACGCCGTCGTGGAGTTGACCGCCCCGGCGCAGTACTGGAGACCCAAGTTGCCGTCGACAAGTCCTTTGCTGCCGAGGGCCTTGAAGAGTCGCAGATCGGGATTGCCCCTAAAGACGGCGAGCGTCGATTTATCCTCTTCTTCCACCGCCGTCGCCGTATTCACGCCTCCTGCTGCGCCTGTACCTGCGTTTGTTGTGGCGACGACGCTGCCCGCACCGCGTGTGCTGACCTCGGGTGACACAGCGTTCTTGGTGAGGGCGTACTTCACTTTCACAAAATTTGTCGACTCCGGCAGTTGGATCGGCAGCGAGGGGTCGATGTGGTTGACGCGGCACAGCAGGCGCTGCTGCGTCGGGTTCTCACCCGTAAATACCTCGACCGTCGAGAGAAAGCGCTCGTAGCCCAAATCCTCCATGGGGTGGCGCAGCACGCGGCGCATCATGAGCTCCGCCGGCACCACCTCCGCCGATCTCTCGTGCACCACCACGACGTCGCCCTTCTCGGGGTGCCGACCGGGCACCGTGAAGGCAACGGACATGGTGGGCGGCCCGAGAATTTGCGCGACCCACTCCGCTTTCTGCCGCTCCACGACGTCCTCGAACACCTCCTGCGCCACGGGAGTCGCCTCCGGCGCAGCGGTGGCGTTGTGTTGCTGCTGTGTTGGCTCGTTGCTCTCCGGTGGGGACACAACCACGGTGCCAAAGCCCGCTGGCCTTGCGGGCCGACCAGGTAGCGGCGGGGGCCGCTCCAACTTCGTTGGTGCCGCTTCGCTTCTCGTGCTGGTGCTGCTTACCGCGAAGGGAGGCGCGGGTCGGCCGTTGAGGGAACTGGCACCTATCCCAAAGCTGCAGGAGTCCAGCGACCACTTCTTCATTTTCTCTTCCCGCGACGGCATCGCAGTGATGCTAGCCACGGCCATCTCCGCAAGTGTGCCGCCGCCTGGATCGGCCTGCCTTTTACCGGCCGACGGATCCGCGCCGAACATGCCCGACAGGAGCGTAGACAAGGCATCAGGTCGTGTCAGTGTCTTATTGGCTCCCGCCCCCGCTGCGGTCGCCGTGGCAAAGCCGCCATCCGTCGAGGTAATCGAGAAGCGCCCATACTCGCTTTTCGCCTTGCCGCCGGAGGACTTGGCGTCTTCATCTCGGTCTTTCTTGTACTGCTGCAGCCGTGCCTGGACAGCGTGGCGCCCCTGAAACTGGTCGTAGATCTTCGGATCGAAGAGGATGGCCACGTATCCGTCAGACTCGTCCGGGGCCTCCTCATCCTTGCCGCTGTGCACCAACGACCCTGGAATGCGCTGCAGCGGCGCTGCAGTGGACAGTCCACCTAACAGGCCATCTCCGCCTCTCCCGGAGGCAGCGCCGCTCATACTTTGGCCTCTCTCCACAATTCTTACATGATGCGCACCGATTAGGCGACGGTAACTCGCCTCGCAGTAGTGCATGTCCTCTAGCAGCACCGACACGTTCTGCGCCATCTTCAGCTGCAGCTCGCGGCGGTCGTTCTCCGGCCTCAGCACAAAGTCGTTGTCGTACGAGTCGAGGACTTCGTTCACGCGGCTTTCCACCTGCCCCAGAAAAACAAGCAGCGCAACACGCTCGTCGCCTTCGTTGAAGAGGCTTTGCGTCAGACCCATCTTGCTCAACTTCAGTTGCCGGTAGCTGTCCTTCAGCAGTGACGACATGCCGCCTGAGATTTGCTTCCGTAGTCGGAAGAGCTGAATTTGCAGGTCCTTGTTCTCCACGTGAAGGGTCTGGATATCCTGCTGCAGGCGCTTCTGTGTCGCGGCGGTCTCGCGGTGCTGCACATCCAGCGTTTTGCGCAGACTTAAGCACTCCTCCGCGACCTGCTCATATTGATGACGGACGCGCTCCAGCTCACATTCGTACCAGGTGACCTGCTCGCCTCGGTCCTCCAGCTGCCGCTCCAGAAGGCGCAGCGTCTCGCCAGAGGTGGCGCCAGCAAGCGTGCTTGTTAGGGCGGCTTTGGTGCGCTGCAGAGAGGCTGTTTCTTCAAAGTAGGTCTGTGGGAGTCCGTCATACCCGGCCGTCGCCGCCGCGGCATCGACTTTGGAATTGTCTTTGCTCAATGACAGAGAAGCTGCGGCCGGTGCGGCATCGCCTTCGGCAGGTCCGCTGCCGTCAAGGAAAATGGAGCGACAGAACTCGACCCGGAAGAGTCGAAGGAGGGTGCCGAGAAACGTGTTCCCCTGATGCACCTGCACCTCACTCGCCACCTGATCGTACAGGCTCATCACTTGGAGAGTGCGCTCCAGCGACGGTGGCTCGTGCACGCCCTGTGCGACCAGCTCACGCAGCTGCGTCTCGCATTGCAGCAGCTGACTGCGCCACAGCGCTGACGCATAACTGTATGGCTGAGAGGAGGACACCGAGAGGGGCGCAAGAGCCCCGTCGCCGGCGAGCAACGCCTCCGCAGGGGACATGTCACTTCTGTCGCTTGTTGCGCCGCGGAAAAGGCCGTTCTGTTGGGGAAGGCCGGTGGGTGTGGCGGCGGAATGGGCCGGCAGCGGCGGCGTGCGTGGCGAGGTGGACGAGAGGTACCCGTCTAACGAAAAGGCATTTCTATTCCCTTTACCCAGCTTACGCCTGGAGGCGGCACCGCCGTACACCGGCGCGGTGTGATGCAGAGCCGGCAGTGGAGTTGGGGGACTTGTCATTGCTCAACACTGCACGCCGTCCAAAACAGAAATATGGAGAAACATCAAGAGAGAGAGAGGGGGGAGGGGGGAACGGCGAAATAATAATAAAAACCGGAAGGAGGCGAAGAGGCAAATTCAGGGAAACAAAAAGAAAAGCACGTCGCTTTCCATAACCGATGCGGAAAAAAACAGTAGCGGAAACAGTACTGCACTCACCGCACATCACCGGCCCAACTAGGACAGCAACTAAAAGAGATGGGACAACTCAATCAGGAACTTCCTTCTTGCTGCTCTCATCAGAATCCGTTATCTTTCAACTGCACTCGCCTGTGCACATCGACTCAGTACTACGTTTCAATGGAATTACCTTTTCAGCAGGTTCATCTTTTTTCTTTTATAAGCTTGGACGAGAGAGTGTGAGTAGAAGGCAGTTGTCATCCCACCTACTTCTTTTACATAAAGAGAATAAAACTCGTAGCTGCAATGTAGAGAATTGAGAGACAACATTAAAAAGCAACAACGACAGAAGGTGTGCACTGGGGTCCTACTTGGGGGAGGAAGAGAGCTGCACCACCGAAGAGTTGCTGCGAACAGTGCCCTGGCACACCTTTGCTTCAGTGCTTCAACACGAAGAACAGACAGGCATGAACGAGCGGGTGGCGGATCCAGAGAGGAGAAATCGTCAGCGGTACGATTTAGCGGCAGAAAAAAGAGTAACGAAACGAGCAAAAAAGCAAGCAGGCGGCGCTCGCTTCCAGGTGCCTAGAAGGAAGAGGACGGTGACACAGGCGATGGAAAGCTCTTCCACGGTGAGGTTAGCGCACTCGCCAATGACGTCGCCGTGGTCGGGTTTGGACGCGTGATGGCCGGATTCACCCACAGCTCCTTGGCCGGCACCAGCAAAGCAAAGAGGTTGTTTACCGCGCCAAGAACGACCAACGGCAGCTGCAGGTTGTCGATCCCGTCCATAAAACACTCCGTCAAGGTGCAGGCGGCGATCATGGTAAACGTGTACCACACAGGTCCGGTGATGGGAACCTCCGCGATCGTCAGAATGACGACCCAGAAGACCATTCCGCACAGCAGTCCGCCCAGCGTGCCAGTGGTCGTCTTGTGCGTGATGGACGTGTTCGCGCGCTCGGTGAAGAGGTTGTTCTTCAGATACCGCCCGAGCGTACGCCGTGAGCTCAAGAAGTATGAGCTGCCGATAATCGCCGCGCACGCGTCAACGATGCCGAGCGACACGATGCCAGGTATAATGTTGATAGAGAGTTCAATGATAGCGGGCACGGGTTTCACGTCAGGGGACAGGTGCCGATAACGCATCATTATGGAAATGCCAAGTCCGATGAGAAGGTAAATGTGTGTCCGCACCACGCCGTCGATGCTGTCGCGGTCGTCGATGTGATGCACAATGAAGTGTGAGATGTGCTGCGCGCCGTAGATGTTGTAGTACCGCCCAACCTCCATTAAAACAGAGACGCTGATGGCGGTGGAAAACGCGAAGGCCATAAATGGCGGGTCAATCATAATGGACGGTGTAAAGGCGACAACGGCGATAAAGTGGAACAGCTTTCGGCGCACCGTCTGCCGAACGTTGACGGAGAGCACGTCGACCAGGTACACCGCCAGTGGCAGGAGGGTGACCCAGCACACCATCGTCCACATTCGGAAGCGACTGGACATGATGTACGCATAAAGCCAGCGGAGCACGTTCTCGCGAAACTGATAGCTGATCACCAACGCGAGCGTCAAGCCAACCACCACGTTCGAGACCCAGAAGATGATCGTGATTCTCTTGCGGCTGATGCGCCGCCGCGACGACTTGGAGTTTTTGTTAGTTGGCACGAGGCACCACCTCGACAGGGCACCTATAATAGACACGATGTAAATCGTACACAGGATCATGCCACGACTGGCAATGTGCGTGTACGAGGTCAGATACCCAGGCGCGTTGAGCAGCAGGACCGACTCCCGGCCACCATGGATGCTGAGGTTGTTGTTTACGCAGATGTCACACATGTAAAATCCCACGAGTGAACCGATTAAAATGGCCTCGTTGTCCCCGACGGCCGGGGACAGCTTCACAAAGAAGATGTAGCCAGACACAACGTAGACGATACCGCCGAACGAGATGACTTTGTCCTTCACGATAAAGAAGACGACAATGAAGCCAACAACGGCGTAGAGGGCGATTTCGGCGACCACGTTGCGGTCGTGGGCGGACTTGCCGCGCTGTTCCGCCTTCGCAGCGATGAGTGACAGGTACGACAACAGCGTCGAGGCGTAAAAGAGAATCGGCGAGTGGCCAAGGTCCATGGCGTGGTCAAGGCAGCGCTCCGATAAGAAGATGAGCGGCATGAGGAGGCGGCTCTCCCCGTGCTCAGAGGTGAGGGCAATGGTGCAGAGCGTCAAGATGCTGCAGGCCTGCATGCGAAATTGCGCCTGCCACGAGACCCAGGCGAGGAGACAGGTCCACAGCAAAAGCAGCGTCGAGGAGTACGAAATCTCGAGCGAGCGACGACGTCGGCCATTGAGAGCAGTGTCCAGGGTGGGAACGCGATTTGCGTTGGGAGAAGTCGTCCCGTTTGCCGCCGGTGGTCTGCGGAAGTACATCGGGTACCGCATTTGTCGTTTGTTCCCTTCGAGTACCTCCACGTGGCACGGTTCACACCGAACTTCGCTAATGCAATTCCTTTACCTCAACCAGGAGGAAATAATGGCAATAGAAAACAGCGACACAGTATCCTAAGACGAAATCAAGAAAATGCCTTTTCTTTCCGCAATAGACTCCAAATAAATCGAGCGGGTCGGAAGAAGAACACAAAAGGTAATGTGAGTCTCGCTGAATATGCAAACGCGAGCGCAAAACGAAGATAACAGGAGTCTGCCACAGCGCTGCTCCAACCTAGACCTGTGATGCTCTGCGTTTGCTTTCAGTGCAGACACAACAACGCCAACACCACAACGACAAAAATGAACCTAATCAGCAACAATGATGAGCGGCGATCCAGAGTTACTTAAAAGAAAAAAAATAACGAGCAAAGCCCTGAGTTGTAGAGAAACAGAAAAGAGTTTATTAAAACGAACGCGAACACGCTGCTTGAGTAGTGGCAGTCTCGACCTTTACACGACAGAGAAGTTCATATATTGTATGATGAAGAGCGCAACGAGAACGACGGAAGGAAAAACAAAAGCGGCGACTCTGTAGCCTCACGACCATGCAGACCCGGAGCTGCAGCGCAGTCACAAAACAACGACTGGGAAACAATATATCCGTTGTGGTGCTAGATGGCAAGATGCACTCACAAATGGTATCTTTATTTTTTCTTTTGAGAGATATTTATGAGTTTCTTCTTTTCTATGGAAGGAGTCGTAGAAGAGAATAATCGAGGAAACAGGCGAGTCGCAACGTGAAATAAAGGCACCGCTTTTGGTTCAGTCTACACTCCGGCTTGAATGACTCGCTACGACACGGGATGGCGAAGAGGAAAACAAAAAGTGGAAAAGGAAGTGAATTGAGGGGAAGCGACGGGGAAAAGTGAATTTAAGGAGCACTCGGGTTCGCTGTCCGCCTCACGCACCGTGCTGGACGTTGTGGTTTTCATTCATTTGTTTTTGAACGGAGGCGGCATTGTTTATCCTTCACAAACGCTGTCCTCTAAGAACGAGGCGTAGCATACAGGAGCCTGTCAGCACGAAGGAAGCCAGGGGTAAATAAGCCGCTAAAGCTGCAACACAACAGACCATTTTTTCCTTTCTTTCCTTTTGTGATGTCATCCGCTCTCGCAGTCAAAAACCCATATGCGTACGGCATAGAGGCAATTAAAAAATAATAATAAGACACCTCTTCTCCGAAATGAAACGTGCACAAAACGATTCATCTCACGTTTCGCCACTGTTGAAGTTCCTCACACGCGTTCCTCGCCATCGGCCGCAGAGGCCCGCCGCGCATCCGCCATGTCCGCTGCAATTCCTTCGGCGTCTTGCAAGAACTCGCGCAACGCGAACTCGGCGTACTCTGAGGGGAGCACCGGCGCAGCTTCTGCTCCCTCCTCGCAGTCACTTAAACGCGCGCCGCTCACAAGCGCACGCACGGCAGTCTGCAGTTCTCCGCGTAGGCGCGTCACGGCGAGGATGTCCTTATTGCCGTACAAATCCTTCGTGTCATACACCGAGGCCTGCTCGAAGTGGCGGTAGAAGACGTTGACACTGATATTGTACGGTGGGCAATGACGAGGCGACGAGCCATCACCTTTACCGTGCCTACCAACTTCCACCTCCTCTTCCTCCAGCGTCGTGATGTGATGGAACCACATGGCTGGGAAGTAGAGCATGTCGCCTGGTCGCAGAACCACCACCTGCGCTGCCTTGCACGCTTCAATGAAACGCGGGTAGCGCACCAGGTCCGGCGCATCCAAGTTAATGACTGCCGAGGAGCTGCCGGACATGTAGAGGTTGTTGTACTCGCTTGGCGGAAAGAGCACCACACGCTTGCAGCCCACAATTTGGCAAAGTACGTTGTCCAGTGTGTCGAAGTGCGTCCAGAGCTGCAGTGGTGGGGCGTTCATGCGCAGACAGGACTGATGCAGCAGCGGCTCGATGTGCTCCTTTGCGCCAGGCGGCAACACAAAGTCTTGCCCCAATGTCGCGAAGTCCGTCCACAGGTTTGACCGCTCGCTCTTCATGTGGGCCGCGATCGAGCGGTAGTACCACGTCTCCGTCGGCGTCTCCATGCAAGTGCGATAGAGCTCCGTCGCGTCCTCGAGGTGCTGCACCAGTTCCGTCAGCGTCACATGGCGGAAGGCGAAGTTCTTACGCACAAAGTCCAGTAGTTGCGACCTCTCCGCGACGTGGACGGAGACGGTGGTGTTGCCCTCCGCGCTCTTCAGGTACGCCGGCGACGCCCACTTCTGCACGCAGCCTCCAAGGTTCACGTTACGGAACACCACCGGCTCCGCGGCAGCGCGCGCCACCGCCAGAAACGCCGCAGCGCTGTACTCCGCCACCTCCCGCACGGAGGGCCACGGCTTTGACAGCAGTTGATCGTAGGCGTACACCGGCCGGGAACCGGGCGTTTCGTCCGCTGCGGTGTCACGAACAGCATCGTTGACGGCAGCACCAGCGGTTGCTGCTGCGGCGGGAGCGCAACGCCACGCGCTCCCGTCAACGGAGTCGCCGAGGTAGAGGAGCTGCGGTTTGGCGGCAAAGGTGCCAAAGGAGAAGCAGGTGTACCCGCCTCCCACCACCCCGACCACGCCCTCACCCAGCACCACGCAGGAGTGACGGGACCACCACGGGGCGTCACTTGGCAGCGCCACACGAAGCGGCTGCACAGGTGACACCTTTTCCCCTTCCGCCGCCGCCACCTCCGCCGGAACAAGCATGCCAACGGACACGCTCGATTTCTCTTCCCACGTGCTGCCGCCCAGCACGAGAATGCAGTCGCGATGGTTGACGGTGACGCGTGTGAGAGTGTGCGAGAAGCGACCTGCTCCAAGGTTTACCGGCAGCCGTGTCCACTCGTGCGTCGAAAGCCGCAGTCGCCACAGTGAGTTCTCGCAAGCGTCGCGGTCAGCAAACAAACCTCCCGCGAGGAGAACGTCGTCGTCTGACAGCGCGAGTGCTGCGAAGGAATGCGCAGCAGATGGCATCACACCCGCCTTTTTCCCTTTTAGATTTCGCAGCGGTTCGTAGGTGATGCTGCAGTGCAGTGTCGAGACCGTCACCAAGTAGCAATCCAGTTCAGTCGTGCTCACTACGTCGCCGGTGGTTGCGGTAGTTGCCGCTGCTGCTTCGGTGGCTGTCTTGCCACCCATCAACAGCAATTTTGCCTCGGCGTTGTCTTCCAAGCTACGGAGGCACACCATCGAGTGCCGATAGCGAGGCGAGGGACAGCAATTGTCGGTCGTTGTCACCATCAACGGCGTCCATCGTGCACGCACCGTGCTGCCGAGACTCACGGTGCGTGGGATGTCCAGCGTGAGCACGTAAGCATTTGACGTCGCAGCGGCCGGGTTCGTTCGGCCGCCCCACACGAGGTACTGACCAGTGCCGATGCGGGAGAAGGAGTGAAAGACCAGCGCCGGTGGCATTTTCGAGGCTGCAGTCGAGGTGGATGCCACGCTGGCTGTGGTGGATGTCACAGACATGTTCGACGCCTCGTTGTTGTGAGCGTTTCTGCCACCGTGCAGCGGCACAGGATCATCTCCTGCGACGACCACGCGCAGCTCGCCCTCCTGCAGGCTGTGCACGTAGATGGCATTGGTGCGCTCATGCCGCTTGCCCACCGCAAAGCCGCCGAAGGACACGAGGAGCCGGTCGCCGTTACGCAACGGCTCCACCGCAACCCCGCCATTTCCCCATCCTTCAAATCCATATCGCGCGGAGGGCCAGTTATGCAAGGCGCCGCTCACGGCCTGCTGCTCTGCAAATGCGACAACAGAGGTGACAGATGCAGGCGGTTGCGCCAGTGGTTTCCCCTCGGCGGCGTACTCCACAAAGGCCCGGTGCGCCGCGCAGCCATGTGCCACCACGGAACTCCACACACGACTGGTGGTGGTCGCCATGGTGATGCCATAGTGCTCACACATCTCATTCCATTCCTCGAGCTCATCAAACGCCTCCAGGCCTTCCACGCGCGACTTCTCCGGCCCTGCAATCACGTAACGAGAGACACGATAGAAGTTGCCCCACCAGGCACGATGCATGCCGGAGGTCAGCGCGCGCCGCGTCATGTGTCGTCCATCCGGACAGGCCTGAATGCCGAGCAGCGGGCTGTTCTTTTGGCGCAGAGACTGCTGCATCACTCGGCCGAAGCTGTCGCTGGGGGAGACCTGGTCGTACGCCACGAAGACGGCGTTGGGGAACGTGCACGCGAGCAGTGCCACCAGCCTCGCCGCGTCCTCAGGCGGCATGTACTGCATGACGCACTCTGCGTAGATGATGGTGAAGTTAGTGGAGGCGAAGCCTTTCGGACCGTAGCGGGTCAGACGAGGTAGCAGTTCCGCAGCGGCCGTGCGAAGATCGATGCCGACGGCGGTGTAAAACGGGCTAGCAACAGGGCAGTCGGCGTCTGCTGGCGCCAGTCTCCATCCTGGGGGAAAGGTACGAGGAGGAGCAGCAGCCATCAGCGCCGCCTTCGATTGCAACACCGCAGGGAAGTCAACGTCCGCGAACACCACATCTCCGTTGGGGAACGACGCGGTAAGAGAAGCCGGCTGCGCCGTCGCCGACGGCCCGCTGGGCTTGCCAGTCGAAAGCAGATCGACGGAGTCCAGCAAAAGCCGCAGCGCGAGAGTGTCGTAGCCTGCGCCGAGAGACAAGACTTGGATTGGTGGAGTAGTACCTGCAGCAGCAGCAGCAGCTGAGGAAGAGTCCGAGGTAGGCGTCGTGTGCGCAGCACGCTCCGGTGCGGAGAGAGCGACTTGGATCAGACGGGTTACGAGGTCTGTCATCACAGCCATGCGGAGGTAGTAGCCGCGGTTGATCAGCGGCGAACGGCGCGACGGCTTCTTGACAAAGCACCGCAGAAAACAGTCGCGTACGTAGTCGTGTGCCACAGCAGAGCGCTTGCTGACCACGCTATCATCGTTGGTGTGCTGCACCATCACATCAACACTCCCACCTGGAACTTTAATTTTCTGCATTACCTTGCTGGCCTTTTTCTGTTTCTTTTTGGAAAGGGGCGCCGTGCCATTGGTGGCATCTCCTCGGGTCTCTTTGCTATTGTTTTTCTCCGGGGTGGGCGGCTGCATTGAGTGGTGAGAATGCATTTCTGAGCCTGCGATGGAATGCCCTAGGAGCTGAATTGTCTTCTCTCTTCTTTTGTTGGGGGAGGGGGGTGGGGAGTTCAGTGCTACGAGATTTAAAAAAAGGTGTGTACGGCTCGCCGATCAGTTGAGAGGAAACCGACCTTCCGTAGCACGCGAGGAAAAGAGTGCTGAAGGAAGTGAGAAGGGCGCTAACGTGTTTATATGTGTTGTGGTTCTCTGATGTGAAGTATTCTGACAAGGAAGTGGGGGAGGGCGAAGTGAAGAGCAAAAACACAGTTTGTGGATGTTTCGTCATGAGCTGATTTCTCATTTTACCTAGCCAAGTCGCTCGCCTCGTCAACAGGTGTGCCCACTAACCATGTCGCGTCAGACAACGTTGTGCACTGGCGAATAAAACGACAGAAGCCGTCATTGCACATCCAATCGTTTACAAAAATCTGTTCAAATACAGAAAAGAAAACCAACTTATAGCAACGCGGAAACTGTGTGGTAAACTCCGTTTAGACAACTAGATGAGCCTGGTTTATAGATAGCGAAGTCCTGTGACGACATCCACGTTTACTACACGCATTCTGCAACATCCATTTACCGTTCTCCGACATCAACATCCTGGAAACCCATCAATTTAGCCCATGTCAGCAATAAAGTCTGTTGACTCCTACAGCGGACACCGCTGTTGAGCATGAGGAAAAGATCGTAAAGACGTCGGCTAACCCTTCAGAACCATATCCTCGTCATCCGACTCCATCTCGTCTGCCCCAGTAATGTGGTGCTGCATGTCGTTGAGCAAGAATTCCGCATCGTCCGGTTCGTCGTCTTCCCTGCTGCCCGCGAGTACGCCTGTGTTACCAGACCTCTCATCTGCCGCTGCTACTGCGGCGGCTCCACGGGTGACGTCCACGCCCACCTCCGCCGGAGAGAGATCGTTCCACTTCAGCACCATCTGCGCCAGCTCCAGCTTTCCTGCTTTCAGCAGCAGACTACTCAGTACAACGCTGGTGCTGCGGCTGAGAGCCATGCCCTGCTTCTCCATCTCAGTCAAGAGAACCGCCACCTTCGCGTGCTCACCAGCGCGCGCAAACGCGCTGACACATGTGTTGTAGACGTGGGCGCTCTTCGGCAGTGTCGCGTTGTCCAGCAACGCCTGCAGCTTGACCGTGTCCCGCAAACGTGCGTAGATGCGGTAGACTGCTTCGACATCCCGCTGACAGCACTCCGGGTGGGCGAGCAGCAACGCAATGTACTTCTCCATCTCGACAACGTTGCCGACGCGACTGAACGTGGACGCGACGGTGCACAGCAAGCGACTGGTGAGGATCACCGTACTGCTGCTGACCATCTCCTGCACGAGTGCCTCCGCCTCGTCCGACATGCGGCCTCGAGCGTACGTGTTCAGCAGTACCACATAGCCAAACTCCTCCATCGCGATCTGCCGCTCTTTCCGCTCGTGCACCAGCTCCTGCAGGTGCTCGAAACGCTTTGCGCGGCCGTATCCCTCGAACAATATATTGTACGTGACCGCATTTTCTTGGAAGCCCTCGTGCTTCAGCTTTTCTCGAATCGATTCCATCTTGGTCACGTCACCGCACTTCGCGTACGCGTTCATCGCTTGGTGGTAGGTGACGAGGGTAGGGACAGCGTTGGTGGACTTGGACATCTCGTCCAGAATGGCCTCCATCTCCGTCAGACGCCCCATTTTACCCAGCATGTCCACCACCGTCGTCGCCGTCACTGGATTCGGCGGCACAAGCTTCATCATGGTGTCCAAAATATCCTGCACCTTCGCCATGTTGTTGAGACTCATGTAAACGTCGAGGAAGCGGTTGTACACCGGCATCGTGACGGCCATCTTGCTCTCTAGCAGATCACTCCAGCACTGGTCCACCTCGTTCACCTTGCCCAGCCGCGCAAACGCAGAGGCGGCGTCGGCGAAGAACATGGAGGTGTGGATTTCGTTGCTCGTGACGGCTTTGTGCACATACGCCTCCACGCCCGCCGTGTCGTGGAAAAATGCGAGCGAGGTGACAATGACGCTGAACAGGCGCTCGTTCAGCGGCACGAGGTTCGCCTCCATCTCGGCGAGCACGCTGTTAAATTGCGCTCGGTTGTGGTGCTGTGCCGCATTACGCAGCAAGACGCGGTACACATTGGCGTTCTTGCGCGGCAGCCGTGCCAAGAACGCCCTCATCGCGTCCGGCCGCTCGTTCAGCGCGTACAAATTTAGCACCTCCGCTTGCACGGCTTCGTTTGCCAACAGACCGTACTGCTCCGCGTCGCGCACGACTGCCTCGCACCGGCGAAAGTCTTTCGGAAAGCAGCGGAGCATCTGTATCACGAGCATCGCGCTCATGTTCTGAGTGGCGCCGGTGGCCGCTTTCTGCTTCGCCTCACGGTACAGGTGCTCGACCGTAGCCGTGTCGTTGAGCGCGTTAAACACGCGGACCAGCGTCGGGTACATAGCGCCATCCACCTGCATGCCGCGCGCCCGCATCTCGGCAAGGTACTTCTCCACCAGTCGAGGGTAGTACCGGCCCAGTACGCGAAACACGTTGAGGTAGGTTTTCGATGTGTGGTATATCTCCTTTCGCGTCATCTCCTCCTTCAGGGCGATGACCTCTTTTAAATTGTAGGAATGTGCGTACCAGCGAAGCATCTCGTCATAGAGCTTCTGATCCTTCACCGCGCCGGCAGAGTCGAGCGCATCGAAGCACTTGCGCATGTCATCAAAGCGGCCCAGCACACCCAACCCACGAAGTAGGGAAACCACGAAGAGGGGATCGAGGTCGTCTAACGTGTCATTGGCGGCTGCGTCCTCGACGACGCGGCGCAGGTGCATCACTTTGCCCAGCATCACCTCATCTCCGCTGTCGTGGGTACGGGCCAGCATCTCGCTGCACTTCGCGATGACGGCGGACTCGCCCACCATGCCGAGAGTAGTGCGGTTCAGCTCAGCGCACACCTCCGACTCGACTCGGTACACCGCCGCGATGGACGTAACCGCGGCGGATTGCAGACGCGAACGCACCACCGCACCCACCGCAGCGTCCGACAGCGTGAACTCCTTGTCTCGTGCGAGGTGAATCATGGTGCGCAAGGCCGACGTGCTGCCGCGGCTGGCGATGACAGCGCAGGACACAACCGTGTTCAAGTCCACCTCGCTGCGCCGCCGTGCAATGACGTCGTCGACAGCGCCCTGGGTAACCTGCACCACGTCGTCGTACCGCCCGGTCATGCCGAGACTCTCTAGCAGCGCGCAGTAGTCCCCAGTGGTCAGCTTATCTGGCGGGATCTGAGCCCACAGTGCCACGCTCTCCTCGTGCTGACCGCTGAACTGATACGCCAGCACGGCGAGCACCCTCATCTCCTCGTTCGCTTTCAGTTCTTCCGCCATCCCCCGCATCAGCTCCTTCGCGTTCTCGCGCTTGTAGGACTCAAAGAGGTACCGGACAAAAGGGAAGCCGAGCGTCAGCCCGTACTTGCGAAAGCGAATGGAGGCGCGAAAGAGTAGGTGGGCCATGTCACCCTGTCGCAACTCCACACACTCCTTCATGAGACTTTCCATGATCGCCGTGGCGTCGGCCGGGCTGACCTCCTTGCGTTGCAGCTTCGACTGGAGCGAGATCATCAGGTAGGTTACCGCGTTACGAAATTGCGCGATGCGGCGGCGGGAGTGCAGCATGGACTGACGAATATGTCGCGCGACGTGGCGCGGCTTGCTGGACAGCACCGAGGCCAACGCGGCTTCGTCGTCGCTAGAGAAGGGACGGTAATGAGAGGCGCGTCCACTGGAGAGCGGCCGCAGTAAGACGGGGGTGTAACAGGTGACGTAGTGCCGACGAGTTTGCCAGCCGCCTAGCGCAGACGAGCAGGTGCTGCTGTTTGCGTGGGCGGTGGCGGTATTCGGCGCGGTGGGCACTGAAATTGCCACCTTCAACGGACGACGCAACAGGCGTCCCGGCAGCAACGAGAGGCGTCTTGACCGCATGAATTCGACTAATACAAAATAGCAGCAACAGCAAAGAGAGCACTGGGAGACGGGAAGACAACAATAGGACGCCCGGAGGTGGTGAAAAGGCTTCTTACGGAGTGAATACCCCCTTCTTGGGATTGTTCTTCTTGGTGGGGCTTTAAGTTTTCCGTGCAAGTCTCGCGGCGACTCAAAAAAAAAAAACCCGGTTAAGAACACCAGTTGTGTTCGCTAGTGAACAGTAAAACCAGCAACAACGTAGTCAACGAATGCAAAAGAGACAATGGCGAAGTGAGGTCCACCGAAGGAGGAAAGATTCAGAGGTGGACAAGCACACGCGGGAAAGAGGACGAAGATCGCCAAGGGTCTACTCGTGGGGGAAAAAAAAAGGGATTGTCCACACACTAGCAATTCGCATTTCATGAAGGGTGAAAACGTGCTGTTCAGGCCAATGTGTTCGTGTGGCCGAGGGAGAAACGCACGGCAAATAGGACATGATAGAGATCCTCAGACACATCCAGTTCTTCCGTGTGTTATCCTCGTAAAGATGGCCGCAGCCTGCAAGCCATGCAGCGGAGTGCTCAGGGGGATCTACGCAAGACGATGGTGATCATTTTACCTCCTTTTTGATCTGTGCAATCCGTGCTATCTTCTTTTGTTTTCTGTTGGCGATATGGTAAAAGGAGGGGGTAGGAACGACCGTGACGAATAAAGCCCTTTAGAGATAAAGTGAGGCAACGACTGTACAGAAAAGCAACGTAAAAAAAAGACGGTAAAATACACCCGTTCTACAACGCGTCAGCAAAAACACGGAAGTGTGCACGCGAAAGCCGCAGTAACAACAAATGGGGCTCGCCGTAATCGCACTGACCACGCGACACTAAGGCGCTTGCTGGAGGCGCATAACGGATTATGATTCGCACGCAAACGGTCGCCACGTGGATACACGCGCTAGCGTCGAGATAATGTACTTCTAGCACCTGTCTTGCGGTCTCCAGAGACGACCGGAACCAAAGAAGAAGAAGAGAAAACGAAACACGTTACCGCGGCTCTCTCGGTGCCTTGACTTCGTGTCGCTCCTCCTCGCCTGCCGGTCGAAGACTGGGGTACCGCGTGGATGGCGAGGACGAGTCCATGCCATTCGACACCGCCACTTCAAACTCCATCGCACCGCTCTCCACCGGTCGCTTCACCGTGGGGGTCGTTTCCACCATTTCCTCAATCACCGGCGTCTCCCCAGAGGCTGCGCGGAAGCGCTTCTGCAAGATAGCCTGACCCATGCGCCGCCCAGAATAGAGGGCGTCGTCCCCGTCGTCGGACACGTCCGGGCCACACCAGCTGGAGCACAAGTAACGCAAGAGCAGCCTTCCGACGCCGAGCTGGTGGCCGCCAAAGCCGTGCACGACCGCCGTGAACCCGTTGAAGTTTTCCTTGCTGCCGAAGCAGTCCCCGTACTTGGTCACAAAGCCGCCTCCGTTCTTTTCCTCCTCGACGAGGGCGGCGTGCTGGACAGCGAACACATCGGGGTGACCGCGGACCACCGCCACGATAAACTCGTTATCCATCCAATCGGTCGAGTTGTCCGAATACAGCGCCTTCTTCACCTCCTCACTGAGGATGCAGAAGCTCTGCGTGCACAGCAGCTTCTCAAAGAAGACCCGACTTTTATCGGACATCTTCGTGTTCAGCACAAATCCCCGCTCCCCTTTCAGCACCACTTCCCCAAACAATGTCGCGTAGTAAGTGAGAAAAAGACTACATAGGTCGCGCACAGTTTGGTCCTTTGGGTGGCGCATCTTGAGTATGGACAGCCCCGTGCGCAGCGCGCTCAGCACGCCCGAATGCGGCAGGTGATCTTGCGTCTCGTTCAAGTAGTCCACCCGCTCGCACACGCCATCAGCGCCGAGGTGCACCGCCACGACGGAGTCGATTGGGACGCGTTGCACGTGTGGCAGCTGCGAGGATAAGATGCCGACCAAATACGGCGGCGGCGCAGCCAGCACGTCCAGCAGACTTGTAGGTAAAATGGGAATTAAAATGTGCATCCAGTCAAATGGGGCAACGAGTGCCTGCAACGACATGACCACGTTCGAGACAATCGAAAAGTTGGGTCCGACAATGATGATGTGCTTCTCCAGCAGCAAGTCGGTCAAAATGGAGAAGAGGTCGTAGATCTTGGGGAAAATAACGAGCATGTCGAGTGGTGCGGTATCGATAAAGGAGCAGAGCCGATCGTAGGGGCGGTTAAAGGTCATGCCGAGGTCCAGCGGGGTGTTAAACATGCCGCCGGAGGGCGGGGTGGAGCATTTGCACATGGCTTTGATCATCGTTTGCCCACCTTCGTCGCCGTTGGTGCTGAAGAGATATGCTATACGATAGAAAAAGTTGCACCACGGATAGGGTGAAAGGGCGACGACCGCCTCACCGTTCACGAAGGCCGTCGTGTGCCCGTACTCGCGAATGCCTTTGCTATCCGTCAGCACGAACGTGTAGCTCAGCTGGTCTACCGTGGACGATGTCCCTGCGTTGGCCATGGCAAACTTGCCCAGGTTTGGATACCGCACCAGCACCGTCGAAGGAGTGTACGGGTACGACCACAATATCTTCACCACCTCCTCCCCTTTGCCGTTGTGATCCAACCGCATTACGAGAAAGCAATTAATACAGCTGCGATCATTGCCTTTGTTGTAGAAGATCTGCTGCTTCGAGGTGAAAACTGTCTCCTTCTTGTGGTAGCCCACAAACGACGCTTTCAGTTCGCTGAATCCGGTAGTGACATCGATATCGTCCATTCTCTACTACAATATAGACAGCGAGGAGTCAGGAAAGTCCCCTTCACAACGCCAGAGAAAAAAAAAAAGAAGGTATCAACCTCTACGTTCGCGCACACCATACACAACACCAAACAAAAAGCAAAGGCAACCAAAGATCACGAGGATACCAGAGTGTGGTCTGCAGTGCAAACGCGAAGGAGTGCTGTTTTTGTTTTATTAATGAGAGCTGTAGAAGTGTTGCTTTCTTTGCCCCCGTCCGTCTCTCAGGAACTTGTACTATTCCTATTATTTCCCTTGTGGCAGCGAGAGAGTCTCAAAAAGTGTCACAGGCCAAGTGGGGGAAAGTAGGTATTATATATATTTTTTTGAGTGCCACTGTCAACCCGAAGCAATCTTGAACTATTTCGATGAGGGCGGGTGTGGCTGGAAGCGGAGAGAGAGAGAGAGAGAAACAAGTTTTCAGAAAAACACCAATACAGAAGCTGATGTACACCGAGAGAGCACAACACGCGATTCGATGTGTTGGCGGCAAGACAGAAAAGGTAGATGGGCGGAGTTATACAAAGAAATTTGCGCGGGTGTCAGCCCGGCTGCCGCGCTGTGCTGGTGGAGAAGCGGAAAAACAGAAATATATGCGATTCTTCTGATGACAGTTCTAGGAGCAGAGATAAAACAAGAAAGAAGAACACAGTTGTAGCCGCTACTATACTGCCGTTACACACATCGAAGAGGTAATAAAGATGAAGAGTGCAGAAGGAGTGAGTAGCGGTAATTGTGACATCGCCAGACGACCATCACCCTTCGCTAGGAGTCAAATTACTGCTTTTTAAGAGCATGTAAAGTCTGATATAGAGTCTTTTCTATAGCCAGCCCGTAGCGAGAACGTTAATTGTTCGTACAGCTATTGCGTTGTTCTTCGAAAACTCCGCACAAGTTAGAGTACTCGCAATGGAAAGAAGACGCCACTCTCCTCTACAGTTACCGCGATAGCGCGTCTTACCGTGAAACTGCGTGCATGAGGCTCCCTGCATATTTAGAAAAGGGGAGAAACAAAAGGTTCCAAATGAAGAGAATTCTTCTTTCTTTCTTTCTTTTAGAAGTTCATCACTGCGTGAACCAAAAAAGGAGCATTTGTGTCCGAAGACGTTGTGAGGATCCAACATGCCGCAACCCAACCACGCAGAGACAGTAGAGAGAGGGAAGGGGGAGGCGGGAGGTGCGAAGAAGAGAATAAGAGGAATTCGTCACTCGGTAAGTGCGTCTTTGTTAGCGGTCTTGGCTGCCGAGGAGAAAGTGGAGGCGGGAAGTGCGGGCTTCACCTCCTTCTTGAGGGCCGCAATCTGCGCCGCAAACTGCGTGTTCATTGGGTGGTCCTCCTGTCCCTGCTCCAGCAAGTGAATCGCATCCTCAGGACGGTTGAGTTTGCGCAGGGCGTAGGCACCATGGAGGTAGCCCTGCACGTTCCCCGACACCTCCACCGCCCGCACCGCACTCTCCAACGCCTCATCGTACTTCTTCTGGTGAACCAACAATCCCGCCTTCAGGGCGTGTAGGCCGCCCAGGCGCGACGCTTCCTTCGCGTGTGCGATGCCGGCATCCACGCAGCGGACGGCGTTGCGCAGATCGTTGCAGTGCAGGTTCGCCATCGCCATTCCCGCCGCCACCTTCACGAACATCGTAATGTCCATTGGCTCATATTCCTCCTTGGACGCCATGATGACATCTCCTTCCTTCTTTGCGGCGGCGTTGCTTCTGCTGACGTTGTCTTCCTTCTCCGTGCTAGGCGTTTCCGCGGAGGATGGCGCTGCTGATGTCGCTGCCTCCGCCTTTGCGTTTTCGTGGGCGTCCGCGGCGTCGCTCAATTCCGTCTCCTTCGTAGAAGACGCGGCTGCGGAAGGCGCTGCCGACGGCAGCGGCTGCTTCACCGAGCACCCGCTACGCTCCACCTCCTCGATCATCGCGCGGAAGTTGTCGGGGAATCCGGAGACTAACTCATGCGCCTGCTCCCCGGCGGCCATGGCAGACGAGCTCGGATACAGCAAGTAGCTCAGCGGCCGCTGCGCAATCACGTCCTTGGCGCCGTACTCCGCTAATAGCTTGGCTAAGTGTGGAGCGATGCTTGGGGTGGGACTTTTGCTGTCGATCTCTTGCAGGATCTTGTTGCCCAGCTCAACGATAACGTCGCGGGAGGTGCTCTCCTCCAGCACCGCCCGCTGCTCCTCGAGGCTTTCCTCCAGAACCTCTGGCACGTACTCCTTCACGCGCTCATCCCGCGTCTGCGGCTTGTTCCACAACGAGGTGAAGAAGTCGGTCTTGTTGGAGCCCAGTTTGATTTGAGGCAGATACCCGGCAGCGAGCCGGCTGCGACGGAACATCACCGACGTCTTTCCTCTCTCAACTTTATAGAAAAACGCTAGAACACAAAACTCCACACCCCTGTCGATCAAACGTTTCAGACTGATGATGATGATGTGGCGCTCTTTATGCGTGAGTGAGTGTGTGCGTGCTACTAATGACGTCCGCTGGAAAATGTTGAGGAGCGGCAGAGGAACAAAAGGTCAGGTTACAGTAAATAAAATAAATGTAGACAAACGTCGCTATGTTCGCGTGCATAAAGGATTTCTTCTGCGATGCGCGGTGGTTGCACGCCGTTCTCCAATGTGCACATACCGCTGCAGTAAACAAACTACACGGTCTTCAAGAGAAAGAAAAACAACAACAGAAGTCCTTTGCTCTTGTGCCGCTGCTTTGTCCCTTTTTATGGCGGTCGTAAACTGGAGGCGTTTCAACTGGTTCGTAGGTTTTTTTTTAACTTTTACCGGCGAAGCTTTCACACGTTGCCCGTGTCTTTAATGTACAAGAAAAAAAAATGAACTGGAGCGGGGAGAAAGAGTGGCCCACAGCCGATCTTGTGCGCCACGCCACCACATTTCGTATCACAATTGTAACCGCGCGGTGAGAACTCAAGTTGCGCACAGCGTGTACCCTCACCGGCTCACACTCGTTGTGACGCAGTCCTCATCCCGCCGTTCCGCAACGCGTTAGGCCTTCTCACGCAGCAGCAGCTGCAACGCGCCGTCACGCAACAGCGCCGCGAGATCGTTGGAGAAAAGAAGATGCGCGCACACCGTCACCGCCACCTCCGCAATCGTCTCCTCAACAGCGTGTTCTTTGGCGCTTGCATGGATGTGCCAGCACGTTTCGGACAACGCTGCACAATCCGTGCTATTATCCTGTGTGCCCGTGACGGCAGCGATGCCCTCGCCTTCCCTGAGCGCGGCGGCGATTGCCTCAAGTTTACGCTGCTGATCGTCGACAGCCGAAGGGAAACTTGGGTGCGTTCTACGCTGCTGTACACGGCGAAGCAACTCCTCCGCGTTTTCTGGGCTGTCGAAGAACAAAACGACGCAAGAGGTTTGGGCAGGTGCGCTTTCACCGTCCCCACCGCCGCCTCTGCCTCCGCCGTCGCCGCTTCCACAACGAGCCGTCTGGCTGGACGCGTGCCACAACGACTGATAGAGCATCCGTGCCTCGCGAGATCCGTTTGTGGAGTCAAGGTACAGCACCCGTCGCTGCGGCGCACAGCAAGACTCGGCGTGCCGTAGAGAGTCGTTGTCACCTTCACCACGGTGGGTATTGGCCCACAAGCCAACAGCGGCCAGCAACGCCTCGTGCGTTTGCTGCTTCGCCACCCGCAAGCTGGCGGACTCCTTCTTGCCGCGGAAAATTTGATCTCGCTCGACGTGGCGAAAACGAACCGTTCGCTGGTGCAGCCGAAAAAACGTGCGGGGCACAGAGCAGACAGGAGAGGCTGGAAAGCGCTCTCGCCTCACTTTTTTCTCCTGCGGTGGCCGTGACGTTTGGGAAGCGGCCGAAGCACTACCGGCACCTTCAGCGTGCCCGGCATCGTTCACAGCGCTACGAAAAAAGGCTTCGAGTGCGCGGCCGCAGGTCGACTTCCCGGTGCCCGGCAGTCCAACCGGCAACACCAGCAAATCACCGCCTCCTTTCACGCGTTGCTCCATCGCAGCGCGTACAAAGAGGGGGCGGAAATGCAGTACTGTCATCACGTAATCAGTGCCGGGGAAAAAGTCGAAGGTACGCGCGTGCGCAATGTACCACGTCTCCTTCAGCACGTGCACGTCACGCGTCAACGACTCCACGTTGCAGCTCACGTAGATGAGGTCGGAGAGGTACGCTGCGGCACCGAGTTCCATGAGAGCTGTGGTCGTGTTCGGGTGCAAGCCGTGTCGTCCAGCGGTGATGAGACAGTGTAACTCCTCAGGAGCCTCGTCAGTGATGCTGCGTGCGTCGCCTGGATTACTATTCGAAAGATCGCATTTCGCCTGCTCGTCCGCCACAACCTCTGCTGTACTCCCGGACAACGCAAAAGCCCGTAATGGTTCCGCAATTTGATCCTTGGCGCACCGAATGCAGTGCGAAATGTTGTTCGTCTTCGTGTCAGCGTACACGCAGGGGCACGTTGTGACAACCGTGGTGCCGCGGTAGTATTCCGCAAAGGTGCACACAACGCTGTTGATGTCCCGTCCACAAATAAAGGCGCGCCGCTTCCGCAAATGTAAAGGCGACGATGTGACGGCGTTTTGCGACAGTGCAGCTGCCGCGCCTTCTCCACCGGCGGAGAAGAAAGATTCGACCTTGCCTGGTAGCGCAGTTGAAACACCGTCACCCGTGCTTTTACACGCCCCTTCCTCCTCGTCTTCGCGTTTCCCACACTCGGGCGAGAGCCTGAGAAATTCGACAATGGCTTCGTAGATGGCCGTCTCCATTTCGTGGTTTACCTCACAGAACGAATCCGCAGAAAGCCAGAACGGATGCCCATTTGGGGTGTACTCCACCATCGCCGAGGCTCCGTTGCGCGTGAGGGGGACGTAGGCGCTGTTTTTGTCCGGCTTGCGGTGTAGCTCATCGTCGCTTGTGCCTTCCGGTGCGGGCAGGCACACGTGAGCGACAAGCGCCGCGAGATTCGGGTGTAAAGCTCGCAGATGATCCTCGAGCGCGTACGGCTCACAGCTGCGTAGCCAGACATCGAACAGCGTTTCCGCAGCGCTTCCTTCTTCTCGGCTGGAGGAAGCAAGCGGAACAGACAACGCCGAAGCTACGATATCTTTGCGTAGAAGAGTAGACCTTACCGACGGTGTTTGAGAGACCCGTGCGGGAATGCAGTCGAGTCGTTGGTTTAACAAGGACAGTTTCACCATATACTGGTCATCTCGGCTCACCTTGACACATACCTCACAGAAAAAGTTCGGGGCGACAGCTGAAATGCGAGAGCGCGTCGTGCAAAAGTCCCCGACGGCCGTCGCAATATCATTCACACGCCGCATGCTCAGCGGGGACACGTGCAGCCGTGGAAGCAGCGAGTAGGTCGCCTTGCATCGGTAGCCTTCTTGCTCGCCTTTGACGCGAATGGCTTCGTTAGTGGTGATGCTCCGGCATAAAGCCCGCAGCACACTCACGTACGACGGCTCTGCCATCTTCGCCTCTTCGGGATACTTGAAAATGCGTTTGTCACTTTATCTTTTTTGCCCAACAAGAACTGAGTCGATCTGCTGGTAAGATAAATTCTTCTTGCATGGAAACCCTTCAAAAAATAATAATAACCCAAGTGTTCACATTGCAGGCATTGCGGAAAACAACACAAAAGGCGGTTGCTTTACGAATTGCGGCTACGCAATGTGTGGTAGAAAGGAAAGTCCTTTTCAACGAGGCGGATGCGTCTAACGGACGGACACGTAGTTTCAGACAAGGAGAGGACACCCGACAAGAGAACGAGTCTAGCATTGGAAGTGAACAGGAAGAAGAAAAACAAACTATTTCTTTTCCCGTTAAATGCCAGGCATCTTGAAGCGCGCATTCAAAAGATCCTGCGTGCGTGTCCCTTTCGTCGCTCCAGTACTAACCGCATGTCGACAGAAACCTGCCCACGTGTGCGTCTAACTCAGATGCGTCCCTTTTGTCCATAATTACTCGCCGTCAACAAAAGGCAACATGGATCGGCATCAACACGTGACGGCGTTCCTCGTAGCTTCACAGTAGTAATTCTCATTCGCTAATGTTACTTTAAGGAGGTGTGTGTAGCGCTGTCGCTTCATAGGAATACGAACGGATCTTTTTGGGCGTAAAAGAAGAGATACAAATGCAATGGAATAACAACAATAATTCAAAAACAAGCTCAAGTTTCGCGCGATAGTGACCAACACGATCACACAAAGCAAAAACAGACCAACATCAACTGTCGAATAATAATGATAAACAAATTAATAAATCAATTAATAAATAAGTTAGCACCGCACCGCTCGTCG
Source organism: Leptomonas pyrrhocoris (assembly GCF_001293395.1). Taxonomy (NCBI): domain Eukaryota; phylum Euglenozoa; class Kinetoplastea; order Trypanosomatida; family Trypanosomatidae; genus Leptomonas; species Leptomonas pyrrhocoris. The sequence continues at coordinate 1,643,057 of NW_015438357.1, forward strand.
AAACGTCTCTGTGAAAAAGGCGCCATGGCAACGCCGTAGATCTTCTCGCCAGCAGTAAATGAACAGTAAAAAGTAATGAAAAGAACCACACACGAAGCGCCGGAGAGCACCTGACGTGAAATGAAAAGAACAAGTAAAAGAGAACGTGAAAGGTGAAAGAGGAGCACACCTGTGGCACAACTAGGGCCTCCCCCAAAAAAAGAAAGAAAGAAGGAGGAGCTACAAGAGCAGAAAAAAAGCGCAACAGGAAAGAGAGTAAAAGGAGATACGCGTTCTTCCGGGCGGGAGGTGGTATGGCATGCCTGCACTGCCCAGGCTTCCCCTTGTTGAGTGGAGAACTATAAAAATATCGATGACGCGTATCAGCTTCTCTGTTGCCCATTTTCGTTCTTTTCCTTCCTTCTACACTTCCCGCGCGGTCCGTTTTTTTCCCTTTCATAACGTTCAGCGCTTACTGCGTCGCACACTCTGCATGCTGCGCACCGCCAGGCATTCCCCCCGAGGCACGACGCGAGCTACCACCGCCGCCACCGCCACCGAAGCCACCGCCCTCCTGCGAGGCCCAGACGCCGCGCTTCTGCTCCTCCAGCTGCTCACGCGTCTCACGCATGACACGCGCTTTCACCGTGTTTCCCACCGAGGCATTGGCGTCCTTTGCCGGTACGCCAAATGCCTTGCTGATTAGTTCCTTCTGCTCACTGCTCAGTTTGTTCGGCAGCTTCAGGTGGGTAAAGACGTACACGTCGCCGCGCTCGCCCGTGGTGCTGGGCATGCCCTCTCCATTCATCTTTATGACACCCTCAGGCTTTAGCACCTGATCGGCGGTGGTTTCTACGTTCACCGTGCGTCCGTCCAGCATCTTCAACGGCATGTGTAGGCCGAGCAGCGCCTCTTGCAGCGTCACCTCTTTGTTTACAATTAAATCGTTGCCGCGGCGCTGAAACACGCGGTGAGGACCCACCTCCACGTGCAGGTGCATGTCGGCCGGCGGGCACCCAGGGACCGTGCCACCCTCTCCGCGCACCACCAGCGTCACGTTCGACGGCACACCGGCCGGGATCTCGATCGTGACGTCCTGTGACACCGTGCGATAGCCCTTTCCGTGGCACCGGTGGCACTGGTCCTCCGGCTTCGCCATCGTGCCCGTCCCACGGCAGCGCGGACACTCGGAGATGGTTTGCTGCACCATGCCAGGCCCCATACGATGCTGCTGCACCACGCTACCACTCCCGCCACACTGCGTGCACTTCGGCTTCTCCGTCCTACTTTTGGTGCCAAATCCCGTGCACTCGGCGCACACCTGCGGGCGGTTCACGCGAATCGTCTTGGTCACTCCTTTGTAAACATCCTCCAGTGTGAGACGAGTGCGCACCTCGAGCGGCTGCAGCGTCGGTGTCGCCTGACGACCGCCGCCGGCGCCACCGTTGAACATGTCGCCAAAGCCGCCCATCCCCCCCATGCCGCCGCGGAAGAACTCGGCGAAGATGTCCTCTGCGGAGCGGCCGCCCATCCCACCGAAGCCGCCTGCCGCACCCATGTTGGGGTTCGTCGCTGCCTCGGAGCCGTACTGGTCGTACACCTTCTTCTTGTCGGGGCTGCTCAGCACCTCGTAGGCCTCGGCCACCTCCGCGAACTCCTCCTTGTTACCGCCTTGGTCGGGGTGCGTCTCGAGGGCACGCTTGCGGTACGCCTTCTTTATGTCTTTGAGCTCCGCGTTGCGGTCGACGCCGAGGATCTTGTAATAATCCTTGTTGCCGCTGGAATAGAGCCGCATGGGCGTGTTGGTGCCGAAGGCGCTAGAGGCGCCAGCGGCAGTCGCAGCGCTGGCGGAGGCGCCCGTTAACGCCGCAGCTTTTCGCGCTGCCGACGCAGAGAGGTAGCGGAACATCTCTCAGAAAGACCCAGTGAGGGTGTGTAAGTCACCACAAATGCTGAACGATGCACAACACGGTCGCAGAAAGCTATCTCGTGCAGAGTTGTTACGTGCGCTTTTCTTTTCCTTGTATTCTTCCCCCTGTGACCGCGATCAGAAAAATAGCGACGTGATTTAGCGGTGTATGAATCTGGGCGCAGCTGTATATCCTGCCGACGAAGAATCTCGGCCAAAAAAGCAAAGCAACGACGCAGATGTGAATGTGCTAAAAATAAAGAAACACGGTTGAGTAGACAGAAGAGAAGAAACGCAGTCCTCGCGAAGTACTTGTTGGCGGGTGTGCGTGGGCAGTTGCCTGCACGGGTCTTCTGTGCAACACGGTGATAATATTTTTTTGCCTCTCGGGAATTTCGTATGTGAGTTTCACTCACACTTAAAACGCAGCGCCGCGTTAGTCCTCTCCGCTGTTAAAGGGATTAATAAAGAAATACTTATATATATGCGAGAGGAAGAGCACCCCCTAAAAAATAAATCTGTGAGAAATTGAAATAGTCAGTTAACGACTTGAAAAACAATAGTAATAGTGCAAAACCGAAGCGGTAAAGAGAAGAACGCTAGAGGAGGTGTAAAGGGCGTGAGAAAACGCAATAAAACAAGTGTGGGAAACGGAAGACGGCAAAGTAGGTTCTTTTCAATAATAAAGACTTTGTCGTTGCCTTCGGTGCCTTCTTAACCTCGGTATCCTATTTGAATTATTCGTTGGCAAGCGTGGGTACTCATGACACAGCTTGTCGGCAGTGACAATAGAGTAGCGCGAAAGGGAGACGGAGAACGAGAGAAAAGAAGACGGATGTATGAAGTTAGATTCATAACAAGAATACTTTTATACGGGCTCGCTGTGCAAAAACCTCAAGTCAACAGTAATACGGAAAAATCAACAACTTGTTTTTCCAAACAGGCAAGCAACACCAAGATTTTGGTTCGCAGCGTCAAGTAGCAGCGGCGTGCAAAACTCTTGTCTTGCTGTTCCCTGCAAAACGTGAATTGACCATCAAGTAAGAAACGCACACTGCGAAAACACTTCTTCGTCGTCGTGAATTATATTCATAAATGTGAAACCGTGTAGTGTCAACTTACGAGTGTACACCCCTGCGGAAGCACTCGGCGCAACGAAGGAAGAAGAAGTAACAAAAACAAAGAAGCTAATTGGCGCCTTAAACGAAGAGCAAACCGAACCCGGGGGGAAAAAGACAAAAAAAAAGAGACAATCCTTTGCATGTATGAATTGGGACGGTGTGGCCACTGCACCACTGCAGAACACATCAGACAACACTAAGCATAGAAGAACAACGTGGATTGTGGCCAAAGAAGAAGCTTGATGCCACGCCTAATATCAATGCACCCCCCAAAGGAACTACATGACAACATATTAGTCTCCCAACAAACACACACACACACACAAATATACACATTTAAATATATAAACAATTCTGTGGGGCGCCAACAAAAAGTCGCCGAATTCTCTTAAGACGAAAGAGATCAGAGGTGCCCTAGCAAAGTCATCATGTTTTTTCATCTTTGCTATTCTTCTGACCTGGCACATCACTCCCCGCTCTTCCCTCTCCTTCTTTTGTGGTCAGTTGGTTTCCCGGCGTTCACGCGTTGATGACAATTCTCGCTGCGATGGTTGCCACCGCAGTACCTGCAGGGGTTTGTCTTGAAGCAGTTCGCCGCCGTGTGTCCTAGCAGTCCACACAACTCGCACTTGAGCAGCTCGGGGTGCTTCTGAAAACAATTACGCGAGGTGTGCCCTGTCGCCCCGCAGTAGGAGCAACGCACGTTGCTGTTCAGCTTGCGGAAGCACTCTGATTCGATGTGCCCTTTGCTGCCGCAGAAGCTGCAGACACCGCCCGGCCCGATGAAGCGCTCCAGCCATGCCGTGTTCACCTGCGCCGGCTGCAAATCTGCCTCTACCGTCACGGGCCTCCCCACGCCGTAGTGTTGCACGTACTGCGCCGTCAGTCGCTCGACCGCCTCCATCGACACATGCTGCGTCAAGGTCGGGAAGTAGGTGGAGAGGAGGTGGATGTGGCGGACGTCATCCGCGGCGTACTCGAGGAAGTGGCTCGGCAGCGGGCGGGTGTCCCAGACGGGACGGTCGCCGACGGACATGGCAGTTTGAACGGCGGAGTCACCCTCCTGCCGGTCGACGCCGGCGATGCTCTTCAGCACATACGTCATGCCAGATCGCCGGTTCACGCTCCGCAGCTTCCACTGCACGCAGGTGTAGAAGAGCTGCAGATCTAGCACCCGCGTCGGCACGAGATCCATCTGCGTGCTTAGTGCCTCGATGTCGCGACGGCAGTCAAACGACAGTTTTCGAATTTCTGCATCACACAGAACAGGGCGAAGGGCGGCTGTAAAGGTGGGGACCGAGAGGGAGAGGATATCAAACAAAAACACGACGGGCACCGTGTCACCACAGGTCTGCACGAGGGACACCTGCCCGAGCTGCGGAGACTTCACCGACTCTGGCGTGCAGAAGGCCTCCACGTCGAGCGAAACTTGGCGGCTGCGGCGCAGCACGTCGACCGCCTCGCGTAGCTCCGCTTCACAGCTGATGACCTGATAGGGGTACTTCAAGATTTCCGCACGCACAGTGTCGAGCGAAGACGCCGAGGTCTTCGCAACGCTCGTGGCGGTGGCGACAGCAGCGGAAGATGACGATGTCAGCGATGACGATGAGGATAGGGGATTCGGCGCTTCGGCTTGAGGGTGGGGCGAAGCAGGCACAGCTTTGTCGTGCCGAGAGCCCAAGGTGCCACCGACTGCTGCACTGATCGGATTCTGTAGAACGCGTCTCGACCACGCAAACATTCTCGGTGAGCTAGATAGATTACACAACCGAATGCACGCGACAAATGCCTATACGGTGCGGGGAACGCAACGGGAAGCACTTCCTGTATTCCACAACAAGGTGATCCAAAACAACGGGATGAGGAAGGAGGAGAAACCGAAAGTTGAAGGGGAGAGTAGCCGAGAGCAGCAGCTCATGCTGTCTCCTCTGATGAGAACGCAAAACAATGGAAGAGTTCGAGGTTTTCCGTTTCCGTTGCGCAAAAAGGAGAAGAAAAGGATTTCATTGCACCGGTTTTTGTCTGTCCGTTGCACAATAGGTGACGGCACGTTGCGGAACAGTCAGAAATTATCAACTCATTTTATTTAAACGGCGCTAATTCGTAAGAGAAGGGAGTAATGTGAGTCAACGGGCAAAACGGGGCTCAGCGCACGCACGCACACCACAACGACGGCAACAAACGAGAAAGATGTGCACACCTCAGCTCACGGTGAGCATATCAAAGTAGTTGCGGATCATAAACCGCAGCAAACCTTCCTCTTTCACGGAGTCGGCGGTGGGACGGTCCTCGTACCACGTCTCGTACGTTTCAATCGAAGGTGGCTGACCAAAGATCCAAATCTCCGGTTGCAGCAGCAGAGAGCGCTGCTTGTTGCTCGATCGAGGTCCTTCATAGTGCAACACGATAAGCGCAGCATCGCGCGGTGCGCTCGACGCCTTTGCCGATATGCTGCTGTTGCAGACAGGGCCTGCACTCTTCCACAACGCAAACAGTGGCTGCCTCCACCGCCGCCAGCTCCACAGTGGCGACGCTGCATCACCACTCGCTAACGCACTCGTGTGCAGTGGAGCAGCAACGCTGTTCAGACGGCTGCCAAACCACGTCGGCCCTGGCCGCACGCCCCAACCCCATTCGTACCGTGCCGTCCCGTACACTCGCAGCATGCACCCTGGCGGGACGAGGGCGTCAACGTCGCGACTCGTCCACGAGTTCAGCGCCACCTCACGCAGGTCGCTCATGCGAGACCGCAGCACCGGGCTCATCGTCACTACCGTGTCGCAGCCGTCGCGGCGAAGCGGGATGATGACGTAGTCGTGGCCGTCGTACATCTTCGGTGGACGAGGAGCGCGGAAAAATTGCCCGGTGGGCGAATACTCAATGTACACGTGGCGGAGTCGGCCCATACCCTCGAAGGCTTGCTGTGTGTGGCGGACCAAATAGCGTAGAGAGGCAGGCATCTGCTCAAGGCGCATGTGATCCCCGCAGCCCCACGGCGCCTTCATTGGCTGGATGTCCTCGGCATGATCGGCGATGACGCGCACTCTGCGGAGAAAGTCAAAGTTGAACCGCGAGGTCCACTCTCTGCGTGTTCGATTGACAGCAGCGGTGGAGCTGGGTTGAGAGTTCCGCAAGGAAGAGGAAGAAGCAGCATTCGGCTGCTCTGCCGACGCGGCATCGTTTTCTAGTGCTGCCTGCCAACGCGTTTCAATGGCGGTCACCTTTCGCGGATCGAGTGAGTTGCCGAGTGTCTGGGACCAGCGCTGGACCTCATTTAGCAGTACATTTCGTATCTCCGGAAGTAGGGCGTTGCTGCGCACACTCATGCCGATATTGTCCTGCGCGGTGAGCTGTACCCCTAACGCTCCCGCGGCAGCAGCAGAGGCATCCAACGGAGGTGACGTCATGACGGGCCCTTTCCGTGTAGCTGTCAGCGTCTCCGCAGCCTCCACGGCTGTGGCGGGCGCCACACGACGAAAGTACCCCATATCCGCATCCGTGACGGTGGGGTAGGCCGTACCTTCCATGTCCATCAGCTCCTCCCTCCACTGATAGGCGAGGCGTTTGCGCGTGGCAACGAATCCGCCAATGACGACGGTGGGGATCGCCAGTGCCGTGTACCATGACTGCGAGCCCAACATCGTGGATGCTAGTTGGTAGAGCAGGGAAGAGGCTGGAACGTGGATTTGTGTGTGTGTGTGTGATGGCTTTTGCTCCAGGGGTTATTCAAAATGTCAGGGGTGGTAAAAAGAAGCAAAAGTCTCCAGTTGAAGAAGGCTTGTGACCAAAGCAGGGAAGCTTTGCGGCACCGCCGTACAGACTGCGGGGCTCGCCAGAAGCGAGAGGCTGCTTCCTTTACATTAGGTTTCACGGAAGGATCTCCACACACACACACCCACCACCACAGGCCACTCGCACAAAACAGTAAGGGGAGCCTTCCTTCAATGGTGCACTCTGCGTTTCAGAAACGGATTAAAGACCGTGTTATTGAACTACTGTGGAAGACAAAAAAAAAACCCTGTTTGACTGTCATCGTTTGAGCATCCAAAAATACAAGGGAGGAATATGATTCAAAAAGCCTTCGCCGTGTCACGTTTTCCGCTTCCACATCGATAGAGTTCATTTCTTCATTAACGAGAAGCGGAAAACAGGATGGAGAAGCGGTGTGCTGAGGAGAAGAGAATTAAGTTCAGTAAGTACGTTGTAAGTACGCTGTGAGTCATCGTCCATGGAAATAATAATGGAAAAAAAAGATTACAAGATGTCTTTTGAAACGCTTTTGATGGTTCGTGATAACATGAAACGCGGCGGTAAACCAAACAACCAAAAAATAAATAATAAAAAAGAGTTGTTGGAAACTCGCGTCCGGAGGCTCGGTTGTTGATGCCGTTCTGCGCAACAGCATCTCACAATTTTCCTCTCTCCTGCATTGCCTTCCTCGCCCTCTCCACTACCATTTTCTCATTGAGCAGCTCAATGTAGTAGCCATCCGGGTCCACTATAAAAGCCATGTACCCGTCTTTCTTTTCGTAGTCAATGGTCACATTCTTCGCGCGCAACTCCGCCACGAGCTCCTTCACGTCCTCCACGCCAATCGCGATGTGGCCAAAAGCCTCACCGTGGGTGTAAGACGTCACATCGTAATTGTAAGTCAGTTCAATCGTCGGCCCCTCCTCCTCGCTCTTGTCGTAGCCGAGGAAGACGACGGTGTACTTCTCCTCCGGACACTCGCGCCGGCGCATCTCCTTCATCTTCAGGCACTCCGTGTAGAACTTAACGCTCCGGTCTAAATCGCCGACGCGGAGCATGGAGTGCAACAATCGCATTGCGCTCAGCAAAAGAGCGAAGAAGAACAGCAAAACATATTAAAGAAAGGAATGGAGAGAAGCACACCGAAAATCGTATCTTCGTGTTGCGTGCGAAAGCGATGCTACTGGTCAATGTCTTTTTTTGTTTGAGAGAGTCAGAAAACAATGAAGAGCACTTTGGTACGAGCACCTCACGCCTCACGTGAAACAGGACGCCAATAATGAAAAGAAGAGGTTGAAGGGAACACGCAAGGCAGAGGCCCGAAGAATCTGTGGGTTGCTTGACCTATGAATTGACTCGCCATACTCCATTTTCGCCAGCAAGCAACACACGCGGTGAAGAAGAGCGCACCACCCAACGCAGTTCATCACTTCTGCGTAGCTTCCGCGCGTGTTGGCAACGTAAAGTGTGGCCATGCCACAATACACCTTGATGGCTCCAACTTTTTTTTTCTTCTCCCTTTTCGGCCTTTTGGAGGCAATTTCGTGTTTCCATACTTTTCGCCGCCTCAAAACGACTGGAGGCCTGCCATGTCCACGTAGCACAGCAAACTGGCCTTTACCCAAAGGTGCTCTGGGGAGAAGAGTTGCTGTTGTTTACCTTCCGCAACTCAAACAGTAATAACAAAAACAAGCGGCAAAAATAGGAGACGAAACGTAAAAGAATAAGATGCATAATAATGAAAGTATGTGTTCACTTGGCAGCGCCGCCGACATTGGCGGCTTTCTTTCCCTTTTTACTTTGAATAAGAAAGAAAAGACGGGCATGGCACATGTCGACCGAACGCAGGTGTCGATCGGAAGCGGGGGAGGGAGGGCAAAGGCAGTTCTGCGTGTGCGTTACGCCGTCCCCTGCTCCTTCATCATCTCCTCTGCCTTCGAGATCATTGTGTCCGTGTTCAGGAGCTCAACGTAGTAGCCATCCGGGTCCACCACAAAGGCCATGAAGCCCTCGTCATCCTCATAATCAACCGGGACGTCGTGCTGCCGCATATCGGCGACAACCGCCTTGACATCCTCGACGCCAATCGCGATGTGACCGTACGCCTCATCGTGTTTGTAAGAGGTGACGCCGTAGTTGTAGGTCAGCTCCAGCACTGCGGTGTTCTTCTCGGTGTCGTAGCCGAGGAAGGCCAACGTGTACTTGTCCTGCGGGATGTCCCACTTGCGCAGCAGCTTCATGCCCAGGCGCTGCGTGTAGAAGTTGATGGAGCGCTCCAGATCACCCACGCGGATCATCGTGTGCAACATACGACGTGAAGACATCTTTTTGGTGAAACTTTGTTGTTTGGCCAAGGTGAAACGTGTGGTGCAGAAGTAAAGCTAAGTTTATTTTTTAAAAAGTAAGTCGATAAGGAAGGCGTAGAACGTCGTCGACACTAAGGAAGGGAACTAGTGTGTTGATGTGTGTAGGTTGTACTCCTTGTCGTGGATGTTGTTCGGGGAGGAGAAACGTGATACGAGAACAATCGATACCGGGCAAAGAAATTTTGAAGACGGAGAATTAAACATACCGAAAAAAAAAAAGAAGGCACGAGTATTCCAACTCGGTGCGAGAACATCCATCTATGAATGAAACCGTCAATGACCGGATTTCTTGTTCCGCTGGGAGTAACAAAACGGGGAAAACCCCCCTTTTGGGTAAAACAACCACAACAACGATACCGCCGGTGACAAAACGCTGACGACACGTGAGTGAGCTGCCGCCATCGAGAGCGACGCAATGCACCTCACCCAGTGAACAGCACGTTCTCGCTTGCGAGAAAACTTTCCTTCCGTTACACGAGAGACACGGGATCGCACGTCTCCGCATCGCAGCGCAGCTGAATCCATTTTTCATTCTAGTTGCCTCTTTGTCTCCCTTTCCTTCGCCTCTTCCAGTTTGAGGGACATCGTTCACATGTTAAACTACACTTTTGAATGAATCAGCAAGTAGTAAAGTAAAGCATTTAAAAAAAATCGCAATCCGCAACAGTAAAGAAAAAATACATATCTTTTTCCTTGTTGGTCGTGGATTGCTACTGACAGGTGCAAGTACGAGAGCGAAGTGTATAGAAAGGATAGAGGAGGAGAAAAGCGTCGCAGATTCGATGGTGCAAGATCTCAGCACAATGAAATTATCGCAGGGCTTTGCGGAAAGGTCTTGATGAATTGAAAAAAAAAAGAGAGAAAAACTCCATTGCCTGTGAAACACTGCTGTGAATTTCTCTGCACCTTTTCGTTGGTTCCTAACGATGGAACACGGCAGTGAGAGCAGGGTCGCTAGCCATGTCCTTCCCGAACGGAATCGGACCCGCAATGGTCTTCATAAACTGAACCGTGCCGTGTGCAAAGCCCACGATGGAGGCACGGGGTGCCACTTTCATGTAGCTCTTGCGGTGCACAACCCGACTAAAAAGAACGGCATCCGTGAAGGACAGGTGACCCGTGCCGTAAACATCTCTACGTGTGTACCACGTAGCGTTCTGGCTCTTCAACTTTCGATTCGCCGCGTCAATCACGGCCGCCTCTTCCTCCGTGTGCTCCTGCATCGTAATCACGTTATGAGCATCGGCGAAGAAGTCGCACTGCGCCTTATCGTGTATCCAGGCTTCTGAAAAAAAAAGCAGCGTCGGGGTGGTATAGTGACAAGGGTCTTTCCGATCGATAAGCCTCCGTAGGAACATATCCTCCTTCATTGGCACGCCCCAAGGATCGTAGGCGACGACAGACGCAATAGGTGATGGCACTTTGTTGTCCTTCGCCGCCTTCTCCTCTTCCAACGAAGCGACCATGGCGGTTGCACCACCAAAGGAGTGCCCGACCAGGTGGATCGGCTGGTCCATCGCAAGGTACCGGTCCACTACCTCCTTCGTGTAGCCCAGCGACCGCAGCAGCTCGCCGGTGCGAACACCTCGAATGGTGTTACGTGTTTCCCGCACCCGCATAGCCAGCAGCGGCTCGGTCGCCTCGGTGGTCCACTTTGTATCCGCGATGAATGGGATGTGAAGGCTGCCACCGGCGTCTCGGCAGTAGGAGGCACTCGTATCCATGTGGGTAACAGCGAACACCACCACCCCACGTGCCGCCATGTCCATCAACAGAGCGTTGTAGAGGCGAGGAAATCCAGCGTAGCCATGGCTGAAGACGGCAATGGGGCGGGGCATGCCCTCCTCCTGGAAGAGCTGCGCCGGTGGGGCGTCGGCCCGCATGCAGCAACGGTTGAAGAGAAGGTCCCTCAACAGAAAGAAAGGCACCCCGGCAAAACGCGCCATCCCGCGCAGGTACTGGGTATCGTGAAACGGGATGCAGTCCACACCGCATGGATCGGGGGCGGACGTGGTGGGGTAGAAAACGGAGATGGGCGGCTTCCTTGCCGCCAAGTCGCCGCGCAGCTCCTTCAACCCCACATTGTAGTGGCCACCCATCGGCGCTAACGTCAGGAGAGGCTCAAAAAAGAAGGCAGCGGCGGAGACAAGCAAACAAGCAACGCACAGCCCGGCGCAGGTGAGCCACGAGGCGGCGTAAAACAACGCAACGCCCGGCAGCACCACAGAGGCTCCTATGGGGAGGAAATGAAGGGAACAGACATAGTCGACAATCGAGTGCATTTGCGGAAACATAGTGGAGATGAGTTTTCTGGAAAAAGACGGAAAATAGAACTTTCAAGTAATATGATTTAAGAGGAAATGCTTGCTGAGAGCAGCGCGGAAGACAGAAGAAGAAAGACCTACGACTACGAAAACGAGAAATACATATGGCCCGTTAACACAACGCTTTCGGGAAACTCGAAGAAGCACCTTAAGAATAGCACCACGACAAAGGAAGTAATTTCAAGAACTCTAAGAAGTTTTGCGAACGAGGTTGAGAAAGCAAACGTTGCTGAGAGAAAGCGGCTGTTCTGGTGACAAACCCAGCAGCGTGTTCTTGTAAAGATCAGTGAAAGGAAAGGGAAAGAAAGCCTTGACGAAGTACGCTGCCGAGGTTAGAAAGAGATGCGTTTGTACCGCCAAAATGGCATAATCGTTGGAACAAAAAACGCGCTGTATGATCAGTGGGTAGCAAGACGCTCAGTTGGAGGAGGCAACAATCTGGCGACGTCCATATTGCCCGCTACACCACCACTAAATGGTGTGAGATCATATTTCAACCGTTCGTTGTGATTACAGTTCGTTCGGTGATGGCGACAACAACCACATGCACATCTCGCTACAGCCACCTGTAGGAGAGACCCAACTCCCCTAAGAGAGTAGCAGAACATTATATCTTGGAAATGGTTTCTCCGCCACTCGAAAACAAAGCGCGCCCGTTGTTGCCCTCCTCACGCGCAAAACGGTATGCCAATGTAGGTGCGGCGCTTATACGCCTTGTACTCCTCCCCAAAGTAATCCTCCCGTTCCAGCGTCGCTTCCTCGTACGCGACGCGGGAGCGAAAGAAATACCACGACACCACCGTGTGCACCACGGCTGAGAGCGGGTTCGCGAGAACGAGCTGCGCAAACAAGCTGCGCCAGAACCATCCAAAGTACGATGGGTGGCGCAGGTACCGGTACAGTCCATGTCTGACAAGGCGGTGACTGCTGCGGCGATCGGATTCGATTATGAGGGAGAAGTTCGACCCGCATTGCAGCATCGCAACGACACGGATACCGTAGAAGAACACGACCAAGGCAGTGAACAACACCGCCCCGGTGCGGTTGATGCGCAACACGGCACCAAGAAGAGGATGGCGAGACGGCGACAGCTTCCAGCTCTCCGGCACAGCGTACGCCTCAATGAAAAACTCCAACAGCGCCAGAGCACTGGCCGTCAGATACTCTTTCGAGTGAAAGATAACGAACGCGTCGGGGTGCGTGTCGTGCGGTCTCTGGTAAGCCGCGGTGAGAAACTCGCTCATGTGAAAGGCGAAGTGCACCGTCAACACGTACAAGCCCAACGCGAACAGAGCGTCGCTGTGGGTGACGTAGCCATAGAAGACAAGCGCAATGCTCAGGATCGTGAGAGCGCCGATGGCAAAGGCGATGACGGCCGTTTCTAGAAGGAGATTGCGACGAAGCTCGCGGTTGAGGCAATCGGCCTCGTCGCGCGCGTTAGCGTCGCTCTTTTTGTTCGTGGCTCGAGCCGTCATGACCGTGGATTCCGTTGCTTTAGAATGATATTGGGAGAGAGTCTGCAGTGCCGTCAATGCCTCTACACACAACAGAGGAGGGTGGCAAATCCAATTCGGAAAAAGGGGTGGCAAGTGAAGAGCGGGAACACCGATAGAGTGAGAGGAGCATGGGAAGACGTGGGTAGAGCAGACGTAGAATATCGACGAAGCGACGGCGTACGTATCAAACGAGCGGCTGGTTGCACAAGCAAAGAAACCTGGGTGCAGCAATACATCCTTTCCGCTTAAAAAAGGCGCACCTGACTCGCCCGGAGGGGGAGGGGAATCTTTCAAAGACGATTCACCGGCGCGTTTGTGGCATTTGTCTAACGGATTGGTCCTAGTACTAAACAGGAGAAAACAAGTAATGCCAGGGCCCTCCGCGCGCAAGCGCACACATCCAAGGCAAATGTATCCCAGACAGCAGGAAGCGGGAGAGAAGGAAAATGAAAACGAAACGAAAAAAGGCTGCTAAAAAGATACGGCGAAGATGAGAAGGGAGAGACCAGCCCAAGACAGCGCAGACGGTTGTTGCCCTCCCCACACGCAACACGGACTCCGACCTCCATCAACCACCACCACCGCAACAACAGAATACAAGCACGGCAAAGGCGCGCAAAGCAGACGCACGCGTACGCAAACCTGGTGTGAGAAGCGCACCCCACTAATTCTTCCACTCATCGTGATCGTTACCCTTGCTCTCGCGACCAAAGGCCCACTGACCGCGGTAGAACTCCTCCACTAACTCGTCCGAGCCGTCGTGCACACCGCAGAACGGCATGTACAGCGGCTGGCCCTTCTCGCGCACCCAGCGCGAGTAGCCCGCCTCCTGCAGCGCGCGACGCTCCGGGTTCACGAGCAGACCCGGCGCCGCCACCCACGTAGGGTCGCGGGAGTAGATCTCACCCGCGTTCAGCGGCGACCAGTCGTTGTACTTGATGTTGAAGGGCAGTGGCATGCCCAGGCGGGAGTTGTGGCCCCACTCGCCACGCGCTTGCATCTGCGCCGGCGTGTGGGCGGCGGAGCCCTGCATCCACTTCAGCCACATCGGACTTGCGGCGTGGGGCGCCTGCCCACGGAACCAGTGCGGGTCGGCTGGCTCCAGCATGCGCACGTGGAAGGTGCCCTGCGCACGACGGCTTTGCCAGTACTTGTTCCCGTTCTCGTCCTTGCCGACGAAGATCTTTTCATCCTTGCGGCGCCAGGACTCGCCAATGTAGTAGTGCTTGCGCAGGGCGCCGAAGAGGCCGAACATGCGGAAATCGTGGAAAATCCAGCGCCACCGCTGCACGGTGAAGCACAGCCGCACCGGATTGTCGCCCTGGCGGTGGTGGTGGCGCGGGAAGGAGTGCGCGTCGTCGTGGCTCTTGGTGTAGACGAAGTTCTTAGACCCGCACTTGGACGACTTCGCGGCCATCTCGCCGTACCGCTTCGCCATGGAGTTGGCTCCGTGCGAGCCGAAGGTGAAGATGCTGGTCATGGCGTCGGGGTTCGACCGCTAGAAGCACAGAAAACGCAACTGAAAAGCAAATCGGCCGCACGTCTGCAGCCCGTATTCGCCGGTGTGCGGAGGAACCGCTTTGCTACTAGAAGACAAGACTACACTGGTCGACCGCGGAGGCCAACAGTTTCGGTAATGGAGGCGGGGGAGGGGGGGGGGTCGTTTGCTACTACGGTAGGTTTTGCTTACTGGTGAATGGAGTACGTCAGCAAAGCGTAAATACGGGAAGAGAGACCCAATAATCCAGAACACGAAGCTGATATACAGAAATGGGGCGTTTTCCTCACTACTCCTCAGATCTGTGTTTTTTCGTCTCTACTGCTAATAAAACCAAAGGGCCAGTAAATGGCGTTGGATCAAGAAAAAGCTGTCCTGCTGCTGATATTTCTTTTTTTTTGCTCTCTTACGATGCGGATTTATTGATGTAAGCAGTAAACCGGAGAAGACGTGGACAGAGAGGCAGAGAATACTGGGAGGTAGGTGAAGAATGCCTTTGGGCTGCGGTATCGTAGCCTCAATATTTTTACCGATACTGATGACAAACCTCACTCATGTCGTGCACAGTGAATAAGAGTTCTTTTTCTTTTAGGTTGACAACAAGAATTATGAGGGCATCAAAAAGCTTTCTTGTAACGTAATATTGAAGCGGTGCGCATATGTTCTCCGGCAGGGAAGACAGAAATACGGGAAGGGTCAGCTGTTTTCGAGAGTTTAGTGAATCGTCCTGAACTGCCTACTGACAGAATAATGCTTCAGTCACATACACACCGACAACGCGACATGTTTTAAGAAGCGCAATAGCAATAACGGTTAATTATCAAAAAAAAAGGAAAAAGAAGATTGAAAATAACATCGGTCTCAATAGATGTGAACGTCTTCGGGAGGGGTCCGCACTCAGGCTTCGCGTTCCCGCTTCCTTGCAGCCAAGAGCGCCTTGATCTGCTCTCGCTCCTCTGTCGCCGGGGCCACCTCATCCATAATCAGCGGTTCACCGCAACTAGGGCACGTCACACCCGTGTCATCGTCGTCGTCCAGAGAGCGGGCCTCGTTAAAAGCCTCCTC
This sequence comes from Leptomonas pyrrhocoris, assembly GCF_001293395.1. Taxonomy (NCBI): domain Eukaryota; phylum Euglenozoa; class Kinetoplastea; order Trypanosomatida; family Trypanosomatidae; genus Leptomonas; species Leptomonas pyrrhocoris. The sequence continues at coordinate 1,658,565 of NW_015438357.1, forward strand.
CGCCATCGTGGTGAAACATGCCTGGCACATGAGTCGTCCGCAGCACGGCATCTTCATTGCATTGCGGGCCACAACGTGATCTACAATGCAAATGTACTTACTATCCACCGGTGCGGGTTGGGGCGAAGTGGCAGGGTTTCCTGCCTCATTAGTGTTGCAGTCGATGTTGCCCGGCGTACCGGTTTCCTGCTTTTTCACACCGAGTGCGGGCAGCTCGTTTGTGGCGTCGTTGATGTGCATCGGGCCGTCTGCGCCGCCGCTGCTGCCGCCCATCCCGGCGATTGAAATGGCCGTGAAAGCAAACGGGTCAACGCGGCGCTTCACCAGGCGGTGATCGCGCGTGATAAACTTCGGCGCGGGGTCGTCCATCGTGCACTCCTCCAGCATACTCTCCGGGATGCCAACCGGAAAGGACAGCATCTTCAACGCCTTACCGCCCTTGGCGGAGGGGCAGTGCTGAATTAAGTGACCACCCTTACCACAGTTGTGGCAAATGTAGCCCTTTGGCGGGGGGCGGAAATTCTCAAACATGTTCGCGCGAAAGGCGTCGCCGCGGCCGCGGCTGCCGAAGTGGAAGTCGGTGCCGCCGTCGTCCCCAGCACCGGTGCCAGCTCCACCGCGGCCACCGCCGCGGCCACGGCTCATGCCACCACCACGGCCGCCGTGGTAGGGCCGCGTGCTCACGCCATCGATGCCGGTGTCCAGCGCTACCTCCGCTTGCAGCTGCGCTATTCGCTCTTCCTCTGTGAGCGGCTGCCCGTCTGCGTTCATCTCCGCGACTCCCGCACCGTAGCCACCGGCGCGGCCAGACGTGCCGGGGAAGTCCATCGAAGAAGAAAAGAGCGCTGGCTTCGGTCGAGTGGGGTAGGCCGGCTTGTTGCTCTGTGTCCGCCGTACCACGTCCACAACGGCGTAGGCGGGTAGGTCGTCGTCCGGGTGCAAGAGAGAGGTGCTGCCGGCAAGAAATACGTCAATCTCCTCTGGTGGGGCGCACAGTTTTGCCGCGATGGCCTGCTGGGCAGCGCTGTACGACATCACGCTGCCCTCCATGTCGATCGTTCCTACATGATTGCTGGACTTGAGCCGGAAAGTGATGGAGGCGACCATGTCCCTTCCTTGTCTCGTTGCCGACTGTATGAGACGGAATGGATGTTGTCGAATTGGGTTTGTATTTTGAGGTGGAAGAAGCGATCGAAAAAAGCAGTACGCAGAACAGAAAAGATATACCACTTACTCTAGCAAAACGAGCCGTAACAATCACACGAACAGAAATGACGGAGAAGCCAAAGAAAGAAGCAAGAAAAAAGATGAAAATTACCCAAAATCTACCAAAAAGGTGTGTGTGTCAAGTAGAAACACTGTGATGATGTCCAATACAAGAGAAGCGTCTCCACTATTCCTCCCACAGCTTTGCAAAGTGAGTAGTGCGCGCAAACGTACGCGGGGCACTTGCGATGGGGTAAGGGCTTTGATTGTGACAACGACACGACAGTGTCCTTTTTCTTATTGACGTTGCAGGAGCGGGAAGAGAAGGGAGACAAAGAGGAGGAAAAGGAGAGTTGCGAAGAAGAGCACAGTGAGAATAGCAGCAAAACTCTCCATAAGGATAATTTTCAGCGTTCGGGCGGCCTTTACTTGCCGGTCATACCCAAAGAGGAAAGGGGGGAAGTCATTTGCCGCGCACCTCTTAAGTCGCTCGTACGTGTTCAACTCAGCTTACTCTGTAGTGGTCGCACTGGTGGCCGTGATCCTTAATTTTGGGTGTTGAGCTGTTGGTGCAGAACAATAAAATACGCTTACACGCGCCAAAGACGTCCTGATTAACTAACAGGCAATTAAACTACATAGAAAAAAGTAAGCATATATATAACGAAAGACATCTTTCCATTAGCATTTCAGCGAGCAACGCACAGGTGATGAAATTATTATATATTTTTTTTAGAAAAGAAGAATGAGAACGAGAGAGAAGGGAAAAACGGCAGAGGGGAAAAGGGGGAAAAAAGACATTCTACTACTTACATCTTCTAAACCAATAGCCGCCGGCGACACGTTCGTAAAGAAGAAGAATAAAACTGTAACACAAGGAGAAGCACTCACACCGTTTTTTTTTTTGGGGGGGGGGGGATGAGAAAACGTGTGGTGAGCGCAGCAAGCGTTCTGCGGAAGTTGCAAAGAAAAAAAAGACTTTGATTTCCTCAATATTGTTTTAAAGAGCAAACAAAATACATCTCGTGGCGTATTAAAAGTGCTAGCAAAACGGGAGCTCAACTATGTCCTGTACACATGCGACGCAAGTCCTCGTTGTGACTAATACAAAGGTAATCCAAAGAGAACATGGTTCCAATTAATAAACGGAGTCAATCAATCTCAATACGGTTCTTCTAGCATATATGTATTTATTTAGTGGCTCCACCTTACCTCCTTTAAAAAAAAAAGATGAACGCATCTCTCCAATCCCTTCAGAATAACGTCTGCGCCGACTGAGTGGCCTCCAAAAACAGCACAAAAACAAATAAAGGGACTGCCCCGGATTCGTCAGCTGTAGTCATCGTCTTCCTCAAAGACAGGACGGCGCAGCGACACGCGGCGCATCCCGGGAAACGTCGGCAAACTTCCCTCATCCTGAAACACCTGAGAACAGCACTGCCCGGACACCGGCGTCACGGCGGAGCCCTGCGCTTCTTCCATTGGCATCGGCTCCACTATGAAGATGCGGCGCGGGGCGGAAAAGGATGCACCGCAGCTGGCACTGTGCGAGAACTCGTTCGTGTCTCCCTTTCCGGTCTTGGCACCGACGGCATTGAGTGTCGGTGGCTTCGCAAAACCACTCAACGCTTTCGGTTTGCCCGCCGCACGCTCGGCGCGGAACGACCACTCCGAACTCACAAACGCCACATTCGACGAGGATATCAGCTCCTGCCGAATCGAGGGGCTGAGGAATTCGCCGTCGGGCTGCTGCTCCGCCGGAAGCTCGATGCTTCCGATGGAGGCATTCAACTCATCTACACTGTCTGCTGCGCTACGCGTCGATGGCGACTTTTTTGATGGCAAATCACAGAATGTGGCGGTGCGCTGGATCGCCAGCGGGGCATCGTCGCTTGAAAGCGGAGGCGGCGGGGAGCGATGTTGCGGGTGAAGCGTCTCTTTGCATTTTTTGTTCGCGTTGACTTCAACGTACGGGGTCCCTGATACAGCCGACGAGCTCTGCCTTGCCAACGGAGATGCCTTCAGGTAGGGTGCATTTTTTGCTTCAGTGCATGTGACGTTTAGCGAGATAGCTGTGGGAAGTTCAGTGCTGACGACGATGGTGGTGGTCGACCTCGTATTCGTAGCCGCCGCAACGAACGACTCGCCGTTGTCCTTCGATACGCTAAGGAAGTTGTAAAAGGACGAGTGAAAAGCGTTGTACGCCTGCACATTGTGCTGCACCTGAGCGCGACGGGTAGACGACAAAAAACGAAGCACTTCGGAAAGATGCCCGGGCGGTGAGACAGCGGACATCGTCACCTACAAACAGTCACGAGTACGCACACGAGCACACACGAGCGTGTATCAAAAAAAAAGGGCAGGAGAGCAGCCACGTTTGTTTTCCCAGATAGAAAGAATACACGAAAAGGAGGGCTCCAGAAGAGAAAAGAAAAAAAAACGAGAAAAGATAGCAAAAAAAAACCCAGTGGATGTGACGGAAAAGAGAAGGCTGCTTTGAGTGTTTGTCGTTCCGTCTGATAAGCCCTACCGTGAGGGAGGCCAAATGAGCAACAAAAAGGCGGGAAAAAAAAACCATAAGAGAGGCACGTGAGTGAGAAGAGACGCAGAGCAAGACGAAAAGAGAAGTACAATGTCGAAGATTTGCTTTTGTTTTTTCAACACTTTTGTTCTACGAAGGCAAACGTCACGCTTCTAGTCAGCCGCGGGTTCTGCACCTCCGTGAAGTAGTTGGTTCGCCCTGCTACGGAGAGGTCGCCATAGCGGCCTAGTAACAGCCGCGGCGGTTCAACGCACGTAATTTAGACAAATGGGGAATAATTCTTTAGCACGACTATTTTTGGTTTATTTCGTTTTCTTTTTTTCGCGGAGAGCATAATAATAATAATAATAATAATAGGAACAACTCCGATACACCAGTGCAGGAGGCCTAACGCACACTCCCTCGCGACAACAATAACAAGGAAGCGTTCGCCAACAGAAATATAAAAGAAAAAGTCAAAACAAGAAAGGTAGATCGGCAAAAGAATACTACGTAAAAAGAAGAAAGAGAGCGTTAGAAGGAAAGCAGTATTCCTTATCTATTTCTGTAGCCCTCTCGGTGCTTTCTTCTCCTCCTTACTGGATGACGAGGCACACCGTCGCCGTCTCCACGTCCACCTCGTCCACCGCGTCATCGCCGTCGTCGATCGACACCGTGACGGAGAGGTCGCAGAACTGCACACGGTTCTGCCAGAACGGAGCTGTCAGCTTGCCGTTCGCCTCTGCGTTCTTCTGGCGCTCGATTACCTCCATCAAGGATGCATTGGTGCTCGGATGGCTGGGCCGGCCATTCCACAGAAGGCCTGTGCCCACGCCAAGCCCGTCCACCTCGTACCGGTAGTCAACACCCTCAGGAAGGGTCTTGTTCAGCTCCACCTCCAGCGCCTTGGCAAAGTCGGCCACCGTTGTGGCCGGTGTAATGGGGATGCGGATCATGTCGTACTTCGTGTACCCTTCCGGGACGCGAATAATCTTTTTGCGGTAGGTGTAGTCCTGCTCCGGCAGGTAGGTCGAGACCACCTTCGTGCGGTTTCGCACCGGTGCATCGCGCTCGAAGAGCACGTAGTTGTTTGTGCCGACGTCCAACATGCCGTTGCGCAGCGCGGACATGTCCTTGTTCTGCAGTACCTTGAACAGCTCAATCAGTGCGAGACCGGTCACCGCCGAGGTGGTCGTCGCGATGGCCGGGATGATCTTGCCTGCCACCAGTTTCACCTTCATGCGGTCCTGAGGAGGGATGTCGTAATTCTCCGCCCGCAAGTTGCTCGCCGCCGCAACAAAGTCGATCTGAAAGTTGTCATCGTCGTCCTTCTCGAACTCCAGCGGACCCGCTGCGCTGCCCTTGCACTTTGTCGCCAGCGCCGCCACCTCTCTCAACAACTCCTGCAGCTCCGCCTCCGCCTCTTCCACCGAGACCTCCTTGCTCTCCTGCGCATCAGTTTTTAAGTCGTCCTCGAGGTCATCGACGGAGCCGGCCACGTAGGGCGGCACGGCGAACGCGCGCACCTCTGCCTGCACCCACGCATCGGTGCGGTACTGCTCCATCCAGCGGTGGTGGTCGTCGTTGAAGCGGGCCTCCGGTTTGGGCGGGTGCACGCCGAACATGCACGCGTACAGGTTGGTCGCCGCGACGAGGAAGTTCCTCGCGTCCGGGTTCGCCGTGACCGTCGCCGGCGCCACGTCCAGCGCGGAGGGGTACTTCCGGTGGCCGGACCAGAACGGTTCGCCGTTCTTTTTTTTGGCGTCACGGGGAAAGGCGACCTGCAGGTCCAGAATACGGTCGCGGAAGAGGCGGAAGAGGTGATCCCATCCGAGCGCCGCGCACTTCGCCATGGTCGGCCCCTCCACCAGGATGGACAAGGTGCGCTTCACGGACTTCAAAGAGCCAAGGTTTTTCGCGATGAGACTGCGACGCTCGCCCGCGCTGGAGCCGCCCGACACCTCGTGCGTGATGCGCTGCGTAAAGGCGGTCGGGTCCTCGATGACCTGCTGGGCGGTTTGCATGGGCGACACAAACATGTCGTCGAACAGCGCACGCCCCCACTCAATACAGTGATCATAAATGTATGGGAAATTGCGTAGGGTGCACATGGGGATGCCGCCCGTCTGATCCGCCGCACCGCCGTCCGCGTACGACGACGTCCTCCCCGGGACGATGATATCAACGTTACCACCTGTGCCCATCGTGCCGGCCTCCACCAGCACCTTGTGGAAGCGCACGCACTGCTGGTCGACGTAGAGGCGGGTCTCCATGTTGTCGAGGGCGTTGACGACAACGTCAAGCGACTGCCAGAAAGTGTCAGGGAAGACGTGCTCCGTCGTCGCACCGACGTAATCCTGGCGGGGGTCCACCTTGCAGTCCGGGTTCATCTGTCGCATGCGGGCCGCCGCGGCCGCCGACTTCGACTGGCCCACGTTCTCCTCGCGGAAGAGGAACTGCCGGCTCAAGTTGGACACCTCGATGCGGTCGTTGTCGGTCACAACGAGAGACCCGTTCGGCCCGCACGTGATGCCGCAGAGGGCGAAGTTCTTGATATTTTCACAGCCCAGCGCACCGCAACCCACCATGAAGACCCTCAGGTTCGCCAGCTGCTGTTGGAACTCCTTCCCAAAGAGGGCGATGATGTGATCGTAGCGCGACTTAATGGGATGATAGTTGTTGCTGGCACTGTAATCGGCGTCGCTCGGCAGCACGGCCGCACAGGACAGGTGGAACCACTGGTGCATCGGTGAGTACTTGCCCGTGATCTTCACAACTTCCTGCGCCACGACAGCGCCAAAGAAGGAGGAGAGGGGCTGCAGCTCCGCCCGGGACAGCAGCGCTGCTTGAAGAACCGCCTTCTCCTCAAACGTCTCCAACACGAGCGGGACTGGCGGAGGCGGCGGGGGCAGTTTGTATGGAAACTCCACCTTTTCTGGCTTCCCGGCTGCCTGCGGAGCCGTGGGCACAGGCAGCGCCTTGTTCTCCTCCTGAATCAGCTTTGCCAGCCTCACCACCTCCTCGGCCTCGTGCTGGCTGTGCAGCTGGGGCAGGTGCCCTTGATGCTGATCGGCGTAGCGCAGCAGAGCGTAGAGGATGAGGTGCGTCTCTGACTCCTCGGAGTTGTCCATCATCGGACTCACCGGCACGAACGCGCCGGGCGCCACCAGCGCCTCCTTCAACGGGCGGAACGACAAGTGGGTCACTTCCTTTAGCTCGTGCAGGAAACCGCCCGTCTCGTACGCACGGTAGCCTCGCGTCTCGAAGGCCGGGTACACACGCACGGTGTCCCGCGGATCCGTCGGGCATACCACCCCGTCAAAAACCTGCCCGTTAACCGACTCGCCCGTCTCTCGTACCAGTCCTCGTACCTCGCTCAGCTTGATCTGCGTGTAGTCGCGCAGAGCGCCGGGCGTCTGCCCCTCCGGTGTCTCGTAGCGGATGCGCGTGTACTTCTCGCCGGTCTTGTCCGTCAGCGTTACCACCTCTGTAATCGACTTCTGCAGCATCGGCCGGCCGTCTGCGTCCCTCACCGTGAAGGAAGGACCGTGGTCGGCGAAGACGGAGCCGCAAGCGGCGAGCTGCATCGCCAGGACAAAGGAAACAGTGGGTGTGTGCCGGCGGCAGAAGTCGTTCCACCTGTTCAGCGTCGTCAGACTCAAATCAGGGGCGGCCGCGGTGAAGATGAGGGCGATGCTGTCCTTCACGTAGTCTTCCGTCAAGGCGTCAATGGCGCGGACGCGGGTGTTCGGGTTCAACTCCTGGATGTAGCTGGCGGACAGCGCGGCGACCGAGTTCCCCGATGACAACGCCTGCTCCGTGACAGCGAAGTTGACACCCACATCCTGCACGGTTGGCGTACGCGGGTCGTAGAGGCGAATGGTGTGAATACCAGCTAAAGCGAGGTTCTTTGCGACCTCAATACCGACACCACCGCAGCCCACAATGACCACCTTGAAGGCGATCAGCTTAGCCATCGTCTCCAGGCCATAGGTGCCAATGGTGCGGCTCTGCTTGTCCAGATATTTCTGGTCGATGGCAACTTCGTTTTCCCTCTCCATTTTTTTTTTTGTATTGCTGGGGTTCTTTTCGTTGTTGATCCAAAAGGGGAATAAAATGAGACACAAATAGGATATCAAAAGCTATTCCGGCAAGTACACCGTGCTCCTGATCGCTTGTTAGCAACGTACGCAGTGAAATGATCGGCAACGATTTCTCGTTGTTTATCTTACCTTGGCCGCTAATGGTATGCGGGCACAAATAGAAAGTTGAGAAGGAAAAGTGTCCTTTTTTAGTAATGAAAAGCTCACGCGAAGAGGATGTATAACAGAGATACGACTGTCAACACGAACGTTATTGGGTAGTCTCTCGCGCGATCACCTCTTCTATCAAAGTGCGTAGAACGTGGCACAAAGGGCTGTCGGTGGGGAAGGTCCCCCAGAAAAAAAAAAAACGATAGAAAACTTTGTATCGAGGAACTCGCAGCACAGCCACTGGAGAGGGGCGATTGCGTTTTGCAAAAAGAAAAAGAGAAAACACAATTATGCTGGTCGCGAACGCTACACACCTTTTCTGTCACAGTGTCCTTTATTTTTTTTAAAGGAACTGCTGTGGTTTGTGTATTTGCTGCGGCACAATGTGTAGTACTGAAGGCGGCGGCGAGGTGGGCGATGCTCTGAAACAAAACAACTGTGTTGCGAAAAAAAAACGAAAAACCTGCAAAATGTCAAGAGGCATGGAAGAGCAAAAAAAAAGAAGAAAACAGTAAAGAAACCGACGCATAAACAGCAACGGTCACAGAAGAGAGAGAGAGAGAGGAAAGAAGGGGGAGAAAATAAAGCAGTGATACAAAGTTGTTGTTTACGAGCGGCGGCATCGCAAGTTGAATAAACGGAGGAGGGTTTTTCGCTGAACCCATCTCCCGTACCGAGCTTACAGCCTTCCATCTCCCCTTTCCCCCCACCCCTTCGTATTCCGCACCGTGTATTGACAGATTAATGCACACAAGAAACCGAAAGAACTCGTCCCGTCGCTGATGCGTCCCTTACTTACAGTCGCATCAAAGCATGGAAATGGCGTGCGTTAGACCCGCACGTCGAACGACACGGCCTCCTCCCAGCTTTTTGACATCGGAGGTGTTTTTCGTTTTTTTCAGCTTCTGTCGCACCAAGAGGGAAAAAAAGGTTCCAATGCTCTTTCATCATGACAACCACGGAAATATCCCCACAATATGTATGTGCGCCATACTAACGGTTCAACAGCGCTTGTAGAGTCGCTTCAGTGCGCGGCTCGTGCGTTGGAAGAAGAATCGCGCACACGCCTCTACACTTCTCGCCAATAATTTCATGCACACACGCGTACACACAGTAAAAGCAAACTGCCTTCTCTCTGTCCCATGCACACGCATCAAAGTCTGTGTGTGTGCGTGTGTAAACCATCACGTCGCTCACCGCGGCGACGTGGGAGAGCCAGGCGGCAGCTGGATCTTGAAATGACGCTCACACGAGGCGGTCGCCTTCGGCGTGGTGGCGGTGGGGTAGAAGAACATGTGCTGCACCATCGTTCGCCCGCCGTTCTGAAACTGGTACCAGACGCGCTCGATCCCGCCGCGAACATCCGTCTCCACGTAGAGCTCACGCCCGTTTGACAAAACACACGAGCGCGACTTCACCGGACCGCGCGACACGCTCTCCCACGCCCACTCCGACCCGTTCAGCGCGAGCACAAATTTGCGACGCTCCAGCATCGACGACTCGTCAATCACTAACTTGTCCACCGCACTGTTGACAGAGATCTTCCACGTCGGCACCACGTTGTTGTTCACGCTGCGCCATAGTACACCAACGCCTTGCTCCATGAGAAGTGCGTTCATGCTACCTTTTGTCTCGCTGGGGTCCATCACCCAAGTGCCGTCCATCAGCGCTTTAATTTGCGCAATTTCAAGTGCAGAGGGCGGCTGCAGCAGCAGGGTGCGCGCAGGCAGTGTGAAAGCGGCGCTGTCAGCGACGTCATTTGCGATGTAGTTCACCGGCACGGCGATGTCGAGAGCCTCAACCCCAGCTGGAATCCACGAGGCGCATTTCGCGTGCATCAAGTCACACAGCTCTTGCATCATAAAGGCCCGCAGCGCCAGCGTGCGGTATCGAATTGACGACACGCCAAAGAAGGTCATCCACTTGCTGTAGCACCACTGCAGTGCCTTTTTCACCTGCGCCACCTCGTTTGCGTGGTGAAAGATGTACCCGTACGTTCCAATGAAAGCCGCCATCACGATCTGTTGTGGCGAGGTGAGTTCAAACGACTGCGTCTTGAGCGCAACGCTCAGCTTCGCGACGGCGGCGATGGCGGGGCCATCGGCGATCGACTCCCACGAAGGCATCTTCGCCACGTCCTCCGGCGTCACGGCAAATGTCGCGATGCCGTGCAGCATGCTAAAGAGCGTTTTCTCTGTCTGCAGCTTGCCTCGACCACGACTGGTCAGGTAGCCGTCACCGCTGACGGTCGTCTCTCTGCCGTCCGCCTGCGTCATCTTCCCCTTCACCAACACTGTGCCATCCCAAATGCTGGGCTGCGCCAGCGCCGTGATCAGCTCCTGATTTGGCAGCGTGGCCGTCAGCTGAAGCTCCACACGCGCGCCATTCGGCATCGGGCAGCGCACCTTCCACCGTGTTGGGTACACAATACCTGTATCCTTGCTCTGGTGGCAGCCATCCACCTCATCTGTAAGGCTCGCGTCGGAGTTGTATTGGTAGGCCTGCCTGCTCATGCCAGACTGTACGGTGGCGCAGCAGCTCAGTACCTCATTCGTGCCGCCGGTCACAACGCGCGTTACGGTGAAACAGTTGGACTGCTCGTCGTACAGTCGAATGAGGCATCGATCGTGAATCACCGGCGCCTGCTCCGCCGCGATACGACGGCGACACAGAGAGCGCACAAAGCGAGCTTCCTCCACGGTGCGGGGCACCACCCCACCAAAGCTGTGCTCCATCCACACGGTGCCGCGCCGAATGTCGGGGTCGCGCGCCACCTCCAAGTTGTCCGAGGCACGCGTGATGCGCAAGGAGCCGGTGACGGACTTGACGTGGTGAAGGCAGTAGCAGAACTCGTCCTCCTCCCAGTTGCCGTTCGACACGACGCCGCGCACGCCGTCGAGCGCGGGAGGCACGCCGCGTGGCATAAAACTAAGATCCACCTCCGCCTTCACCTCCTCGTCGAGGTTCGGGTCCTCGCGTTCGTTGCTGACGCCTTCAAGGTGGAGGGTATACGTGGGCCGGCGCGACTCGCCGAGGTAGTTGAGCGGCGGGGTGAAAGATTTGAAGGTATTTTTGCCGAATTGTAGGTCCAACTCCGTCAGCCTCATCGAGGCGGCCTCACTCAGCATCTGATCGGGCAGCACGAGTCGGTTGTTGTTCAGCTGCTCCACAACGGCCTGCAGCATCGCCGGCTGATCACGGAGCGTCTTCTTTGCAATCAGCATCGAAAGAAGCTCAGGTGAGCGCTCATCGCAGGCGTTGAAACGATAAAACTTCCTTTTTTCATGATCGGTGATCGACCAGCTCACCACGCACGCATGCGTCAGGTAGGCGTCCTCGTTTGGCGGATCAACGTCGCTCACCACGGCGACGGAGCGGAAGGTGACGGAGAGGCCAAAACGGTTGTGCACACCAAAACGACTGCGCAGAATCCAGCATTCGTTGAGGCAGTGCTCATGCGCCCGGTCGTGTTCGAACAACGTGGAGCGCAGGTCCTTCTCTGACATGGTGACCTCGTGAGTCTCGGGCGAAATGCTGATCTGCGGCCATGAATTGTGCAGGCGCGCTTTTACCGACTTTTCCTCGGCTGATTCGTCCTCGAGGCGCTGACGCTGCGCTGGAGGCTCATTAACCGGATCCACCGCAGCGAAATGCATTTTCCTTTTGTTGTTGTAGTTCGATGAAATAGAGCGTGCAGTATTAATATATTCGTTTTGAGCAACCGTCTTCGTTGGTTTTGTTTTGCTTTCCTTTTGTCACAGTTGTTGAATGGAGAAACACACAGAACGAACGGGGTATAGTATCGAAGGTGGCAAATATGAAGCGCACAAACACGTGTGTGTGTGTGTTTTCAATAGCACAAGAAGTAAAGGGGGTACTTGGTTTCCGCCGGAGAGTTCAGCGAGAAAAAGGGAACGGCACATGCGAGTTTTTGCAGAGAATGCAGAAACATACGAGCGGCCACAAAGGCGGAATTGAAGCGAAAGACTTGAAAGTCTTCGTATGTATACTTTGGTCCGAACAGGCCGCACAGCAGTATGCTGAATAAGTGCTCCGAATAACACTCAATCAGTGAAGAGAGAGAGAGAGCAAACCGCAAGCACCGCGAAAGACACCAACGAATTTGCCCGAGAGGCTTTCCTCGCTCGAAAAACACTCTACTACATCGAAGAGTGGAGTTCGTAGGAGAGAACGGAAGGGAGACGAGGACGCCATTCTTCACTGCCATTGAACGTTCGTATCGGATTTCCATTTCTGGTTAGGGGTAAGAACGGTTACTTTTGAGCGGTGTATCACAAAAGATTCACGAAACAGGGCAAGAAACGGAAAGAAAGCAACATGATTTTGCAATCAGTTCTTTTCCATCTTCGTGCAACGATCACTTGCAGTCCGCGCTGCCTCGGTTTTTGTGGTCCTGCGTGAAGTTCCACCGAAAAAAAAAACCAAATTTGAGCGAAGAGTGTTGAGGAAAGATCACGAAAGTAGTAGTAAAAATAATCAAAATAGAAACATAAAAACATAAAAACTCAGAAAAAAGGAAACAAGAAGGACAAAAAAAATGCGAACGTCTTGATTCAGTGGCACTAAGCCAGAAGCTGTAAAAGAAAAGCAAAAAGACAATAATGGTGGTTCATCAGAGGCCACGGAAACACATCGGATCAGGTCACACAATACTACCCATTTTTCTCTCCCACAATGTCGATAGAGGAGATAGAAACCCAAAGTGTCGAACGTGATTAAACAAAACTCCACGAGATTTCCGTTGCATATCAACGACAAAGGAAGGCACAAATGGAGGTTATGACACGTCTTCACTCTTGCTGCTGAGAAAACCCAAGAGCCCGTAATTTTCTTTCTTTCCTCCACCTTATCATGCGTGTGTGTGTGTGGGTGTGTCTCGTTTATACGGCGCTGGAAGTCCTTAAGATTGACTCGCTGATTTCAGCAAGTAAATAGCGAGACAATGACGCGGTCACCTCGCCCGCCATAATTTCGATCCTTTCAAATTACCCTCTACGGCCTTCAGTACTGCAACGTCTCTTTCAGGCAGAGAACACGACAACCACAGCAGAACAAATCTAAACCGTAGCGGACAAGAATGACGCAGGGGGAGGGGGGGGGACAGTTTGGCATATTGGGAGACGGGATTGTGTTAGCTGCGTTTAGCATCGCACGTTAAGGAAACAAGAGAGCGATAACAAAGATCAGAAAAATGAAAAAGAACGTTTTCAGTGTGAGAAAAAAAGAAAGTTAAAATCAGATTTTTGACCAACGACGGTGGGCTGCGCGAGCAAGACGGAACTGCAAGACACGACACGAGGACGAGTCGCACTTCACGTCTTTGCTCACTCACTCACGCACACGCACCAACAGCACTCACAGAAGAGAAAAAAGAAAAAAGAAGCATCTAAGAAGTGCAGCAAAGCGCGAGGCGGTGCAGGGCGCCGCAACTCGCTTTGGAGTTCTTCTCGGTGGTTTTCAGTATTTTATTCAAGCGCACACAAACGCAGTGTTCGGCTCCATGAAAAAAAGAAACGAAAAGAAAGAGAGGATATTTAAAAAATGTTTTGTGCTCCTTCGGCGTTGCACTCTTCTTTTCGCAGAGGTTTTGCGTTGCGACGCCGCGATGGCGCCATCCCCTGTGCGCCTCCGAGTCAGTCTGTCGTGTCGCCGGTGGCGTGCTGTTGCGTTGGAAAGAATAAGAAAACACCCACCAACGCATGCGTGAACTCCAGCGAAGAAAAAAGAAACGAAAGGCGACCAGCGACACGAGCCCACACCAATCCACCAGCTGGTCACATCGCACTGGGTCCGCTTGAAGCGACGCCACCGATGTCGAGGAAACAAGTAGGCGCTGACGACGGCGTCGCTCTTCGTCCTACTACTATTATTACTCGCGCGTGTATCGCGAGACCGGAAAAAAAAAGAGCGCATAGCGCGAAGAGAGAAAAGCGAAGAAAAAAGGTTGTGTTTTGGTTCGCGGCGCTCGCCCTTGTTTGCGACGATAGGAGCACTGTCTTCTATCAGCCACCGCACCCGTACGTCGTGAGCAGCCGCCGCGGAAGCCGCCGTGCTCCTTTGCTCCTTCCCTCGTGCGCTCTCGCTCTCTTGCTCTCTCACACCGTCGTGTGAGCCGAATGAGAAAACGCAAACGAGAGGCGTTGCGAGGAGGAAAAGGCAAAAAGCATCAGCAGCACAGTGCCGCGGCAACACGACGTCCGCTGCTCACCACGCAGAGCAGCGTTACAGCTTCGCCCACTTCGACCGCTTCACCGCCTCGTTCCACGCATCCACGCGCGCCTGGCGCACCGCCGGGTCGGTGTTCGTCGGGGTCACCGTGACGCCCTGCAACACTTTATTCGCGATGGCCGTAATCTCGTCCGTCGACTTCCACAATCCGCAGCCGAGACCGGCGCAGAGCGCGGCTCCGAGCGCGGTCGTCTCAATCATGCGCGGCACGTAGAGGTCCACGCCAAGGATATCGGCCTGCATCTCCAGCAGCAGACGGCTGTTCGTCAGACCGCCATCGACGCGCAGGCGCTTCAGCTCGACGCCGCTGTCCTGGTTCATCGCCAGCAGCACCGCGCCCGCCTGCATCGAGATGGCCTCCAGCGCCGCACGGATGATGTGCGACTTGTTCGTCTTGTACGTCATGCCGACAATGGTGCCACGCGCCGTCGGGTCCCAGTAGGGGCAGAGCAGGCCGCCAAAGGCGGGAACGAAGACGATGCCGTCCGTGCTCGCCTCCTTCCGGGCGATCGCCTCCATCTCGCGGGGGTGGCCGAAGAAGCCCAAGTTTCGGCGCATCCACTCCACCGTCGCGCCGCAGCTGGCGATCGAGCCCTCGAGGGCGAAGGTGGTGGGCTTGTTGCCCAGCTTGTAGCCGATGGTGGCCAGAAGCCCGTGCTTCGAGTACTGCACCTTCGGGCCCACGTTCATCAGCATGAAGCAGCCCGTGCCGTACGTGTTCTTCGCGTCACCCTTGTGGAAGCCCATGTGGCCGAACAGCGCGCTCTGCTGATCGCCAATGCAGCCGGTGATCGGCGTCGTGACGCCCAGTGCCTCGACGACGCCGAACTCCGGCGTGGCGATGTCGCAGTAGCGCTCGCTGTTGCTGCGGATCTCCGGCAGCGCCTCGATTGGGATGTCCAGCTTCTTGCACAGCTCCGCCGACCACTTCTGCGTGCTCAGCTCCATCAGGAAGGTCCGGCTCGCGTTCGACACATCCGTCACGAACGTCTTGCCGCCGCTCAGCTTGTACATCAGCCAGCACTCGATCGTGCCGAACATGAGGGTGCCGTTCTTGCGCGCCTCCGCGACAGCCGGCACGTTCTCCAGCATCCAGCGGTACTTGAAGGCAGAGAAGTACGTGCTCACCGGCAGGCCGGTGATCTCAGCGGCGAAGTTGTTGTTGCCGCCGCCCACCTCCTTGGCGATGCGGTTGCACACCTCGTGCGTGCGCGCGTCACTCCACACAGGGGCGTGGCACAGCGCCTTGCCGGTCTTGCGGTCCCAGGCAACGCTCGTCTCACGCTGGTTCGTGATGCCGATGCCGCTGATCTTGTCGAACTTCGGGTCCTTCGCGCGCAGCTTCTTCACCGCGTTCGTCACGCACAGGCAGCAGTTGCGGAAGATCTCATCCGCGTCGTGCTCCAGCCAGCCGGGCTGCGGCGTGAACTGCTCGTGGGGCAGCTGGTGGTCCGCAGCAACCTTAAAGTGGTCGTCGAAGATGATGCACCGGCTCGAGGTCGTGCCCTGGTCAATGGCGGCAACGTACGGCATCGTGGAAACAGAACAGCGTTATTGGTATTTTTATGGGGAGAAAAGTGAAAGGAGAATCGTTTTTGTTTTGGCTGATGTGGGGAGACCGGTTTGAGAAGAAAGACGGAGGGGATGGCGGTTACTTATCTTCCCCGCGTGTAGGTTTACGCGGTGGACCCGGTGGCGGCGTTCACGTGGCGTCGCCGCAGCGTTACGCGAGGGGGGAGGAGAGCGGGGAGGAAGAAAAGATGGACGTGGACAACGGGAGAGCTTCTTCGTCATTTCAACGGTCACTCGGACAAGAATGACGCAGGGGGAGGGGGGGGGGACAGTTTGGCATATTGGGAGACGGGATTGTGTTAGCTGCGTTTAGCATCGCACGTTAAGGAAACAAGAGAGCGATAACAAAGATCAGAAAAATGAAAAAGAACGTTTTCAGTGTGAGAAAAAAAGAAAGTTAAAATCAGATTTTTGACCAACGACGGTGGGCTGCGCGAGCAAGACGGAACTGCAAGACACGACACGAGGACGAGTCGCACTTCACGTCTTTGCTCACTCACTCACGCACACGCACCAACAGCACTCACAGAAGAGAAAAAAGAAAAAAGAAGCATCTAAGAAGTGCAGCAAAGCGCGAGGCGGTGCAGGGCGCCGCAACTCGCTTTGGAGTTCTTCTCGGTGGTTTTCAGTATTTTATTCAAGCGCACACAAACGCAGTGTTCGGCTCCATGAAAAAAAGAAACGAAAAGAAAGAGAGGATATTTAAAAAATGTTTTGTGCTCCTTCGGCGTTGCACTCTTCTTTTCGCAGAGGTTTTGCGTTGCGACGCCGCGATGGCGCCATCCCCTGTGCGCCTCCGAGTCAGTCTGTCGTGTCGCCGGTGGCGTGCTGTTGCGTTGGAAAGAATAAGAAAACACCCACCAACGCATGCGTGAACTCCAGCGAAGAAAAAAGAAACGAAAGGCGACCAGCGACACGAGCCCACACCAATCCACCAGCTGGTCACATCGCACTGGGTCCGCTTGAAGCGACGCCACCGATGTCGAGGAAACAAGTAGGCGCTGACGACGGCGTCGCTCTTCGTCCTACTACTATTATTACTCGCGCGTGTATCGCGAGACCGGAAAAAAAAAGAGCGCATAGCGCGAAGAGAGAAAAGCGAAGAAAAAAGGTTGTGTTTTGGTTCGCGGCGCTCGCCCTTGTTTGCGACGATAGGAGCACTGTCTTCTATCAGCCACCGCACCCGTACGTCGTGAGCAGCCGCCGCGGAAGCCGCCGTGCTCCTTTGCTCCTTCCCTCGTGCGCTCTCGCTCTCTTGCTCTCTCACACCGTCGTGTGAGCCGAATGAGAAAACGCAAACGAGAGGCGTTGCGAGGAGGAAAAGGCAAAAAGCATCAGCAGCACAGTGCCGCGGCAACACGACGTCCGCTGCTCACCACGCAGAGCAGCGTTACAGCTTCGCCCACTTCGACCGCTTCACCGCCTCGTTCCACGCATCCACGCGCGCCTGGCGCACCGCCGGGTCGGTGTTCGTCGGGGTCACCGTGACGCCCTGCAACACTTTATTCGCGATGGCCGTAATCTCGTCCGTCGACTTCCACAATCCGCAGCCGAGACCGGCGCAGAGCGCGGCTCCGAGCGCGGTCGTCTCAATCATGCGCGGCACGTAGAGGTCCACGCCAAGGATATCGGCCTGCATCTCCAGCAGCAGACGGCTGTTCGTCAGACCGCCATCGACGCGCAGGCGCTTCAGCTCGACGCCGCTGTCCTGGTTCATCGCCAGCAGCACCGCGCCCGCCTGCATCGAGATGGCCTCCAGCGCCGCACGGATGATGTGCGACTTGTTCGTCTTGTACGTCATGCCGACAATGGTGCCACGCGCCGTCGGGTCCCAGTAGGGGCAGAGCAGGCCGCCAAAGGCGGGAACGAAGACGATGCCGTCCGTGCTCGCCTCCTTCCGGGCGATCGCCTCCATCTCGCGGGGGTGGCCGAAGAAGCCCAAGTTTCGGCGCATCCACTCCACCGTCGCGCCGCAGCTGGCGATCGAGCCCTCGAGGGCGAAGGTGGTGGGCTTGTTGCCCAGCTTGTAGCCGATGGTGGCCAGAAGCCCGTGCTTCGAGTACTGCACCTTCGGGCCCACGTTCATCAGCATGAAGCAGCCCGTGCCGTACGTGTTCTTCGCGTCACCCTTGTGGAAGCCCATGTGGCCGAACAGCGCGCTCTGCTGATCGCCAATGCAGCCGGTGATCGGCGTCGTGACGCCCAGTGCCTCGACGACGCCGAACTCCGGCGTGGCGATGTCGCAGTAGCGCTCGCTGTTGCTGCGGATCTCCGGCAGCGCCTCGATTGGGATGTCCAGCTTCTTGCACAGCTCCGCCGACCACTTCTGCGTGCTCAGCTCCATCAGGAAGGTCCGGCTCGCGTTCGACACATCCGTCACGAACGTCTTGCCGCCGCTCAGCTTGTACATCAGCCAGCACTCGATCGTGCCGAACATGAGGGTGCCGTTCTTGCGCGCCTCCGCGACAGCCGGCACGTTCTCCAGCATCCAGCGGTACTTGAAGGCAGAGAAGTACGTGCTCACCGGCAGGCCGGTGATCTCAGCGGCGAAGTTGTTGTTGCCGCCGCCCACCTCCTTGGCGATGCGGTTGCACACCTCGTGCGTGCGCGCGTCACTCCACACAGGGGCGTGGCACAGCGCCTTGCCGGTCTTGCGGTCCCAGGCAACGCTCGTCTCACGCTGGTTCGTGATGCCGATGCCGCTGATCTTGTCGAACTTCGGGTCCTTCGCGCGCAGCTTCTTCACCGCGTTCGTCACGCACAGGCAGCAGTTGCGGAAGATCTCATCCGCGTCGTGCTCCAGCCAGCCGGGCTGCGGCGTGAACTGCTCGTGGGGCAGCTGGTGGTCCGCAGCAACCTTAAAGTGGTCGTCGAAGATGATGCACCGGCTCGAGGTCGTGCCCTGGTCAATGGCGGCAACGTACGGCATCGTGGAAACAGAACAGCGTTATTGGTATTTTTATGGGGAGAAAAGTGAAAGGAGAATCGTTTTTGTTTTGGCTGATGTGGGGAGACCGGTTTGAGAAGAAAGACGGAGGGGATGGCGGTTACTTATCTTCCCCGCGTGTAGGTTTACGCGGTGGACCCGGTGGCGGCGTTCACGTGGCGTCGCCGCAGCGTTACGCGAGGGGGGAGGAGAGCGGGGAGGAAGAAAAGATGGACGTGGACAACGGGAGAGCTTCTTCGTCATTTCAACGGTCACTCGGACAAGAATGACGCAGGGGGAGGGGGGGGGGACAGTTTGGCATATTGGGAGACGGGATTGTGTTAGCTGCGTTTAGCATCGCACGTTAAGGAAACAAGAGAGCGATAACAAAGATCAGAAAAATGAAAAAGAACGTTTTCAGTGTGAGAAAAAAAGAAAGTTAAAATCAGATTTTTGACCAACGACGGTGGGCTGCGCGAGCAAGACGGAACTGCAAGACACGACACGAGGACGAGTCGCACTTCACGTCTTTGCTCACTCACTCACGCACACGCACCAACAGCACTCACAGAAGAGAAAAAAGAAAAAAGAAGCATCTAAGAAGTGCAGCAAAGCGCGAGGCGGTGCAGGGCGCCGCAACTCGCTTTGGAGTTCTTCTCGGTGGTTTTCAGTATTTTATTCAAGCGCACACAAACGCAGTGTTCGGCTCCATGAAAAAAAGAAACGAAAAGAAAGAGAGGATATTTAAAAAATGTTTTGTGCTCCTTCGGCGTTGCACTCTTCTTTTCGCAGAGGTTTTGCGTTGCGACGCCGCGATGGCGCCATCCCCTGTGCGCCTCCGAGTCAGTCTGTCGTGTCGCCGGTGGCGTGCTGTTGCGTTGGAAAGAATAAGAAAACACCCACCAACGCATGCGTGAACTCCAGCGAAGAAAAAAGAAACGAAAGGCGACCAGCGACACGAGCCCACACCAATCCACCAGCTGGTCACATCGCACTGGGTCCGCTTGAAGCGACGCCACCGATGTCGAGGAAACAAGTAGGCGCTGACGACGGCGTCGCTCTTCGTCCTACTACTATTATTACTCGCGCGTGTATCGCGAGACCGGAAAAAAAAAGAGCGCATAGCGCGAAGAGAGAAAAGCGAAGAAAAAAGGTTGTGTTTTGGTTCGCGGCGCTCGCCCTTGTTTGCGACGATAGGAGCACTGTCTTCTATCAGCCACCGCACCCGTACGTCGTGAGCAGCCGCCGCGGAAGCCGCCGTGCTCCTTTGCTCCTTCCCTCGTGCGCTCTCGCTCTCTTGCTCTCTCACACCGTCGTGTGAGCCGAATGAGAAAACGCAAACGAGAGGCGTTGCGAGGAGGAAAAGGCAAAAAGCATCAGCAGCACAGTGCCGCGGCAACACGACGTCCGCTGCTCACCACGCAGAGCAGCGTTACAGCTTCGCCCACTTCGACCGCTTCACCGCCTCGTTCCACGCATCCACGCGCGCCTGGCGCACCGCCGGGTCGGTGTTCGTCGGGGTCACCGTGACGCCCTGCAACACTTTATTCGCGATGGCCGTAATCTCGTCCGTCGACTTCCACAATCCGCAGCCGAGACCGGCGCAGAGCGCGGCTCCGAGCGCGGTCGTCTCAATCATGCGCGGCACGTAGAGGTCCACGCCAAGGATATCGGCCTGCATCTCCAGCAGCAGACGGCTGTTCGTCAGACCGCCATCGACGCGCAGGCGCTTCAGCTCGACGCCGCTGTCCTGGTTCATCGCCAGCAGCACCGCGCCCGCCTGCATCGAGATGGCCTCCAGCGCCGCACGGATGATGTGCGACTTGTTCGTCTTGTACGTCATGCCGACAATGGTGCCACGCGCCGTCGGGTCCCAGTAGGGGCAGAGCAGGCCGCCAAAGGCGGGAACGAAGACGATGCCGTCCGTGCTCGCCTCCTTCCGGGCGATCGCCTCCATCTCGCGGGGGTGGCCGAAGAAGCCCAAGTTTCGGCGCATCCACTCCACCGTCGCGCCGCAGCTGGCGATCGAGCCCTCGAGGGCGAAGGTGGTGGGCTTGTTGCCCAGCTTGTAGCCGATGGTGGCCAGAAGCCCGTGCTTCGAGTACTGCACCTTCGGGCCCACGTTCATCAGCATGAAGCAGCCCGTGCCGTACGTGTTCTTCGCGTCACCCTTGTGGAAGCCCATGTGGCCGAACAGCGCGCTCTGCTGATCGCCAATGCAGCCGGTGATCGGCGTCGTGACGCCCAGTGCCTCGACGACGCCGAACTCCGGCGTGGCGATGTCGCAGTAGCGCTCGCTGTTGCTGCGGATCTCCGGCAGCGCCTCGATTGGGATGTCCAGCTTCTTGCACAGCTCCGCCGACCACTTCTGCGTGCTCAGCTCCATCAGGAAGGTCCGGCTCGCGTTCGACACATCCGTCACGAACGTCTTGCCGCCGCTCAGCTTGTACATCAGCCAGCACTCGATCGTGCCGAACATGAGGGTGCCGTTCTTGCGCGCCTCCGCGACAGCCGGCACGTTCTCCAGCATCCAGCGGTACTTGAAGGCAGAGAAGTACGTGCTCACCGGCAGGCCGGTGATCTCAGCGGCGAAGTTGTTGTTGCCGCCGCCCACCTCCTTGGCGATGCGGTTGCACACCTCGTGCGTGCGCGCGTCACTCCACACAGGGGCGTGGCACAGCGCCTTGCCGGTCTTGCGGTCCCAGGCAACGCTCGTCTCACGCTGGTTCGTGATGCCGATGCCGCTGATCTTGTCGAACTTCGGGTCCTTCGCGCGCAGCTTCTTCACCGCGTTCGTCACGCACAGGCAGCAGTTGCGGAAGATCTCATCCGCGTCGTGCTCCAGCCAGCCGGGCTGCGGCGTGAACTGCTCGTGGGGCAGCTGGTGGTCCGCAGCAACCTTAAAGTGGTCGTCGAAGATGATGCACCGGCTCGAGGTCGTGCCCTGGTCAATGGCGGCAACGTACGGCATCGTGGAAACAGAACAGCGTTATTGGTATTTTTATGGGGAGAAAAGTGAAAGGAGAATCGTTTTTGTTTTGGCTGATGTGGGGAGACCGGTTTGAGAAGAAAGACGGAGGGGATGGCGGTTACTTATCTTCCCCGCGTGTAGGTTTACGCGGTGGACCCGGTGGCGGCGTTCACGTGGCGTCGCCGCAGCGTTACGCGAGGGGGGAGGAGAGCGGGGAGGAAGAAAAGATGGACGTGGACAACGGGAGAGCTTCTTCGTCATTTCAACGGTCACTCGGACAAGAATGACGCAGGGGGAGGGGGGGGGGACAGTTTGGCATATTGGGAGACGGGATTGTGTTAGCTGCGTTTAGCATCGCACGTTAAGGAAACAAGAGAGCGATAACAAAGATCAGAAAAATGAAAAAGAACGTTTTCAGTGTGAGAAAAAAAGAAAGTTAAAATCAGATTTTTGACCAACGACGGTGGGCTGCGCGAGCAAGACGGAACTGCAAGACACGACACGAGGACGAGTCGCACTTCACGTCTTTGCTCACTCACTCACGCACACGCACCAACAGCACTCACAGAAGAGAAAAAAGAAAAAAGAAGCATCTAAGAAGTGCAGCAAAGCGCGAGGCGGTGCAGGGCGCCGCAACTCGCTTTGGAGTTCTTCTCGGTGGTTTTCAGTATTTTATTCAAGCGCACACAAACGCAGTGTTCGGCTCCATGAAAAAAAGAAACGAAAAGAAAGAGAGGATATTTAAAAAATGTTTTGTGCTCCTTCGGCGTTGCACTCTTCTTTTCGCAGAGGTTTTGCGTTGCGACGCCGCGATGGCGCCATCCCCTGTGCGCCTCCGAGTCAGTCTGTCGTGTCGCCGGTGGCGTGCTGTTGCGTTGGAAAGAATAAGAAAACACCCACCAACGCATGCGTGAACTCCAGCGAAGAAAAAAGAAACGAAAGGCGACCAGCGACACGAGCCCACACCAATCCACCAGCTGGTCACATCGCACTGGGTCCGCTTGAAGCGACGCCACCGATGTCGAGGAAACAAGTAGGCGCTGACGACGGCGTCGCTCTTCGTCCTACTACTATTATTACTCGCGCGTGTATCGCGAGACCGGAAAAAAAAAGAGCGCATAGCGCGAAGAGAGAAAAGCGAAGAAAAAAGGTTGTGTTTTGGTTCGCGGCGCTCGCCCTTGTTTGCGACGATAGGAGCACTGTCTTCTATCAGCCACCGCACCCGTACGTCGTGAGCAGCCGCCGCGGAAGCCGCCGTGCTCCTTTGCTCCTTCCCTCGTGCGCTCTCGCTCTCTTGCTCTCTCACACCGTCGTGTGAGCCGAATGAGAAAACGCAAACGAGAGGCGTTGCGAGGAGGAAAAGGCAAAAAGCATCAGCAGCACAGTGCCGCGGCAACACGACGTCCGCTGCTCACCACGCAGAGCAGCGTTACAGCTTCGCCCACTTCGACCGCTTCACCGCCTCGTTCCACGCATCCACGCGCGCCTGGCGCACCGCCGGGTCGGTGTTCGTCGGGGTCACCGTGACGCCCTGCAACACTTTATTCGCGATGGCCGTAATCTCGTCCGTCGACTTCCACAATCCGCAGCCGAGACCGGCGCAGAGCGCGGCTCCGAGCGCGGTCGTCTCAATCATGCGCGGCACGTAGAGGTCCACGCCAAGGATATCGGCCTGCATCTCCAGCAGCAGACGGCTGTTCGTCAGACCGCCATCGACGCGCAGGCGCTTCAGCTCGACGCCGCTGTCCTGGTTCATCGCCAGCAGCACCGCGCCCGCCTGCATCGAGATGGCCTCCAGCGCCGCACGGATGATGTGCGACTTGTTCGTCTTGTACGTCATGCCGACAATGGTGCCACGCGCCGTCGGGTCCCAGTAGGGGCAGAGCAGGCCGCCAAAGGCGGGAACGAAGACGATGCCGTCCGTGCTCGCCTCCTTCCGGGCGATCGCCTCCATCTCGCGGGGGTGGCCGAAGAAGCCCAAGTTTCGGCGCATCCACTCCACCGTCGCGCCGCAGCTGGCGATCGAGCCCTCGAGGGCGAAGGTGGTGGGCTTGTTGCCCAGCTTGTAGCCGATGGTGGCCAGAAGCCCGTGCTTCGAGTACTGCACCTTCGGGCCCACGTTCATCAGCATGAAGCAGCCCGTGCCGTACGTGTTCTTCGCGTCACCCTTGTGGAAGCCCATGTGGCCGAACAGCGCGCTCTGCTGATCGCCAATGCAGCCGGTGATCGGCGTCGTGACGCCCAGTGCCTCGACGACGCCGAACTCCGGCGTGGCGATGTCGCAGTAGCGCTCGCTGTTGCTGCGGATCTCCGGCAGCGCCTCGATTGGGATGTCCAGCTTCTTGCACAGCTCCGCCGACCACTTCTGCGTGCTCAGCTCCATCAGGAAGGTCCGGCTCGCGTTCGACACATCCGTCACGAACGTCTTGCCGCCGCTCAGCTTGTACATCAGCCAGCACTCGATCGTGCCGAACATGAGGGTGCCGTTCTTGCGCGCCTCCGCGACAGCCGGCACGTTCTCCAGCATCCAGCGGTACTTGAAGGCAGAGAAGTACGTGCTCACCGGCAGGCCGGTGATCTCAGCGGCGAAGTTGTTGTTGCCGCCGCCCACCTCCTTGGCGATGCGGTTGCACACCTCGTGCGTGCGCGCGTCACTCCACACAGGGGCGTGGCACAGCGCCTTGCCGGTCTTGCGGTCCCAGGCAACGCTCGTCTCACGCTGGTTCGTGATGCCGATGCCGCTGATCTTGTCGAACTTCGGGTCCTTCGCGCGCAGCTTCTTCACCGCGTTCGTCACGCACAGGCAGCAGTTGCGGAAGATCTCATCCGCGTCGTGCTCCAGCCAGCCGGGCTGCGGCGTGAACTGCTCGTGGGGCAGCTGGTGGTCCGCAGCAACCTTAAAGTGGTCGTCGAAGATGATGCACCGGCTCGAGGTCGTGCCCTGGTCAATGGCGGCAACGTACGGCATCGTGGAAACAGAACAGCGTTATTGGTATTTTTATGGGGAGAAAAGTGAAAGGAGAATCGTTTTTGTTTTGGCTGATGTGGGGAGACCGGTTTGAGAAGAAAGACGGAGGGGATGGCGGTTACTTATCTTCCCCGCGTGTAGGTTTACGCGGTGGACCCGGTGGCGGCGTTCACGTGGCGTCGCCGCAGCGTTACGCGAGGGGGGAGGAGAGCGGGGAGGAAGAAAAGATGGACGTGGACAACGGGAGAGCTTCTTCGTCATTTCAACGGTCACTCGGACAAGAATGACGCAGGGGGAGGGGGGGGGGACAGTTTGGCATATTGGGAGACGGGATTGTGTTAGCTGCGTTTAGCATCGCACGTTAAGGAAACAAGAGAGCGATAACAAAGATCAGAAAAATGAAAAAGAACGTTTTCAGTGTGAGAAAAAAAGAAAGTTAAAATCAGATTTTTGACCAACGACGGTGGGCTGCGCGAGCAAGACGGAACTGCAAGACACGACACGAGGACGAGTCGCACTTCACGTCTTTGCTCACTCACTCACGCACACGCACCAACAGCACTCACAGAAGAGAAAAAAGAAAAAAGAAGCATCTAAGAAGTGCAGCAAAGCGCGAGGCGGTGCAGGGCGCCGCAACTCGCTTTGGAGTTCTTCTCGGTGGTTTTCAGTATTTTATTCAAGCGCACACAAACGCAGTGTTCGGCTCCATGAAAAAAAGAAACGAAAAGAAAGAGAGGATATTTAAAAAATGTTTTGTGCTCCTTCGGCGTTGCACTCTTCTTTTCGCAGAGGTTTTGCGTTGCGACGCCGCGATGGCGCCATCCCCTGTGCGCCTCCGAGTCAGTCTGTCGTGTCGCCGGTGGCGTGCTGTTGCGTTGGAAAGAATAAGAAAACACCCACCAACGCATGCGTGAACTCCAGCGAAGAAAAAAGAAACGAAAGGCGACCAGCGACACGAGCCCACACCAATCCACCAGCTGGTCACATCGCACTGGGTCCGCTTGAAGCGACGCCACCGATGTCGAGGAAACAAGTAGGCGCTGACGACGGCGTCGCTCTTCGTCCTACTACTATTATTACTCGCGCGTGTATCGCGAGACCGGAAAAAAAAAGAGCGCATAGCGCGAAGAGAGAAAAGCGAAGAAAAAAGGTTGTGTTTTGGTTCGCGGCGCTCGCCCTTGTTTGCGACGATAGGAGCACTGTCTTCTATCAGCCACCGCACCCGTACGTCGTGAGCAGCCGCCGCGGAAGCCGCCGTGCTCCTTTGCTCCTTCCCTCGTGCGCTCTCGCTCTCTTGCTCTCTCACACCGTCGTGTGAGCCGAATGAGAAAACGCAAACGAGAGGCGTTGCGAGGAGGAAAAGGCAAAAAGCATCAGCAGCACAGTGCCGCGGCAACACGACGTCCGCTGCTCACCACGCAGAGCAGCGTTACAGCTTCGCCCACTTCGACCGCTTCACCGCCTCGTTCCACGCATCCACGCGCGCCTGGCGCACCGCCGGGTCGGTGTTCGTCGGGGTCACCGTGACGCCCTGCAACACTTTATTCGCGATGGCCGTAATCTCGTCCGTCGACTTCCACAATCCGCAGCCGAGACCGGCGCAGAGCGCGGCTCCGAGCGCGGTCGTCTCAATCATGCGCGGCACGTAGAGGTCCACGCCAAGGATATCGGCCTGCATCTCCAGCAGCAGACGGCTGTTCGTCAGACCGCCATCGACGCGCAGGCGCTTCAGCTCGACGCCGCTGTCCTGGTTCATCGCCAGCAGCACCGCGCCCGCCTGCATCGAGATGGCCTCCAGCGCCGCACGGATGATGTGCGACTTGTTCGTCTTGTACGTCATGCCGACAATGGTGCCACGCGCCGTCGGGTCCCAGTAGGGGCAGAGCAGGCCGCCAAAGGCGGGAACGAAGACGATGCCGTCCGTGCTCGCCTCCTTCCGGGCGATCGCCTCCATCTCGCGGGGGTGGCCGAAGAAGCCCAAGTTTCGGCGCATCCACTCCACCGTCGCGCCGCAGCTGGCGATCGAGCCCTCGAGGGCGAAGGTGGTGGGCTTGTTGCCCAGCTTGTAGCCGATGGTGGCCAGAAGCCCGTGCTTCGAGTACTGCACCTTCGGGCCCACGTTCATCAGCATGAAGCAGCCCGTGCCGTACGTGTTCTTCGCGTCACCCTTGTGGAAGCCCATGTGGCCGAACAGCGCGCTCTGCTGATCGCCAATGCAGCCGGTGATCGGCGTCGTGACGCCCAGTGCCTCGACGACGCCGAACTCCGGCGTGGCGATGTCGCAGTAGCGCTCGCTGTTGCTGCGGATCTCCGGCAGCGCCTCGATTGGGATGTCCAGCTTCTTGCACAGCTCCGCCGACCACTTCTGCGTGCTCAGCTCCATCAGGAAGGTCCGGCTCGCGTTCGACACATCCGTCACGAACGTCTTGCCGCCGCTCAGCTTGTACATCAGCCAGCACTCGATCGTGCCGAACATGAGGGTGCCGTTCTTGCGCGCCTCCGCGACAGCCGGCACGTTCTCCAGCATCCAGCGGTACTTGAAGGCAGAGAAGTACGTGCTCACCGGCAGGCCGGTGATCTCAGCGGCGAAGTTGTTGTTGCCGCCGCCCACCTCCTTGGCGATGCGGTTGCACACCTCGTGCGTGCGCGCGTCACTCCACACAGGGGCGTGGCACAGCGCCTTGCCGGTCTTGCGGTCCCAGGCAACGCTCGTCTCACGCTGGTTCGTGATGCCGATGCCGCTGATCTTGTCGAACTTCGGGTCCTTCGCGCGCAGCTTCTTCACCGCGTTCGTCACGCACAGGCAGCAGTTGCGGAAGATCTCATCCGCGTCGTGCTCCAGCCAGCCGGGCTGCGGCGTGAACTGCTCGTGGGGCAGCTGGTGGTCCGCAGCAACCTTAAAGTGGTCGTCGAAGATGATGCACCGGCTCGAGGTCGTGCCCTGGTCAATGGCGGCAACGTACGGCATCGTGGAAACAGAACAGCGTTATTGGTATTTTTATGGGGAGAAAAGTGAAAGGAGAATCGTTTTTGTTTTGGCTGATGTGGGGAGACCGGTTTGAGAAGAAAGACGGAGGGGATGGCGGTTACTTATCTTCCCCGCGTGTAGGTTTACGCGGTGGACCCGGTGGCGGCGTTCACGTGGCGTCGCCGCAGCGTTACGCGAGGGGGGAGGAGAGCGGGGAGGAAGAAAAGATGGACGTGGACAACGGGAGAGCTTCTTCGTCATTTCAACGGTCACTCGGACAAGAATGACGCAGGGGGAGGGGGGGGGGACAGTTTGGCATATTGGGAGACGGGATTGTGTTAGCTGCGTTTAGCATCGCACGTTAAGGAAACAAGAGAGCGATAACAAAGATCAGAAAAATGAAAAAGAACGTTTTCAGTGTGAGAAAAAAAGAAAGTTAAAATCAGATTTTTGACCAACGACGGTGGGCTGCGCGAGCAAGACGGAACTGCAAGACACGACACGAGGACGAGTCGCACTTCACGTCTTTGCTCACTCACTCACGCACACGCACCAACAGCACTCACAGAAGAGAAAAAAGAAAAAAGAAGCATCTAAGAAGTGCAGCAAAGCGCGAGGCGGTGCAGGGCGCCGCAACTCGCTTTGGAGTTCTTCTCGGTGGTTTTCAGTATTTTATTCAAGCGCACACAAACGCAGTGTTCGGCTCCATGAAAAAAAGAAACGAAAAGAAAGAGAGGATATTTAAAAAATGTTTTGTGCTCCTTCGGCGTTGCACTCTTCTTTTCGCAGAGGTTTTGCGTTGCGACGCCGCGATGGCGCCATCCCCTGTGCGCCTCCGAGTCAGTCTGTCGTGTCGCCGGTGGCGTGCTGTTGCGTTGGAAAGAATAAGAAAACACCCACCAACGCATGCGTGAACTCCAGCGAAGAAAAAAGAAACGAAAGGCGACCAGCGACACGAGCCCACACCAATCCACCAGCTGGTCACATCGCACTGGGTCCGCTTGAAGCGACGCCACCGATGTCGAGGAAACAAGTAGGCGCTGACGACGGCGTCGCTCTTCGTCCTACTACTATTATTACTCGCGCGTGTATCGCGAGACCGGAAAAAAAAAGAGCGCATAGCGCGAAGAGAGAAAAGCGAAGAAAAAAGGTTGTGTTTTGGTTCGCGGCGCTCGCCCTTGTTTGCGACGATAGGAGCACTGTCTTCTATCAGCCACCGCACCCGTACGTCGTGAGCAGCCGCCGCGGAAGCCGCCGTGCTCCTTTGCTCCTTCCCTCGTGCGCTCTCGCTCTCTTGCTCTCTCACACCGTCGTGTGAGCCGAATGAGAAAACGCAAACGAGAGGCGTTGCGAGGAGGAAAAGGCAAAAAGCATCAGCAGCACAGTGCCGCGGCAACACGACGTCCGCTGCTCACCACGCAGAGCAGCGTTACAGCTTCGCCCACTTCGACCGCTTCACCGCCTCGTTCCACGCATCCACGCGCGCCTGGCGCACCGCCGGGTCGGTGTTCGTCGGGGTCACCGTGACGCCCTGCAACACTTTATTCGCGATGGCCGTAATCTCGTCCGTCGACTTCCACAATCCGCAGCCGAGACCGGCGCAGAGCGCGGCTCCGAGCGCGGTCGTCTCAATCATGCGCGGCACGTAGAGGTCCACGCCAAGGATATCGGCCTGCATCTCCAGCAGCAGACGGCTGTTCGTCAGACCGCCATCGACGCGCAGGCGCTTCAGCTCGACGCCGCTGTCCTGGTTCATCGCCAGCAGCACCGCGCCCGCCTGCATCGAGATGGCCTCCAGCGCCGCACGGATGATGTGCGACTTGTTCGTCTTGTACGTCATGCCGACAATGGTGCCACGCGCCGTCGGGTCCCAGTAGGGGCAGAGCAGGCCGCCAAAGGCGGGAACGAAGACGATGCCGTCCGTGCTCGCCTCCTTCCGGGCGATCGCCTCCATCTCGCGGGGGTGGCCGAAGAAGCCCAAGTTTCGGCGCATCCACTCCACCGTCGCGCCGCAGCTGGCGATCGAGCCCTCGAGGGCGAAGGTGGTGGGCTTGTTGCCCAGCTTGTAGCCGATGGTGGCCAGAAGCCCGTGCTTCGAGTACTGCACCTTCGGGCCCACGTTCATCAGCATGAAGCAGCCCGTGCCGTACGTGTTCTTCGCGTCACCCTTGTGGAAGCCCATGTGGCCGAACAGCGCGCTCTGCTGATCGCCAATGCAGCCGGTGATCGGCGTCGTGACGCCCAGTGCCTCGACGACGCCGAACTCCGGCGTGGCGATGTCGCAGTAGCGCTCGCTGTTGCTGCGGATCTCCGGCAGCGCCTCGATTGGGATGTCCAGCTTCTTGCACAGCTCCGCCGACCACTTCTGCGTGCTCAGCTCCATCAGGAAGGTCCGGCTCGCGTTCGACACATCCGTCACGAACGTCTTGCCGCCGCTCAGCTTGTACATCAGCCAGCACTCGATCGTGCCGAACATGAGGGTGCCGTTCTTGCGCGCCTCCGCGACAGCCGGCACGTTCTCCAGCATCCAGCGGTACTTGAAGGCAGAGAAGTACGTGCTCACCGGCAGGCCGGTGATCTCAGCGGCGAAGTTGTTGTTGCCGCCGCCCACCTCCTTGGCGATGCGGTTGCACACCTCGTGCGTGCGCGCGTCACTCCACACAGGGGCGTGGCACAGCGCCTTGCCGGTCTTGCGGTCCCAGGCAACGCTCGTCTCACGCTGGTTCGTGATGCCGATGCCGCTGATCTTGTCGAACTTCGGGTCCTTCGCGCGCAGCTTCTTCACCGCGTTCGTCACGCACAGGCAGCAGTTGCGGAAGATCTCATCCGCGTCGTGCTCCAGCCAGCCGGGCTGCGGCGTGAACTGCTCGTGGGGCAGCTGGTGGTCCGCAGCAACCTTAAAGTGGTCGTCGAAGATGATGCACCGGCTCGAGGTCGTGCCCTGGTCAATGGCGGCAACGTACGGCATCGTGGAAACAGAACAGCGTTATTGGTATTTTTATGGGGAGAAAAGTGAAAGGAGAATCGTTTTTGTTTTGGCTGATGTGGGGAGACCGGTTTGAGAAGAAAGACGGAGGGGATGGCGGTTACTTATCTTCCCCGCGTGTAGGTTTACGCGGTGGACCCGGTGGCGGCGTTCACGTGGCGTCGCCGCAGCGTTACGCGAGGGGGGAGGAGAGCGGGGAGAGGTAGAGAGACGGTGAATGCGAAGGAGTCCAGTTATGACGTAGTGTTGTCGAGTACTCTCAGTACGGTACTGCAACATGGAATATAGTAGCGTTGAACCGCTGTATAGAGAAAGCGTCTGAAGGTTCTACCGAACGCGCTCTAAAGTTTTTGTGTTGATGGACTCTACTGCTCAGCGCAAAGACCGCCTTCTTTCCTTCTTTTGAGGTCGCGGTTGCGTTTTGATGATGTTGTGAAGTGCCTTCTTAGTTGGACAGCTATAGATGATGACGGGTAGACACTCTACCATTAACAAACACTTCCGCAGACGACGGTGGCGCCCTTCGGTATCTTGTTTCTCTGGCTCAAGTATACTAACCCATGATGTTAAGCCGATTGATGCGGCAGTGGGAAGCGACAAGAGCGTGGTATGCGAAGCGAGGGAGCTGCATACGATGTCGAAGGAAAATCCGACCGTTACAAACACTATCAACACGAAAACCTTGTGAAAAGAAAAACAATGTTGCAAGACACAATCTATCAGTGCACCCACTGCGCGACTCACCTCCCAAAGAGAAGCGAGAACGCACAGCGGGCATCCTCCACGGTCGAGACACGGTGCGTCATGACGTTTCCGACTCAGTGTCGAATTGTGCTAAACGTGGATCATCATATAGATGCGAGGCAACGGCAATCAATTCAACCCCCGATGTACATCTGACAGGGATAACCATCCATTCACACATAAACAGAGATACAAACAGTTGCCACATTTTCTTCTAGGGTTCAACGCTGTCTTTTCGGAGTTCCCTTTGCACTTCTTTAAGCCAATCGTGACGGAAACAGCGTTGTCAGTGCACCCACTGCCCACCACACCCCCTAGAAAAGAAGATGTGTGCACAGCGGGCATCCTCCACGGTCGAGACACGGTGCGTCATGACGTTTCCGACTCAGTGTCGAATTGTGCTAAACATGGATCATCATCCAACGCAGCAAGCATCTGAACAGTTGAAGCAGGAACCCATCTCGTACCATGGCAAACGCATTTATTCATCACTGTACGATGACGAGCACGATAGTACAAAGTGAAACTCTTTCCACGCTCCCGTGCGAACTCGCCTTCTTTCTTTTCCTTTCCGATCATCCTGCTTACGGCATGCGTTAATATAAACAAACATCTCTGTAATTCTTGACGCTAGAATTCGTAATCATCCAGAAAGGCAGAAAAACGCAGCACCTCAAGACTTTTTAATCCTTACTCTGCACTGGACATCCTTTCAAATTTCTTTTCCTTCTCCGCTGTAGAGCGCGCAGCTGCACTACCTCCAAAAGCAGGCTCACAGACAAAGAAAAAAGCCAGATACGTGGGCAGTCTGAGCCAGACGCCTTTCCTCCGGTCGTTTGCTAGTCCTCTCCGTCCCTCCTGGTCATCCTGCTTACGGCATGCGTTAATCCAAACAAACATCTCTGTAATTCTTGACGCTAAAAAGTTGTAATCATACAAGAAAAGCAACGAGGAGGAAAAGCAAACGACCGGTAAGAGGAAGAAGCGCTCATTCGTTTCTCACGCAACAGAAGAAAACATCGCGGTCACTCCTGCGTTGTCTTACTTCGTCGTATTTGTAGGAGAGTCGAAGAGGAAGCGGTAAGATGAAGAGAAGATAGAGAAGCAGCTGGAAGACCACAGGCAAGTGGAGCACGAATATACAAGGATATGAAAATTTAGAAGCGCCGGTCGTTGTGATTTGAAAAAAAAAAGTGCGCGATTTCTTTCCTTTCGTTGTTACGGATTTTTCCCCCGTACGGCGTCTCCTCTCCTGCATCGAGAAGAATGAAAAGCGTTGATCTGCTGTCCTTCTTTCTTCCTCTGCAAACGTGCTGTGTCGTCAAACCCGACCCCGATCAGCGTAAGAGGGAAAAGCCTTTTGAAAGAAAAGACTCTCGCTGTTCTATTCTATCTTTTTTCTTCTTGCTTATCTTCTGTGCGCCGTCAACCTTTGCACAACACGTATACGCAGCAGAAACCCAGTGAACAATAATAATAAAAACAACAACAAGAAATAGTGTTTATGCACACACAGTCGTTTTCGATAGTACCTCTTTTAGCAGTGAAAATGGCAACAAGAAGAATAAATTTGAAGAAGATGCCGCGCCGTCCAGAGTCGTTGGAAGGAAACATTAAGAAAAAAAATGGAGAGTTGCTCTTCATCTTGAGTGGCTGAGCTGCGCTCCTTAGAGCTTCATCATCTCCAGCGGAACAGACAGGTCCTTCAGCGGTAACGCACCACCCTTCACCAGTGAACGCTTCTTCAGTTTTCCTTCTTTCAAGTTTTGCTCGCGCTGTGCCACCAGTTCGGGCTGCAGCTCCGATTTCCCAGTCACCGCCACCCGCTGACACATCCCGGTCTGATCAAAGCGAAGATTTCGAATGGCGGCGAGACAGGTGGTAGAGGCACCTTTAGACCCTTGATCCATATCGGTATACTCGATGAACGTCCACTTCGTAGTGTTGGGGCTGTTGGCGGCGACACTGTTGAGGCCCTTTGCGATCAGCGCCCCCGCGTATCCCGCATCCGGTGAGACCCACGGGGTCTCGCGAATAGTCTTCTCCAATTCTCTCTCTATGGTGCTGTAGTTCTCCGTTCGCTGCTCCGAGTTGAACTGCCGCACGATGGGACACCGCTTCGGGATGTCCTTCTCGTTTGTGTACTGGTAGCTAAACCGGTTCGACGTCACCCTGCGTGAGGCGATGGCTTCCGGGTCGTAGACAAACATGAACTCGCGGAAGTCTTCAAACTTGCGCTGCGTGGCGCGGCGGTACATCGACTCCTCGCGGATGCGCAGCGCATCAATTTGCACCTCCGTCGACTCCGGCGGCTGGCTGTACTTCTTCTCTAGCGCATTATCCAGCTTCATCGGCATGGGCGGCGGCAGGCCCTCATCCATGCTTTTCAAGTGCAGGCGCTTTTCCTCCAGCATGCGATTCACCGTGTGGTAGCGCTCCACGCTGTAGAGCAGCACGGCCACGACGGTGGCGAGCGAGATCGCAATTTCAGAGCCGCTGAAGAGGAAGAGAAATTCACGGAAGAGGGTTCGCTTGTGGTGGGTGCGGCGGCGATCGTTCTCCTGCCGCGCCCAGCGCTCCTTCTCGCGCCGGTCGTTCTCCTGGCGGACGCGCGCATTCCGCTCCTCCCAGAAGGCGCCACCGGTCGGCGTGGTTTTTTGGCTCGACCCCGCGCCGCGGTGGAAGCGCGTGGAGTTGGCCGCGCCGTCACCTGAAGTGCCGGTGGGGTTTGCGTTGTGGCTGCGGTACTCGGCCCGCAGAAGACGGTAGGCGGTGTTGATCTCGCGGAACTTCACGGGGTCGCCGTCCTGCATGTCAGGGTGGTACTTGCGTGTCAGCTCGTGGAAGCGGTGGCGGATCTCCTCGAAGGGGGTCCCTGGAGCCACACCGAGCACCTGGTGTGGGCTAAGTGGACTGGTGCGCTGATAGGGCGCGCCAAGGAGGTGGAAGGTGCGACGATGCATCGTGGGTGTGAAAGAAGGTGGAGAGAAAAAAGAAAAAAGAGGTCTTTGTTCGACAACAAATAAATTAATACGGTTTGCAAAAAACAACAAACACGATAGCGATGTAATTGAGCTAACAGGAGAAAGACGAGAGAGAAAAGAGAAATAACGCTAGCTGAAACCTACCACCTCAATATAAAAAAGAAAGAGCTGCAGTTGAAGAACTACTTCTTACTTGCTATGATAGGCGTGAGAGGAGAGGGGAAAAAATATAGATTTGCTTCTCTTGCCTACTGTCGTGAAACACACATGCTTCGACGAGTATTACTAGGAGACTAGCGAAGCGGCGGAACGGCGAAACGGGAGCTTGGAACCTGAACCGCAAACAAACGGGCAATGTATTCCTTTTTATTGTTTCAGCCGCACACCTGTGAAAAGTACGCTTCCATACAGTGTAGAAACGAGTAGAAAAGAGACTTTTTTATATACACGGGTCCCCGACTGATGGATGATTAACGATAGTCAACACCGCAAACGCAACACTAAGCCTTCCCCGTGCTGCGTTGAGATGAGGGTCTATGTGGAGCTGCACAATCTTCGAAATGTAGCCATAGATAATTGAAGAGCTACGCAGCGCTTCGCAACTGTAAAAAAAAAAAAGAAAAGGGGAAACAGAAAGAGGGAAACGCAGAGAGACTTACGGTGTGCGGTGATGCGGGAAAGAGACGTCAGAAGCCATGCGTGAAGAATGCGTACAGTTGGTCCATGCTGTGATATCTTCGTTGCTTGTGTTTGTGTGTTGGAGAAGGGGAGTGTCATGGCTGTGGTGCACGTTTGTGGCGTGTGTGAGCGCTCCCGCAACACAGCTGCCCGTGACCAGCGCATGCCTGAGCTCGTTTCGGTCGCACACACTCACTTCGCCCTATTTTTTCCCCCTTAATGCACACACACACACACACACACAATTCCTTGGAGTGCAACAACCCGATTCGCACTCACCGTGGCACACGCAACAATGACCGCGGACCGGAATAAAAGAGCCACGACTACTTCTTTGAATTCCTCCTATTCGGAATGAAGTGGAATCCGACACCTTTGTTTTTCACTTTTTGGGGGTGGTTATTCTTGTTTAATGGACATTAAGCCGCTTAACAGTCAGTTCTTTTTTCTCTTGCAGCCTTTTCGGTTTAACATGAAACCTTTTTTTTTTACCTTTCTGTCCTTGCCGTCACACAGCCGAAAAAAAAATAGTAACGGCAACGATCCGTCAGTGCGCATGAAAACTTTCTCACCAGGAAAAAAAACAAACAGACATGCACACACGCACCGAAAAGTACAAACAAACAAAAACAAATGCATGCCCAACTCCGCCAACAACAGCAAACTAGATCAGGTGGCATTCACGTGAGTTTGTGCGGGAGAATCCGCTTTAAAAATTCAGCGAAGATGCAGCGTATCGCTTCTTACATAAAAAAGCTTCCTTGTTCGTGTTGTTTATTGAGACTCCCACTTCGGTAGAGAAAAAGTTTCAGATGCCTGAAGCTGGTCTTCGTTTGCTGTCTTCTTTTTCTCTTTACTACGCGAAGGACAAGCTGTTTCTTCAAACCTCTATTTTTATTTGCTTGCATTATTACAGAACAACGAAGATGGCGCTTCTTTGGAGGAAGAGGAGGAGGAGACGATGACGGGGAGAGAAGAACAGAAAAGTCCCCCTCCCCCCTCCCTCGTAAGTGTAAGTGAGCATGTGTATGAGTGTGCACGGGGAGAAAAGGCACCCGACGAAACGTAAGCGAAATCTGGTGAAAGAGAGTAAGAAAGAGGGGTGTGGGCGTGACTGGCCTACACGGGGTAAAGAAACAATAATATAAAGAAACGCTCTCTTTCCTCAGATTGGTATAACACGCATTTGGTTTCTTTTTCTCCGCCTTCCACAAAAACGCGAGACTCTGCCGAAAAAACAACCAAAAAAAAACACAATTGAAAATCCTCAGGCGGGAAGCGAGAAAATGCGGGAGTAAATAATCAAAAAGAGAAAGGCAGAAAAGAGAAATATATATATATAGGGTTTTTTTTTTACTTTTCAAAGAAGAGCAAGTTGCCAGCACCTACAGAGAGAACGTAGAGGAAGATGAAGACAAAACAAAACGAAAAGAAAAACGACAAGTCAAAATCCATATTAATCGGAGAAAGGAGATGTCAGACACTGTATACATTATATATTGTCTTACGATGAATATAGAGAGAGAGCTATCTTGTTTCTGTTTTGGTTTTTTTTTTAGTTTGCTTTTCCATGTCTGCGCTTTAACTAAATTACACGCCGCCAACCTTTTTCCCTTCATCATTTTGCAGGTCAACCGAAAAAAAAAAAGAAAGAGAAGATGAACTAAAAACACCGGAATAGTGGAGATGAAGGGGGAAAGAAAGAAAAGAAAACGGATAGCGACATGTCAAGTCAAAGGCAGACAGATTCTTTTTTCTTTTTTTTTTAAGAGAACATTAAATCCAATAATACCATATATACCGTTTAAAACAAACAAACTTACAGAAAACGATCTGAAAAAAAGAGAGAGCCTCAAACGTTCCATCGGCCAAGGTGTTAGTTTTTCTCGCTGAGCAGGCCTTAAAAGCCACCGTCATCGAAATTACCCCCGCGACGTGTCGCCGCGGAAGGAGCCGCGGGGCGGCCCTGTCCCCAGGTACCACCGCCACCGCCACGACCACCACCACGATCACCACCACCACCGCGGTGGCCACCGCCACCGCCACCGCCACCGCGACGACGACCACCTCCGCTGTCACGCGAGAGCAGCGCCTCCCCCTCGACGAGCTCCGCCTCCTGCTGGAACCACTTCGGAATCTCCTGGCCATGTTCGGTGAAGTACTTGTGCATCTCCAGCGCCAAGCGACGGTTATTGCGGTTGTAGAAGGCGGTCGCGAGACCCTTGTTTCCCGCACGGCCCGTACGACCGATGCGGTGCGTGTAGTCGTCCATCTCCTGCGGCAGGTCGAACTGCACGACGTGTGCCACATCTGGGATGTCGAGTCCACGAGACGCCACATCGGTGGCGACGAGAATCGGCGTGACCTTCTGCTTGAAGTCTTCCAGGGCGGCCTCGCGATCCTGCTGGCGGCGATCGCCGTGGATGGTGGCGCTCTGGATGCCCTCGCGGTGCAGCCGGCGGTTCACCTCCTCGGCCATCTTCTTCGTCTCCACAAAGATGAGCACCATATCGCTCATCTCGTGACCGTAGATGATCTGCAACAAGCGGTCCATCTTCTCGTTGTCCGGCACGTTCTCGATCGTCTGGGTAATGTTCTTCGTCGTCGACCCGACGCGGCCGACGGTGAGCAGGTAGTACTTGCGGCGCAGGTAGCGCTTGGCCAGGTTGAGGATGCGCTGCGGGAAGGTGGCGCTGAACATGAAGGTCTGGCGGTCGTCAACGGTGGGCATGTCCGTGTAGCGCGACGCGACAAGTTCCTCGATCTGCTCCTCAAACCCCATCTCCAGCATGCGGTCGGCCTCGTCGAGAATGAGAAACTTGATGGCGGAGAAGGAGAGGTACTCCTCGTTGAACATGTCACGCAGACGCCCAGGGCAGGCGACGAGGATATCCTGCTCGAAGCGGTTGGGGTAGCGGGTGCCGCCGTAGACCACGTCGTAGAAGATATCCGTGTTGAAGGTCAGCTTGCGCACCTCGTCGAAGATCTGCACGGCCAGCTCGCGCGTGGGGGCCAGCACGAGGGCGATCGGGTAGCTTTTGCGGTTGCGCGCCGGCGACACGCCGTACACCAGGATGTGCTGCACCACCGGAATCAAGAAGGCGGCCGTCTTACCGGAGCCGGTCTGTGCGCAGGCCATGAGATCGCTGCCGGACAGCGCAACCGGGATGCCGTAGCGCTGCACGGGCGTGGGACGCTTGTATCCGCAGCGCTCGATGTTCTGCGCGAGGGCGGGCTCGACCAGCAAATCCACGAAATCCTCGACGGGCTTGATGTCGCGCGGCACCATCTCGACCGGGATGCTGTCGTAGTTCTCCAGCGAGATGCCGGCCTGGCGGTGGTGGTGCGTGAAGAGCTCCTCGACCTTCGCCTCATCGTGGCAGTTCTTGCGCAGGTGGGGCGCACGCACGACACGCTGAATCGTCGCGTGCGGCGGCGCGGGCCCCGGGGCGGCGGCCTCCTCCCAATCCCCCGGCGCCTCCGCCCGCTGCTGCTGCGGCTCCTGTGCAGGACGCGACGCCACGATGGAGGCAGCTGTTTGAGGGGCCACGACTGCAGGGGCGGGCACCTCGCGAGGGATGACGGGGCGCTCCTCCGCCGCGGGAGTCGTGCTCGCCGGTTCGGGCGACGCCGTCCAGGCGTTCTCCTGCGTCGCCCCCGACTCCTCGGCGCCGTCGTCCCCATCGCGGAAGTTGCGGAAGCCACCACCGCGGCCACCACGGCCACCACGACCGCGCGGCCGGTCGTAATCGAAGTCGCGACCACCACCACGGCCACCGCCACGGCCACCCCGACGGAATCCGCTACCCTGATAACCTCCCTCGTTGTTGTAGCCACGCTCGCCCTCCTCCTCTCCCTCGGCGGCGTCGTTGCCGTAGCCGCCTTCGTCGTCGTAGAAGCGACGCCCGCCGCGCCCTCCACGTCCACCGCGGGGGCTGAAGCCACCGCCACGACCGCCGCGCCGGAAGCCGCCACCGAAGCCGCCCTCTTCACCGCCGGCGTCACCGCCATCGTCATCGCCACGGCGAGCGTTGTAGTAGTTGCCGCCAACATCGCCTTCCTCCTCGGCGTCGTAGTACCGGCGGCTACCGCGTCCGCCACGGCTGCTGAAGCCGCCGCGGTTGCCACCACGGAACCCGCCACCGCCGCCGCGGCTGTAGCCGCGGTCGTCCTCGTGGCCCCAGCGATCGGTGTTCATCTCGCGGCTCTCCGACGGCGGCTGCTGCTGCTGCGCCGCGGACTCCGCGTTGCCCCCCGCTGCCGGGACGGGATCCTTGGCAACCTCCGTCGCCGGGCGGTCACCCCTGTTCGTCTCGCGGTCTGCCCAGGAGTCCTGGAAGCCACGGGCACCGCGGCCGCCTCCGCGACCGCCCCGGAAGCCGCCGCCGCGCCCGCCGCGGTAGTCCCCGCCCTCGCCGTCGCCGGAGGCCGGGAAGGAGCGCCAGTTGTCCGATTGGTGGGCCCCGCCACGGCGGCCGCGTCCACCACGTGAGTATTCGCGTCGGTCGTCACGGAAGGTGTTTACATTACCACCTTCCACGGCGCCATCTCGTTGATACTCAGTGTCGGAGGTTTTCTTATCGTTGGTATAATCCATAAATAACTTGGGTAATTTCTTGACGCGTGAGTGAGAGTGTTTGGGGCAAAGAGCCATGATGGAATATGAATACACAACACATCGTAGAGTGTTGTTGTTTGTTATCGAGCGAACGCGCGTAAGTGTAACGCAGGAAAGAGAGAGACAACAATATTTTGTAGAATGGGAGAGAGAAGAAAGGCGAGAAAAGGTAGAAGACGTTTGGAAAACTACTAATGACAATGAACTCGCGAATAAGAAACCTCGTTGTGAAAGGCAAACGGCCCTCGCCTCCCTTTCTCTAGGACCCCATTCATGACTCGTTCTCCATCCTGCTATGCAAGTTTCACCACGACAGATGTTGCACATACACGAGATAATATGCGTGATTTCTCTTTTGTTTTTGGAGTACTCTTTCCGTCGCACGCACGACGAAGTTGCTTCGCCTCACCTGCTCGCGGAGCATACATATACAAAGTCCAATTGTTGTCGTCATCAACAGAAACGACACAGAGAAGCGGGTAAACGCTGTCCAGACAAGAAAACTTTTTTCGAGATATTTTCAAAGATACCGCTCAAGCAAGCAAGTGCAACTGTGACCTCCCTATCAGCAACGTTCGTGATGTGATGCACAACTCCGTACGTACGCGTGGGAAGCGGAGCAACGACAACAAAATACTCAACAGTGGCCACGACACCTGAAGAAAAAAAAACATTTCGATCATACTGTGTTTTCCTTTTTATTTCTTAAAGAGCATGCAGCGCTATTATTATTACCTTTCATTGAAAGTCGTTCTCCTGAAACAGCGACACGCGTCTCGTGCATTTGACTCTTCTGGCAAGGCTCATCTCTCTCACCGGTGATTGAAAAAGTATATATATATATATATATATATATATATATATAAAAGGTATA
>NW_015438357.1:1699102-1784085 GCF_001293395.1 Leptomonas pyrrhocoris
GTATATATATATATATATATATATATATATATATATGTATATGTATATACTGCTTCACCAAACACGTAAGCGAAATCAGGTGTCCTACGTCACCGGTCTATCTTAAGCGCCACAAACAACAACATCCAACAAGATGCACGGTAACCACGAAAAGTAACGCAACGCAACAGAAAGTACCGGCGCACATTCATTTCCTTTATTTTTTAAGCACGCGAGTTCCAGCCAAAAGTGGAGTGTGCAATAACAAATCAGCAATGGAGAACGCCAAAACAGAAGAGATTTGTTCTCTAGCAAAAAAAAAAGCCTCTGTGATGAAAACTCGAAAAAGGAATGCGAGCGCTTCACATCACGAAATATGGAAAAGAACGAAACGTGAAATCACAAACAACGGCATTTCATCCCCTCATGACTTCTATCTTCTTATTTCGTGATCGCGGCGCTGTCGATGTGCAGCGTGTCGAGGGTCTGCTGGAACAGCGGCAGGTACTTCTCCCACGTCTCCACCGACGTCTCCCAGCGCACAATCAGAACCGTCGAGTCGCGAGGCAAGATGTACGAGCGGCAGCGTCGGCCGTCACGCGCCTCGTGGAACATGACACAGCGCATGCCGCTAAGTTCCGTCATGCTGCTCGACACCGCTGCCGCCTCCCAGTTGGTGAAGTGAAAAAGAACGTTGTGACGCAGCTCCTCGCTGTCCTTCTTCTGCACCTCCCACGTATCGGGCAGTTCGAGAACGTATTCGATTGACATAAGCGGCGGCGCCTGATGGTCCTCGCCGTCGTTCATAACGTCCTCACCCAGTGGGTAGTACAAGATCGTGGGGAGGTCCGTCATCCAAGGCTCATAGACCACCGAGGAGCGAGGGGACACCGAGAAGAGCACCCCGAGTTGGGGCTGGGCGTATACCATCGTCACCATGTTCGCCCGTACGTGCGTGGAAGCCGCCAGTGGGCGCGCAGTCACCGCCTGGAACGCCGCGGCTGCTGCCGGGTGTGCGTTAGCTGTGGCGCCGCTCCCCCTCCAGAGCGTTGCCGCCGCTGCATCCGGCGCCTCCAGCAAGGCCGCAAACACCTCCTCCGTCACCCGCACCTCAACGGCCTCCTGCGTGGAAAACGGATTCGGCTCAACGATCAAGGTGAGGAGTACGTCCTGCGCCGCGGCCGCGTCGACCGACGTCTCTGCTGTCGTGGTGAGAGATTGGTTGCCCAACATGCTACGCACGGAAACTTCGGTCGGCACGCACAACTCCAGCTCGCGGCCCTCGCGGACGCACAGTACTCGGTAATAGCCACGGTGAACCGCGAAGGCTGCACCGCCGGGCAAGCGGGCATCGAAGGGGGACGAGGCAGAGGAAGAAACACCCTTGTCCGCCGAGGCCAATGGAACAGTTAACGTCGCCTGCACTATCCCACGAGTCACACCGGCAAGATCCATGACAACATCGGTGGAGACAGCAGCTGCTGACGTGGGGATCTTACCCCCGTCCGGCGTGGCAGCCGCAACAGCCTTGGGCGAGACAGTCGACAAGTCGGCATTGCCAGACGCAGCGGCGCCACTGAAGGTTCCCTCAAAACCGCTGAGGACAGCCACGACAAAGTAGGGGCCGTTCACACCACCCAGCAACACACAGTTCTCTGAGCCCTCCAAGAGGTGCGTAAAAACTGGCGACACCGCATCTGCAGCATCCCCTGTTTTAGCTGCTGGAGGAGTCGCTGGTGCAGCAGTGTCTTTCTTCTCTGGTTCAGAAAAAACGGTAGCAATGGAAGTCCACTGCGTCGAAAGGACCGAAAACTGACCCTTCAGGACAGGGTGGTGCGCAAGGAGGTCGGTCAACTGCTGCTGCCGCCGCGCCTCCGTGTCGGCAGAGGTCTTTGAAGAGGCCTCATCACTGTCCACGTCTGTTGACTTCACCGTCACAACGCCCGTGTGGCTGCACAGAATAAACGCAGAGGCGCCTTCTCCGCCCTTTTCGACTCCGGTAGTCGCCACGTTCGCCTTTCGAACAAGATGGCTGCTGCGCTCCACCTCCGCCATTTCGCTGGGCAGCACCAACGGAATCACCGCCGAATGCGGGGGGTAGAAGACGGGCGGTGCGACGCCCCACCCAGTGGGCAGCGACTCCGGCCGCACAAAAACCGGGAGGAGGCTTCGTTGAGCGGCCGCTGTCAAAGCAGCGCGGGTGGCATTCGCGGCATTTTGCCGGGCCGCCTTGCGCTTCTGACGGCGCTGCCGCAGCAGGAGCACGAGCAGCGTCGTGGAGACCGCTGCGGCAATCCACACCTTGCGATGGCCAGTGCCCTCCGTCATCCTCCTCTTTCCGAAAACAGTTACGTGTGTCGCTCCTAAGAGTAAAGGTAGCGTAGGTGTTCGAGATCCGAACCGCTGAACACGAGAAAAAAAAGAGAGGATAAGGGTAGCAAAATAGGAATAAAACCTCAGAATCTTTACAGCGTGAGGAAGGGGCGAGGAGTTATATTTTGGGAGGTGACCGTACCGAGATCAGGACCAGGAATATGAACACTGAAAAAACAGGGCGCGACGACTTCTACACACGGCGCAACACGCTACTCTTTTAAATGTACTGCAACTTGTGAATCCGTTGCAGCAATAGAACAGAACACTTTGGAAAAACAAAAATATGATCGTTGTGGTGGTTGATTCCCTTTTTTCTTGGTAGTTGGTTTAGGTGTTCGAATTTCGAGAGTTACTCATCAAAGGAAAAAGAAAGGGTTCTAGATCCGACAGCTACGACTCACGAGAAACAGCGTAGTCGGAAGCGTTTGTGTTGTTAAAAATGGAGTACCTTTCGGAGATGATAGTTAATGCAGTGAGCGGAGAAAAAGAACGCACGGTAAGCAAAAGCAGAAACGACAGCTAACAAAGATACTTCAAAGAAGGCAGTAAGGGTTTTTTTTTTGTGTGTTGTGGTGGTGAAGTAGTTTTTTGGGGGGTGGTAGCGCTCAACGAC
This sequence comes from Leptomonas pyrrhocoris, assembly GCF_001293395.1. NCBI lineage: Eukaryota > Euglenozoa > Kinetoplastea > Trypanosomatida > Trypanosomatidae > Leptomonas > Leptomonas pyrrhocoris. Next base: position 1,702,071 of record NW_015438357.1, read on the forward strand.
ACAGCGGCGAAAAAAACAAAAAATCGAGTTTGAGAGAAGGAGAGACGATAGGGGCAGTGCGTTGGTGAAAACTAAACAAATGTTTGCGGAAAGTGCATCCGCAAACAATCAAACACCAGAGAGTTAACATTCGCTGCAGACGTCTATCTTACATATATCAGCCACCTTCCAGCGTTGCGAGGAATAGAGCCACACGCGTTTGTGTCTCTTCGACTCAGCTGAGATTACGCGCGCTGAGACCGCTCAAACAGTTGGTAGCTGAACAGGTTAGCTGAGAAGAGATCCACAGGAGGTTGCTTTCCGGCGACATTCTTTAGCTTTTTGCTTTAATCATCTTTGTGTTTATACAAGAACGTACAGTCGCATAGACTGCAGGAGGCTACATATGAAAAAAAAAAGATAACTTCTACACGTCCTTGGAAAAGACGATAGCTGAAACTTTGTTGTTGAGGAAGAAAAAAAACCGTAGTCTACTAGGAACGAAAGATAATAAAAACAGCCACGCTGCCTTTTTGTGGTTGTTGATGTGTACATGTGTGTGTTTGTGAGTTTGTCTGCTGAAGTGCAGAGAACTAGACTACGTAAGAGGAGAAAGAAAAAGAGAAAACATCTTCAAATTCCAACAAGAAAATTGGAAAAGGCGAAAACAAAAACAGAAGAGTATATCACTTAGGAGAAACGAACACCAACTGTACCTTTTTGGTGAGCATACGCCGTGCGGAGCGCCTTTTCCAGGTTTGGGATTCTTCCTTGCGTGCTTTATAACGACCATGGTGAAGAAGAAAAAGTCATTCTTCTCGCTGGCTTCACAAAGCGTGCAAGCACAGGCAACGCTCGTCCCCGACGACGTCGTCATGTGTCTGAGCCACGTGGTCGACGGAGTCGCTGCTGCAGCTCTCGCGAGTACAGCCCTAACGTCTCGTTCTCTTCTCCTGGAGAGGTGTAGGCCAACATGGGCAAGTCTTGTGCCGCAGTACCTTTTGGCGGGGCTGCGTACTCCGGGGCAGCGAGCCGTGTCGGCAAGTTCATCGCGCCCATACGAGCCGCACCCGGCGGCGAGACAAATCGACCTTTTTCTGGTGCTCCGAATCTTCCGCGGCTGGCTGCATCGCCGGTTGTTTTTGGTCCTAGCACCGATGTGAGCGCGGGCGGCCCCCGTTGAGGTACAATGCGTGTGAAGAAGGCTGATGGGTCGTTCTCTGCGGCGATCCGGGGAGAATACGCCGTGTCCTCTTGTTGGCCCTGTCGCGTCGATGGCTGCCGAAAGGCCACACCTGTGACCATACACAGAGGCGACTCACAGGTGCCGTTGTCCGCCTCCGTCGGTTTTGTAGGTGTGACAGGCGGGGACGCACGACGGATGTTCGAAGGGAAATACACATGCGTCGGCAACACCGTCGCGTTCGGCAGCGTCGGCGCGTCTGTGTTGCAGGAGATGCGTGAGCAGGCGTCTCCCTCAGCACCTTCACGTACGCTTTCGTGCTGTAGGGATGGGCTACAGAGGCGTTGCCCGGAGGGAAGGAGAGGGCCCTCGACGACGTTAGCGACGGAAGGAGAAGCGTTCGCATCGTTGTCCGCCACTGCATCGTCGGTTGCGCGATGAGGACCTCTCTGCTGATCTGCGTCGGCTGCTTGAACACTCGGAACTGCGTAGCCCGACTTGGTGAAGCGAGGCGGCTTCGACGTTCGACGCACGGGCTTCTTTTCTGTTGCCTGGGGAAGAGGAAGGGGTTTGGAAGAGAGAAACGCGGCGGGGAAAGAAGAAGAATTGCGCTGGGAGGAGTTCGGTGTGGTGTTGTTGGCGGCGACGGTGCCGCCCTCCCCAGCCCTCCTATCCGACTTCGGGTTCTCCAGCGGGGTTTTCAAATTGGTCAGGGTCAGGTAATCTGCCAGTTCACACGCCGGACGTGGTGGATGCGGCGGGTCACCAGCGACGGGTTGGGGCTGGAGAGATATAGCGTCCCATTTGTCCGCACGCACTTCGGCGACATTACCGCGAACTGCCGTTGCTGTCGCACTTGTCACACCGCCGTCGTCGTCTTTGGGTTGCAAAGGAAGAAAATGCGACGTGTTCGTTGTCAACGTGTCTCTGGAGAGGTTCGAATGCGTACAACACGGCAGCACACCCGTGGACGGTGGTGGCCCCGCAAACACATTTGCGGTTGCCACGGCTGCCTGCGTAGGCGATAGAAAGAAGGGCCGCTGCAACGGCAGGGCATCGTCCGGCCTCGCTGACTTTCCGTGGGACAAACTCATGGCGAGAGACTCCGACCCCGGCATGTCGCGGAGCGGCGGTGATGGTGTCGTCGACGGTGTATTCCTTGGTCGTGGCGGTAAGCGCTCCTCGGAGAGAAAGCCCAGCTTGTCGCCCTCAGCATTCAGCAGCCACACCTCGTGATCGTTGCCGCTGGTCGCGAGAACGCCCCGGTTGGAGAGCCAACGCACACACACCACCGAGCCAGCCGCTTCACTGTGCGGCTTCGACTTCGATTGTAGCTGGTGCTGCGGTAAGCGCGCCGCCGCGACGAGGCTGAGGTTCCGCTTACGCGGCACGGTGCGGTCACGATGGAGATCGTGCACCTCCACGGACCTCAGCCGCACAGGATCACAGGGCGTGTGCACCGGCGCCTCGCCCTTGCCTCCCTCTTCGCCGTCCTTGTTCTCCCTGTCAGTAGAATTCAACCGCCCTGCCGCAAAGAGCGAAAATGCCGGCCGTGCGGCGTAGGAGCAGCGGGGCAGTCGGTACCGTTGGAGCATCTCACACACGCGATAAACGTGCACTACACCCTTCGTGTCACCGAGGAAAAGGTGGTGGCTCTGTCCGTCGTAGCCCACAGCGGTGAACTCCTTTTCTTCCCTTAAGAGCGTCGGTGTCCGCGCTACAGAATTTTTAATGAGAGTCTCCGGCGCAACCGATTGATGATCGCGAGCGTCTGGGCAACTCGCGTGACCAAAGTCCACTGTATTATTTGCCCACGTGTAGGACCCGTTTGCGGAGGGCTGTTGATCATTGGTGTGCCCAGGCCCCGCCACCGCTCCACTCTTGCTGTCTGTCAGTTCATCTGTCCCGGCTTTGGCGACGGGGTGTCGCGACGCGTTTTTTCTTGAAAAGGACGAATTGCCATCCCGAAAAGGCGCTGTCAGCAGACGCGCGGAAGGAGTGCGAGACAACGATGCATTGGCGGGCTGCGTCGCCATACACGCTGCCACGTCCCCTGACGCTGACATCGACCCAGACAACTTTGCCGACGAGAGGCCACCAGCACCAGATGTGGAACTCCCTGGGCGTGTAATGTCGTACAGCGTCTCCTCCTCACTCGCTGCCGGCGGTGGGAGCTGTGGATGATAAATGGTGCCAAGCAACTCAAAGCACTCCACGGCAGGCGGACACGACCAGCACCGACATACCCCACCCGCGTGCACCGTCACCAGTACGGGTGCGGCTTCGAGAAAGGTCAAATCCACAATGCGGCCGTATTGCACGAGCGAACGGGTCTCCGGCGCGTCGGTCCACGCCTCCATATCGTACAAATACACTCTGTGCTCCGCATCCACCACCGCCACGAGCCCCAGCTCTTCTGCCACACGCATGTGTGTAAGCGCAACCGAAGACACGGTGAAGGTGGCGGCAGCCACCGTCTGCTGACTGTCCGCCTCGTTTCGCACGAGCAACATCCCGCCTGACGTGATCGCGATCCACGTGCGCAAGGTCGACGAAAAGTGCATCTTCTCTACGAAAACCGGTGTGCGGCTGCCGTCCGGCCCGACCTCGAAGGTGGCGGCGTTCCACAAGTGAAGCGACTCGTCGTCGTCACCTCCGGCCTCGGCGGCCAGCCCCTGCGTCGAGTACGCGTACACGTTGCCGTCCCCGGCGCTGAGGAAGACCCGGCTGCCCAGGTCGTCGAGACACACCGCTTTGATGTCCGCCTTCGCGTGCGAAGTGTTTTTCACCGTTGTGCGATCCAACAGCCCCCGCCGCACCCCGGTAACTCCATCCCACACGCCCAGCCGCGTCGCACTCCGCAGCAGAAAGGTATGGTTGCGCACATCATAGAGGACATCCTGGCACACCTCCACCGCGTCGCACACGTATGGGCTCCTGTTGCCGCGCAGGCCCCTGCACGTGATCGCGTTTGCAAAGCCGCACATGAGCTCCTCGGTCTCCGCGCAGTACACCAAAGCGTGGCATTGAGCGCCGCCGACGTTGTGGGTGCCTGCCGACTCCGAGAGGAGCGAATGCAGTCCGTTGTGGGTCAACATCATCATGTCGCGTCCAGCGCTCGCGGAGAAGCCGTCCATCGACTCGCTGATGCTTTTGGCCCTGCTCCGTGATTTGAGCGTGGTCGCTGGCGCCGCCTCTCCGCTGCCGCCGCTGCCGCTCGCGTCGTCGCCGCTGGTGCGACTGCTCTGGAAAGACTGCACACAGTGGTGGGTGGCCATCTCCCATACCTTCACCACGCCATCGCAGTCGGCGCTGGCCACGTAGTCCGACTCCACCACGTACACCACAGCCACAATGGCAGCTGTGTGGTCGCCGTAGCCCGCGTGGTCAAACGCCACCCCGGGCAGCGCACTCTGCGACCCGGCCTCCCACCACAGCAGCTGCCGCGAGCCCGAGGTGGCCGCCACGAGTCCGTTGTGCGCCGGGACGTACACCAGCGCGTGCAGGTGCTGGTGCACGACGCAGCCGATTTCGGACGACTGACCCGTAAGCAGCGAGGTCGCCACCACTCGGCCATCAAAGCCGGAGGAGTATAGCTGCGACCCGTACACGCAGAAGTCCACGAGGCCACCAGAGGAGCGCGAGTGCAAGCCTTTGTAAATGCGCTGCATCTCGAACGCCATGCCACCGCAGCGACCACGCGGGGCCGTCACGTGCATCACGTGACCGTAGCTGTCCCCGAGAAAGACGCTCTCGGCGTAGTCGGCGTAGGTGGGCGAACAGATCGGCATGACCCGCATGCGGCGCACAAACCCTTCGATCAGCAGCGGGGTCACTGCCACGGTGGCGATGGATTGGGCAAGGAGGCAGTACCACCCGCGCAGGAGGCGGTCGTCGGTGGAGTAACAGAGGAAGAGGTCGAGTTCTGCGAGGTACGAGACGGCGGTGGGGACGGAGCCGCCGAGCATGTCTGGTGGTGCGGTGAAGACACGTTCAAGTGATTCTTTCCCGTATAACAGAAAGGGGTAGCTGCGCGAGGAAACAAAAAAGACGGCGTTGTGGCTCTCTAAGCCATCCAAAATGCGAATCAGCGAGAGGTCCTCTTCTGTGCGAATCGTGATGGAGCTCCCATTGTCGGTCTTTGTGCGTGTCCGTGCTGTCCGTGCCCCGTGCACATCCCGACAGAAGCGCTTGTAGGTGAGCGACTTAACCGACGTGCTCGCTACGCTGCTCCCTCGCTGCTGCGCGGACGGGCTTGTGGATGTGGGACAGCGCTGCTTCGGTGGGCACTGCAGCGCGCGCGCGAAGGAGTAGATCCTCGTCCGTGTGGCACCGTAGCGAGCTTCAGCCGCGCCAGCACCCGCCTCTGCCACCACGTAATCCAACAGGTCATCCCATGTCACGCGCTGCTCGTTCCGCACGTCGATTCGGTTGAAGAGCTGCTTGAGAGGATCGACCGGCGTCGCACAGACACCGGCCAGCTCTTGTCGGGTGCGGACGCGGCGCAGGCGGGCTTCCTCGCGATTTGTGTCCTGACCCTCGAGCACATGCATCCCCGACGCCGTACACGATGATGATGTACCGGCCGAGGAGCCGCTGGTGCGGGCCACTCCCGGCGTTGCGGAAGCTTCTAGAGGCGATGCAGTGCGCGGAAACGAGGACGGCGACGGCAAATGGAGAGCGTCGGAGGAGGCTGGGAGAGACGAGTAGGGCGAACTCGCGGCGTCGTTTCCCGCCTCAAATTCCGCGTCTCCGTGAAGGTACGAAAGGAGGAGACGACGAAATTGCGCGTAGGTGACGCCGTGTGGAAAGGCGGAGAAGCTGTCCTGTAGGGAATTGAGGGCCTCCTCGTCGCCGAGGACGAGTGCCAAGCACGGAACATTTTGCGAGTGTAATACATCCATTGCGACTAAATGCGCACCATGGGTGTGCGCTCTAAGCGTCGACGAGCGCAGATGCAAAGGCGCGGGTGTTGTGAGACAGAAACGCAGCAAGAATAGGCGGAGAAGAAAAGTCAAGAGCAACAATAAAAATAGGAAAACGAGAAAGCCGCAAGCACACAAGGTCGAACAACCGGGCTAGTGGAGTCACGAGCATCGTAGCAGAGATGGAGAGAGGGAGAGAGAGGACGTAATGTGTCGCGCCTTCTCACACCAAGCAACAAAACACCTTTTAAAGGAAATCAGTCGTGTTTGCCTGCCAAGAAGCCCCTCACCTCTCGTCCTAAGCAAAACGTAACGAGTCCTATCCAATAGTCATCATTCAAATTTCGTTGCTCTTTACCCCCGAAAAGCATCACAAAAGAAAAAAAACGGAGAACAAAGATATCTTGTTTACATCGCACCCGCAGCGTCCCCATACTGCTTTACAACATTTCTTTCTTCAGCGTCGCGAGACCACGTCTGCCCGCACGGTGAGGCTTTACGGCGGTAGCGAACAGCCAAACGGCGAAAACAACGATTCTCGACGAAACCGCTTCTGCGCTTCCTTCGTGTTCGCTGAGTGCGCTCCTTCTCTCCTTAGCCACCATGACGCCAGACGACGACGTCCGCACCTTCTATCTGAAAATGGCAAAACCTGAGCCGCTTATGCGTGACAAACGTGGCAAAGTCGTGTCCGTAGATGACGTGCCAGCACCCGCCGAGCTTATCGGTGATGTCTTTCTTGATGTCGGCCGCGATGCTGCTCAGCGCCGTGCGTTCCACATCCCGCTCCAGCTCGCGCCGCGAGCCTTCATCCTTTCGCCAAGTGGTTCGTGTGGGGAGGAAGACGTGTTTGTTGTAGGCGCTGAGAGCGCTATTCATGATCAGCTGCAGGTCCCTAGCGGGCATGTCGACGTCCAGCGCCTCCATTGTCACCTGAGAGGCCCGCACGTCGAGCTCGTCCTCCTCTGCCCCTCCATTCAGAGCCATCGCACTGGCCATTTTCATGGACGACAGCTCGGAGCTGCGGCTGGTACGTTTCGCCGGGGCGGCATCGTTGGTGGTTTCATGTTGACTAGGGCGTAGCGTGTAGCCGAACGCGTCGGGTTTGCCAACGCCTGCCTCTTTCATTTTTCTTTATTATATGTTGTTGCTCACTACTGTGCGCTGCTGCGCTACTGCTCTGCGGCTAGCCTGTTCTGAGGCTGTGAGTTGCTTCTTCTTAATCTCAGTTCCACGTGACGTTCACGCTGCGAGTGGTCACCTCTGATGAAACCAGAAAAAAAAAGTTTATTCTTAGAAATCAAAGGAGAGAAACGGAAGAGCAGGTGCAAGCAACGCAAACGAGGTAGAAGCCATCCACACTGTTAGCGCGGAAGGGATGCGCGTAAGCGATCTTACGCAGGAAAAAGAGATGGACTTATTTGGGTTGCGGCAACACGGCAGCGAAAGCACCACCACTGACAATGGTGGACAAAAGGAATCCCGTGCCACCCTTTCCGTTATGTTTTTTCACTTCGTGTGCGAGGTGCTTCAGAGCCGTACTCATCCCGGTTGTTTTTGTCTTTCTTTTCGCTGCACCATATCAACTAGTAGCTGCGTAGTTGTTTACATGGTAGCAAGAGCTCTGCCCAAAAGCAACAGTTAACGTACACGTTGGTGAGAGAGAATTATAAAGCAGCAACGCAGCAAAGCAAAAAAACTGTAGCCTCCTGGAGCCGGCAGAGATGAACGACAACTGTAGCATGAAGCAAAGACGAATTGTGAATGAAAGGAGGCAGCACAATTGCGAGGGAGCGTGATCGTAATGAACATCTGCGTGTCACTCATTCTCCATGCCGAAGAGAACAAAGAAAATGAGGAGAAGAGGGAGAGTGAGAGGAAACACGAAGCAACAGAAAATCGATCTTTACGAAAGAAGACAGCACCCTCTCAGTCAGTGCACATCCCAGCGGTCCACAATGCAGTTCAAAGAACAATAAGGAGCAGCAACAACACAGAAGAAAAGTGTGAGCAAGGGAGAAAAACAAAAAAATAATAATAACAAGGATGATCACGTCGACATACGCAACGACAAAAGGGGGAAATGAAATACGGTTTACGTCCACGACGAATTCCCGCTTCACCCCGTTACGTATATATTATCTTATCGGCAGAGCAACAAGATTTTAAAAGAGCGAAAAAAATAATAACCCCAAGAGACTAAAACGAACACCAGAAAAAAAAACAGCGCTGCAGATGAAGCGGCGCAGATGAAAAGAATTCGAACATCAAACATACCAGAAAAGAAAAGGAGGTAGCAACAAATTACGGAAGAGCAGCGTAGTGAAAGATTGGACTACGTTGGCAGAAGACTCTCTGCTGCGAAGTTGAAACGAATTGAGGAGAACGTCTTCCACGCTGAAGAGTAAGATCTGCTTGCAATGCGCCTGAACCGGTTCAAAAGAAAACGTGACCGCATGATGCAACAACAAACCCCAAAAAGGAAGACGTCGACTCTAAGAGAGATAGGCATCAAGATTCTTGAGACCCTGGACAAACCCGACCGTCGACTCGTCATAGTTGAACTTCCGCCATGTCGACCGCGCGAAATCGATGAGCCGCAGCCGCGCTGCCGCCGGTGAGGCCGCCGCGTCGTAGAAAAGCAGCACGCTTGTTGAGACAAAAGCCATGCGCTGCAGCAGGAAGATACCCTGCGGTGTCTCCTCGAAGAACTGCAAGAGAGCTCGAATGGCTGCCCTGATATCTGCGATGCGCTTGTCCGCCTTGCACTTCTCCGTCTCGCTCACATCCGCCAGCGCCTCTGCAGGAAAGACCAGCGTGCCGTCCTCTGTCACCTTCGCCAGCGGCACCCCAGAAGAAAAGAAAAGTTTCAGACAAGTGCTCAGCTCCGCCACGTCGGAGACCGCGTAGCCGATTTCCTTGCCAAATAGCTCGCGCGTGAACTGCGCAGCTTCTCCCTCTGACTCCCCTCTCCTGTTCGAAGGGTCGGCGCTAATGTAGCGGTGGCAGCCGCAAATGCGTAATGCTGTGTGACGCATCAACGAATTGTGCTCCTTCATCAGCACGCGTGCAACTTTGTCTTGTGGTGTGAGGGGGGAGTGACGAATAAAGCCGATTTTCACATCCATGGCGCACGTCTTCGTCATGCCGGAGGCTTCGTTGACCAGGCCGATGCCCCAGACGCCGGTGTCGTATTCACCGTCAAACCCTTTCAGGCTCTCTGCGCCGTCAAACAGTTCGTGAAAGAGCGGGCCGACAAGGGTGCGGGCTGGCGAGCCTTCCTCCAGCACGATCCACTTACCCCGCTGGCCCACGTAGGGATGCAGCTCCACCGCTTTCGGCACAAACTTCGCGGGAAAGCGCAAAGCGAAGAGCGTGGGAGTGAGGGAAGCGAGTTTGCCCATGGCGTGAATGAATTTGATCCGAATCGAGTCGCTTCCATTCGATGCCGCCGCCGCCGCATCGGCCTCCCCCTCCCCCTCTTCTCCATCCTTGGCCAGCTCCATGGCGAGGTAGTAGAGGACCTCCCACGCCGTCGTTGTCTTCCGCAAGGTGCTGCGACCGTCGCGGGTGGACTGCCCATAGAAAATGCTAGATTTGTGACCACCCACCGCTTCGAACTGCGGCGACGAATTCGCACCTTGGGACATAACGGTGATTCTGAAGGGGCAGCGGTAGGTGGGGGGGGGGGGTCAGGGGAAGAAAGAGGAAATGGAAGGGGAAAAAATGTTGAAGAATCTGGAGCTGTTAAGGCGGGTTGAGTGGAGTGTTATTTCCACTGCACCGTGGAGGATGGCTCGAACTGCACAGAATTGGGTAGCACGAGCGTCGTCCTGATGTTGATGAGAAACAGCAGCTTCAATATAAAAAAGGGTTTTAAAAAGTCCAAGGGCAGCGCACGAGCTGTACTGCACTTGTCAGTCAGTAAGGAAATGACAGTACAGGTAGGAAGAAGCAGCAAACGAGCTAAGAGCAAAGGCGGAACGCGAGCGCAGCACTTGTGAGCGCCCTGACAGACACCGCAAAAGAAGATCTGAGAGGACTTACGTGTATAAAAACTCAAATCACGAAGGACAAGTTCAAAACCGTCGCAAAACCAAGAAGGAAGGAGGAGGAAGGAGGATATCAGTAGCGCTGCAAGCGTTACAAAGGCGAAGAGAAAGAAATCAAAGCCGCCGTCTTTGTCTGGTGAACGATAGAGAAGAATGAGTCTAAGCGCTACATAGAACAGAAGCTTCGTGTTTTCACTGCAATGATGATGCAGGAAAAAAAAAACGCTGCAGATGACAGAGATGCACGACCTTCGTAGGCCATCGTTGCAAAATACGAATACCTCAAAACGTTTTTGTTGGCGCATTGTTTTCAGGTTTCGCGGCAGATGTGGCATCGTTGACGTTGAGCAACAATTGTGTTGACAGCGTTCTCTTTTTTCTTCTGCGCCTGTCAATGACTCGAATCGCTCGCTGAGAAAATGGAGGGGAAAACCGTGAAGGACAAACAAAGAGGTTAATTGCTGTGCGGGTTTAAAAAACACTACTCATGTCCACTTTTCCTCGCTTCTTTAATCCTCGTTGTTCATCTCGCGGAGACGTCCCATCAGCTCCGCTGCCATGGGACGCGGCAACAATCGACGATACCACACGCGCAGCTTTGCGTTGGCCATGCGATCCCGCGCCTCTGTGCGAGGCAGCCGTTGAAGCGGGTCCAGCTGACCTCCGTCCTCGTCGGTCATGTTGCCGTAGCCGTACAAGCTGCTGCTGTGCACCATCAAAGGCGCCAGCTTCTCAAACATCGGTGCAGTGTTGATCCACTTGGACTCCATCGTCGTCGTTTTGGTGATATCAAGCGGTGAAGTTGGACCGGTGGATCCCGACACGTGAGAGGGATGCGCCGCCGTGGCGGCGGTTGGCGGAAGCAGCTCGTCTTCTGCGTCGTCGTCGTCCTCTCCATCGTCCCCCAGAAGGGTCACCCCGCGTGGCAGCTGTTGCTCCGACAGAGATCCATCACGGTGGTTATTATTGTGTGAAGAACGGTGCGGTGCCTTGCTGTTCGCAAACGATGCACGGATGTCGCTTGATCCTTTCACATTATGCGCGTCGGCGGAAGCCCCTCGGCTGCCCTTGTCGCTCTCCTCGGTTTCCACCTCCACCACAGCCGCTGCGAACTCATTGCGAAAGGCGGAAACAGAAATGTTCTTCCACACCCGCCGCCACGGCACCGGGGCAGGGGCGACACAAACAACCTGCGTGAATGGCACTTCGGTGCGGCTGTAGCGCGGCAGCGAGTCGGGGGTGCGTCCATCCTGCTGCAGGGTGGCCACCACGTAGGGCTCGGGGGTCACCCCACGCGCCAGACCAAACAACACCGCGAAGTAGGGATCACGGCGGTCGGCGAGCAGCACCACGCGACGGTGCGGCACCGCCTCGACGGAGGTAACCCGCCAATTCATCGAGCCCAAGTCGGCGCGTGAGAGTCGTTTGAAGCGCAGTGCACGCGGTCCGCAGAGCTCGCAGACGACGTCGAGCAAAAGCGAGTTCTGCATGTCCGTGGCGAGTCCAACACCGTGCCGTCGCGGGTTCTGCGATGAGGTGGGCTGCGTGCCGTGGAGGGTGTCCGTGGGTTGCGTCTGCGAGAGCACCGACTTTGACGCTGCAGCGACCGGGTCCAATCTGCGCTGCCGTCTGCGGCTGCGACGCGTCGGTGCGCCGCCGTCACTATTCTGGTGGCTCTCTGCCGTTCTACCGTCCCGGCCACCCATCCTCAGGCCGGCCTGTGACTGGGACTGCTGCGTCAGTGCGTTGTAGTTCGTAACAATCTTGTCCACCGCAGCGTCTGCCTCCGCGTGCGAGACGATAGGCTGGCCGAGGTGCTCCATGATGAGGTTCACAACGCGCAGCGGTGTCGCGTGCGGTTCCGGCACGACACCGCGGTGAATGTGCGGGTCCTCAAGCTGCTGCACGATGGCTCGCCGTCTTTGTTTGGCCGCCTGCAGCCTCCTCTCGTGCTCTGACAAGAGACGCGGCCGCTTTCTGCCGCTGTGATGCTGCCCATCCCACGCAGCTTGCAGAATTGATGTGGCGGCTTGTCTGCTCTCCTGAATGCACGTGCGCAGCTCCGCGGCGTTGCGCCACGGCGGCGTCTTCTCTGGTAATTGGTGCCAGTACACCTGTGACCCCTGTGTGGGCATTCGAGTAGTTTTGCTTTCCGCACACCCTTCCTCTTCAATGGACGCGGTTTCCGCAGGTTTTCTATATCGCGTGCGCGTGTGCGTACTTGTTCACCACGAGAGACAATGTGCAGCAAAGGTTCACGTTTAACGCTGTATGCTAGATGGCATCACGTACCATTGCTGAGCTGCCCAAGAGGCGGACTTGCAGGACTAGCAAGAAAGAAGAAAGGAGGAAGGTGATGAATTTGGCAGTGCCATTAAAGTAAAATAACAGGTGAGCTTTGTTGTACAGAAGGAGGCTTTCGTTGGAATCGTTTGCCGGTTGAATTATTCTGATATTACCACTGATCGGTGATGCTCCACGTTGTTGCTTTGTTGGTGCTCGTCTTTTCCATGGAAAGCGTCTATCAAAAAACAATGTATACGAAAGTGCATCTACAAGGCGAAAAGACAGCAAGGTGTGACGTTTTGTTAGTTAAACGGAACCCAACAAGTAGGGCTTCACGTCGTCGAAACAAACCTTGCCGTCGTGGTCTCTGTCCATGATCCAGAGCACATGCTGCGCCAACGCCTTTTGGCGCCTGGACAACTCAGCATCCTTCGTCGCAGAGCTTCCACGTTTGACAACAGAGGCAGACAGCGTGGGTTCTTCGAGCACCGCGCGGACATCCTGAAAAGGGTGTTGCATCGAAATAGAACGCACGTCTTCCAACGTTATGTAACCTTTGGCGCCGGCCACGCTTTCAAATTGACGCCAGCACTGCAGCGTTGCGGCCTTACCGGCCTCCGACGGCAGAGATAAAGAATCACTGCTGTCTGGTTCAGCGTTCATGGCGTGGTAAGGCTGGGGACGAGCGGCAACCAGTCCTGGCCCCTCCTCCTCAGCGCATAGCCGCACAAATCTCAAGAAGGCCTCTAGACAGATCAGTTTCGTACGGCTGCTATGGTAATGCAACCCCGTCGCTGTTTCCTCGGGAGAATAACCTTGAAACACTCTTTCCTTTTCCTTTTGTGCGATGTCTGGGACACGCGACGATCGGCTCGCGTGGCAATGTGCAGGGACGTGCGATGGGCTGGACGAGAACGCGGAACCGAAGCAGTCTGTGAGGAGCGTCGGAGATGGATAGCGGCCGAAGAGGACGTAGAAGGCGCACTCCATGCCCGCACGACGCAAGCCAACTTCTTCGACAGTGGTGCTACTGTTGGACTGTCGTACAAGACCAGGTGAAGGAAGAACTTCACGTCTCTTGTTGACCAAGGGCTCTGCGAAGAGATGAAAGACCTCCGTGGCGCAACTGTTGAACTCACCCCAGGAGCGGAACATTGTGTACGAAAGAAGTCTCCGACTGTAACGGTTGAATACGATGGGGTGGAAGAAACGCTGAGAAAACAAAGCGGGACACGTGAGGGATATTCAATTGATCGAGTCTTATTATTATTATTAAAAGCACCTCTGAGCTCCGTCTTTAAATGGAAAGAACTTCATCGAGGAAATAAGCGATACACACGAAGTGAGCTACACTCGTGCATGGCAATAATCGAAGCGCAAACACGCCGCATTCTTAGCCCCGAAGCACGACGGGGGCACACGGGGTCTTTTTTTTGCTTCATTTATTATCCCACTTCCGCAAATAGTGAAGAGGTAATAAGAGTAACGGAGTAAATAAATAGGTAAATATGGATCGTCAACGGCGCCATCCCCCATAGCACTCCTTTCTTTTTCCTATGATGGCGCGGTGTACCGGGGGACGTGCGGTTGCAGACAGCGCAGGCTGGAATAAACAAATAAAAAGCGACAGACGCTACGCATCAAGTACGCCATAGGACGGAATGTTCTCCGGCAGCCCCACGTCTGCAGCCGTCGCCGTCGGCTGCACCATCTTATGGTGCTCGTACGGCGCCCACTGCTTCATCTTCAGGTGCTCCTTCGTAAAAGTGACATCGCCGTCAATCGTCTTGATGAGCTCCTCCAAAGTGGTAAACGCGGACTGCATGCGTATCGTTTCGACGATGATAACGCGCAACACGCAGTTATAGAAGTCGGCCTCAAACTTATGTAAGAAGTGTACCTCAGCGCTGATATCAGCGTTTTTGAATTGCGGGTTGTTGCCTATCGACATGGCAAATGGGAACGGCCCGAGCTGCGCAGGCGTCACAGAGCGCAATGCCGCGTCCGCGTTCTTCGCCGCCGACTCGAGCTCGATACACCCCCAGCCCCACACGACCTGGTTGTCGTAGGGCTTCAGGAACTCGACAGCACTCTGGCTCAGCTCGATATTGGCAGTGGGGAATCCCAGCTGCGTCCCACCGCGGCCGAAGCCGTGAATGACCTTCCCACGCAGGAACCAAGGCTTCATGCTGCTCACTATGAAGAATGACCACCTATTTTCAATGGGGCAAAACGAGGAAGAGAACAATAATAAAGATAATACTAAAGATAATAAAGATCGGGTAAAAACGCGCGGAAACACATAAGAGTTAAAAATAAAATAGGCTGTGCGCTTGAGTGGCGTTGAAGAAACGTCCACGTTTACGTCAAGGAATAGAGCCGAACCAGGAGAGAATAACAACAGTAGTAATAATAGTAATAATGTCTCTCTGCAACCTTTGCTTTTTTGTTTTTTTTTAGCGTTGGCGTCTCCGTAGTCGACGGTGATGCGGTGCGGCAACGACAGCAACAACGAGAACAGCCGTAGCGCTTGCAGAAAATCAAATCCGATGTGCGTGAAGAAATCGTGAAAAAACGGGCGTTGAGGTGAAAGGAGAAGCGAAGAAGAGAAAGCGCGAGAGAGAGGCCGTTAAAGTCGAGACTGAATGTCAGTCACATCCATTTTTCTCCCCTCTGCAAGGCTTTGAAGATAGGGGATTCTAGCAGGTTCTCACTGCACTACCGAAATCACCACGCGACCGCGACAGTTCCTCACGCGGAGACAAGCAAGCAGCATTAACGATAAAGTCTCAGAACAACGCTGATGCAAAAACAAAGCACGGGAAAGCGTCCAGGTAAGGATATGGTTACAGTTTCTACTTCCACTAAGCCTTTCTTTTTTCCCTGACAGAGGAAGCTCGTGCTCACGCACAGAATCCATCAGAAATATTGTTTCTTAAAGAGGAGTTGCGTTCACAGGAAACTTGTGATTCCAAAAGGTCTGGTTCACACGATGACGTTGGGCAACGGCATAGTTATAAACGCACTGTGTAGGGGTCAGAGAACGAAAGAATACGAAGGAAGAGAAAGGAAGAGGAAAAGAAAAACGGCTAAACAATGATGAAGGGGTGATTGAGCAGCGCCGCGGCAGACGGGCGCTTAGTGTAATCTATCGTTAAGCATTGCTCAATAAAGTCGTGTTCTACCGAGGTCGAGTTGGGCAACGCACCAAGCGTAGGCGTGAGTCTGCCGCTGCCCACGCTCGCGATAAACGCCTCGGGATCTACGAAGGCCTCCGCCGGGTACGGGTACTCGCCCGTCAAGCACAGGTACATGATCACCCCCACACTCCACACATCGTTGGCGGGATGCACCAAGCCCCGACACGCCTCCGGGGACATGAACAGCGGCGTCCCCACAACCGGTGCGTGTATTGGCTGCTGAAGTGACGAGTCGGTGCTGCGTATGGAGCGGCCCTCTGACGGCCCCTGACGGGAGAGACGCGCGGATGTAACAGACGTTGTGGTCGGGCTCACCGTGACACTGCGTGAGCGAGGTAGCAGCATCGAGCGACCGAAGTCAATTAGCTTCGCCTGGCTGCTGTCCGACGCGTTCGTGATAAGGATGTTGTTAGGCGACACGTCGCGGTGCACGATACCTTTCCCGTTGTGCAGGTAGTCGAGGGCGCGAAGCAAACCGCAGACGTAGTGGCGCACAACGCCCGGTAACAGCCGGCCGAATTTATCCAGCACCGACGTCAACGTGTCGCAGGCGTACTCCATCGCCATGCACAGGGCTGCGTCATCCTCCCAGTCGCCAACGAAATGCACAATGTTGGAGTGACTCAGCCGGCGAAGCAAATGGATCTCGTTGCGCTGCAGCTGCACCAGCTTGCGGGAGCGCTTGTCTACTTGCTTAATGGCCACCAGATATCCCTGCGGATGGAAGCCTTGAAACACCTGCGTCATGCCGATGCGGTCGCCGGTGATGCGTCGCGTGCGGGTGCACACCACGGCGGCAAACGTAGAAGCAGCCCGCACCGACTTCATCGAACGTGAGCGCTGCGCCACCGACGTCATCGAGCGCTCCCGTGAGACCTCCGCGAAGCTCGTCAGATCGGGGTCACCGCCGGTTGTGTTGGTGTGGTCGCCGCCGCCGCTGTCGTCCTCGTCGTCCTCCACGCCCGGCAGTGTCGCGGCGCTGTCCAAGAAGAGCGGGAGCGTCGTGGGGTACGGTGTGCTGCGCTGTTGTGTGCGGCCCGACAGCGTCAGCGATTGCGCTGACCGTACCGAGCTGGGGACGCAGATCGCACCCTCAGCGGCACCTCGTTGGTATTCCAAAGGTTGGAAAGAGGGAGCTGCTTCGACCCTCGCACCAACGAGCTCGCCTTCCTCCGACGTAGTGCCAGGCAAAGCAGAGCTGCTGCGGCCGCGTGAACGGCTCCCGCGGCTGTCGAGACTGCTCTTTCGTCGCGCGCGTCGCGCGCCACCGCCCTGGGGAAGAGGCGGCGGTGGGATCTCGCTCACACCCTCCGCAGGCCTTCCTCCCGGTGCCGCCAGCAAACACTCACCTGGCGGCAACGGCACGATCGGCGAAACCGCCGAGGCATGCAGTGCCTGCATGCTGTCTGACTGCGGCGGCAGCGTAGGCGACTCGGGGGAATCCTCCTGAACGACGTGCACCTTACGCGGGAGTGAGTTGGGGAAGGCGGAGGAGGTCGCCGCATTGGCACACTGCGCGGCGTCGTCAAGGTTGAGTGGCTGAGGGGCGGGGTCGCGTCGCTGGAGTTCCTGTAACGCCTGCGGTAGCACCACAGGCGTCATCACGGTGGTGCTGCTAAACCGGCTGCTTGCCGGCGAAACGGAGACGACAGCAGCACCTCCTCCTGCTGGAGGAGGAGGGAAGTGTTCTGCGGGAGCGGGTCGGGCACTCCAATGGTCAGGTAAAGCGGACGGCGGCGTCATCAGCGACAGTGAATTGCTGCCCACACGCACAGATGATTCGAGCGTCAGCGGACTGTGCAGCCAGTGAGCATCGCTGCCGGAGGAAACAATTAAATTCCCAAAGAGGGTACGGGGAGAAGCAACGCGCTTCTTTGGATCGCTGTGCGCGTTGGCGGGTGCAGAGAAAACGGAAGGAAAGAAGTAGTGCGACGTCATACGCGACGGCGTCGCAGGCGCGGCCGCCTCGTTGCCACCGATGCTACGTTTGCTACTGCCATGGCGGACGTCTGCCATCCTCACCACATCGTGGAACAGCCGCGGCGGCGGGGAGGCCTGTCGACTGCTGCTGCTGCCGTTGTTGTCCACCGCCGCTGCACCAGTGGCGGCGGGAGAAGAAAAACTGTGCCACTGTGGGCCGGCGGAAGCCCCGTTGGTGTCCTCTTCCCATATCGGTGGCGGCCGGAAGTACGATTGCATCAGCATCTTTATCAACCACTCCGAGAAGCTGGAAAAGAGAGATGCCGCTGTTGTTGAAAGCGGGGGTGAAGAGGCAAAAGAGGCGTAGGAGGAGCGCAAGTCCAAAACAGCCGTGCCGTAGCGCCCGTCGCGCTCGCCGTGGCTCAGTGCGCCAGTTAAAAAACGCGCCACGTACAGCAAGTGCTGCGCAGCAGGCAGAAAAGGTGCACCGTCACCACCGTGCTCCTTCCACGCCTTCAGACGCCGGGACGCCTCGGTGTAGCGGCCGCCGCGCATGAGGCTTAGGATGTCCGCCATGCTCCGCTTGCTGCCCTCTGGCACAGCTTCGTCGTGCAGCTGGTACACCAAAAGCAGCCGCTGCATGCAGTCCATCACGTAGTCCACTGGCAGCCCCTTCGCCTCGTTCATCGCGTCCGTGAAGAAGTCGGCGTGGCAAAGGACGCCGTAGCCGCACAGCGCCGCGAGTTGCGCCAGGGACCGGGCCACATCGTACTCAAGGGTGCCAAAGCTAAGGGTGAGTCGTCCGTTGCCGCCGCGAGCGGGCCGCAGGACAGTGCGGAAGCGATGCACCGCCACGCCCCACCGCACACGTTGGCCGCGATACTTCGGCGACCACTCTGCTAACTCTCTCTGTGCCGCCAGCGCCAGTGCGACGGCGGTGGCGTTTGCCACAAGGAGCTGGACGGGCCACACCGTGTTCAGCGAAAAGACTACCTCGGCGATGCCGCACTCCGTCATGTATACCTGCCGCCCAAGTCCCGCGCGGCGCAGGCGGGTGTGGAACTCCAGAGAAAGACTTTCCAGTTCTTTCAGCTGTGCCTTGGAGATGGGTTGCTGCCCCGCTAAGAGCGGCGGCGGCACGAGAAAGCGACACACAACGACGGTGACAACGTCGTGCAGCCGGCTCTCGTCGGCGGGGTGCTGCGGGCGGCGAGATAGGACGACCTCCTCGACGCGATCTCGCTGCGCGCCCGGTCCGCTGCTGCTGCCGATGGAGCAGACCTCGCTGGTCGCCGAAAAGGGTCGTGCGACAACGCCGCCTCCCGTCAACGCACCAGGTGCCCTTACCGCGTTAAAGAACGGCCTGTCCACCTGCTCACGCGCTTGCGGGGATGGCAGCAACGGTGAGGGGTCATGCGGGGCGGAGACGCTTAGGAAGGGCAAGACCTCACCAGACGCCGCCTGCGGTGCTGCCAACGCATCGAGCAGAGCAACGACCTCGCGATGCCAGCGCGAAAGTGTGGAGAGTGACGGGGTCAAGTCGCAAACGTCGAGGCGCACACCGGGCACAGTGACAGTCGAACTCAATGCAGCGTAACCTGAATCGTCACCAGGACTCTCAAGAAAGTTGGACGCGACATGCGCTCCATCGGAGGAGGCAACGTCGTATGAAAGGTTGGCGCACAGCGCAAACACACATTTCTGATAGCGAATCGCTCGCCGGTAGAGCAGCGCGTACACGGCAAGACCCCCACCGAGGCCCATGACCACAGCACAGAGCAACGTCCCTAACATGAAGGTGAGGCCCCTCTGCGACATGGATCCTACGTGGGTGGGATAAGAGTGCCCGGGGTAGCCCCCCTCCTGCACCCCGACTGCCCAAAAGTGCAGACCGAGCAACAAAAGGCAGCCGCAGAAGGGCAATGCGCAGAAGCACGTCCCAATCGTAAGCAACGCACAGGAGAAACTGTGGGAGTGCGCAGCCGGAGACTTCATCTGCCTCACATAACTCTGCAGCGTCACATGAGACGGCGGTAGTCGTGTCGACTCGTTGCGTGGTGAAGGGAAAAGAGAGTGCGGAGGAGTGGGTTGCGGCATTGGGCCTGCGGACGACGAAGGTAACGTGAAAGGGACAACACATTCGTAGGGATGCAGCCCCAGCTCTATCTGACTGTGGCTAGCGGACATCTGTGCTCTAGAGAACGTACGACACGCATCGGTTGCACTCGTTTCGAAATCAGGTTGATAGGGACCTGGGCAGTTCGCATCGACGCCGGGAAGCGGCGGTTGTGGGGGCGGTTGCTGCTGTTGCGGAACTGGCGGCGTAGTGGAACGCATCTCTCGTGGTGACATCGTGCGCTGCCTGCTGGGATGAAGTTCTTCAGGAGGGAATGGCCGTGCGTCAGACACGGCTGTCGGTGTCGCCACCTCGTCTGCATACCGTCCTTGCGCCGGCGAGAGGGCCTGATATGCTGCCGAGGTAGACACGCTGACGTCTGGTGCTTCCCAATAGCGGTCCGCAACCGTAGCTGATTCATGCTGGGACACTGTGTGAATCACCTTTAATGGACTGTGGAAGTCGAAAGACGGCTGCAGTGGGTTCGCCAGCGGTGGAGATGGCAGCGACGCAAAAGAGGCTGACATGACCACCGACGAAGACAACGAAAGCGGCGGGCTGGTCCTCAGATTCATGGGAGCACGTGGAGCCGTCAGCGAAATGTGTGTCTGCGGCAGCGCACCTTGCGGACTGGACGGTTGGGTGGGTAAATTGAAGGGCGGCAGCGACGACAATGGTGGCTCAGAGGGCGGCAGCGGCGACGCATTCGTGCTAAACTCACTCAGGTCCATCGCGAAGGAGCCGGACTCCGCCGTGTGTTCGTCGTCGTTGGGTGAGGAGACGCCGAAGACGTGTGGGACGACCACGCCAGGCTGCGTCGTGACCGAGGCAGCGCTGCCGCCAAAGGTGCCGTTGGAGTCTCGCACATCCCTGCGTTTGTGTAGAGGTGCGCGTGTAGATCGGGTGGTCATTGCCGCGGGGCAGCCGGGGACTAAGTTTAAACGATTCGATGACTGAATGTGAGCCGTGTGTGTTGGCCCCGTGACGCCTGTTACACGCGGACAATTTACAGCTGCGGCAGTGCTGTTGGCAGAGGTAGTGCGCAACGCCATCGCTAACGGCAGTGGTGAAATTGGCCACATCGCTTCGATCTCCGGCTCTGTGCACTTGTTTATGTGGTAATCCTGTGCACCGGAGTCAATCCTCATTGCTTTTGTTCTTGTGGTGATGGCTGTGACGTACTCTTCATGCGATCGATTAACACTGACCTGCGGCGGTGATGCCCCAATACCAGAGTACGATGGACTTTCAAAGACGGCTGGGTCGTCAACCTCCATCGTCTTCTCCTCTAACCTTGGCGAAGTCTCCGAACGTGAGACGCCTGGTTGAGGAACGTCATCATTGGGACGAGGACAACGAAGATGAAGTTGGGTGCGGTCCGCATCTCGCGCTTTTCCCGCACCGTTACCGCTCATGCACTGTGGTGCGGTATTCTCCGGTGCAGCGTACACCACTACATCCTCGCTGAGTCGCCGCTGATGCCTGGCATGCGAAGAAGGCGGGGCTGTCGCACTCGCCGCGTCTGCCGTAACTCCACGCGCGCCTGCGCCATCGCCCAGCCAGCTCGTCCGCGGTTTCACTTCGTCCTCCACTGCTCCCTCCCCGCTGATGAAGGAGACTTGCTTCCGTGGTGAAAACAATGGTCGAGGCGAGGACGGCGATGTGGCGCCGTAAGCCGGGCTGCTGCTCATCGGGTTTACTTCTTTTTCGTTCCTTTTTCCCCTTTTTCTTCCAAACGAAAAACGGAAACACAAGAAAATGAGAATGGGAAAAAGTGACAAAAATACAAATGCACAAAAACGTTTAAGAATAAAGGAGAAAAAAAACTCGTCATACTGCGGTGGCGAGTGAAGACGGGCAACGTCACCGACACTAAATCGGTGATATGCACAAATAATGAAAATAAAAGCAGAACGTAAAACACAATCATGAAAGATGGTACTCGTAAAGTACAGTAGCGCCGCAACCCCACCTCCACAAACTGTCACAAACTGTTTTTCTTTTTGATTTCCTTTCTGGTTGCTGCTCAATGATGCGAGCCGTCTTTACATGCGGCAATTTTATTGCTGTGCTAACGGAAAAGAAACGCTTAGTTCTCAAGAAAAAAAAAAGGAATGGGAGATCAAAAGGAGTGACTTTTCCAAGAAACAGGAATTGACGGGAAATAAAATGAAGACGAGGCAAACAAAAAGAACACGGAGCGGGAACAGAAAAACAGGGGAAAAAGGGGGAAAAACGGAGATTTCAATAACAAGAAAAACAGAAGAAGTAAACACACAAGTACAGCGGGGAAAGAAAAAATGATCAATGAAAGACCGCCAGAGAAAGAAGGAAAAAGAGCAAAAGGAAGCGCCACAAATAGACGCCACACACGATCACAGTGGCGAGGACGGATCAATACAAACGTAAAGCTGAAAAGTCTATAAAGCCACTGAGGCAGGAAAAAAGGAGAGAGAAGAAAATAAAATAAAATAAAAGAGTAAAGAAAAGAAAAGAAGACAAGAAGGTAATTGGCTGGAAGAGACAAGAAACGTTCTTGCGTTTGAGAGAATGAAAAAGTGGATTATTTTTCTGCTCTGGGTGTGCCTGTTGAAAAACAGCTTATGTGCTTTTGACGGCATGCATTTGCCCGTCCATGCATTGACTGATAATCACGGAAGCCAGATAGGACAAGTGCACACAGCACAAATTCTCTGCAAAAGGAAACAATGTCAACAACACTAGTTAGATTGATTGGAAATAATAATAAAAGGGTTCACGAATTTCGTGAACACCATCCGGAAAGAAAAAAAAAGCGAATGTCTCACACACCACGCCAATGTTGTGCGTCGGAGTAGTACATAAAAAAGCAGAAAACACAAAGGATGAACTTCGCGGCTGAGATGAGTGACACACTTGAATACGTTGGCGGGTCTCTCTCTCTTCTGGTCAACGCAACGGTTGTCTTGCAGAGCTGACCACGTAGTGAAATGCAACTACAGAACGCCACCGTTCTCGCAGACAGGATTGCGTGTCCGCGCGACGGCTCCAATTCTTCGTTCAATGAAGAAGAACACCCAAAAGAAGAAAAAAGAAAAGTTGGTTTATTATACCGCAAATACAAGAGTCACGCCGATAGAAGAAGATCAAAATGGCACAGGTGGCAAAGAGATAGTAATAATAATAATAATAATAATAATGAGCACTCTCACAATGAAAAGGTTAATGCAACCGTCAAAGCTGACGGTGTCAATGCTGACGAGGCGACTTGAGGAAGAAATGATGCGGAGAAACGTGGCTCACGCCTCCACCGCTCATAGCTTTCTTAGAAGCCGGTTAAAGTTTGTTTTTACCTCTTCAGAGGAGACAGAGGGGACAGGTACAAGGCAAAAACAAAAACCGTGGTGTTTGTGGATGGAGAGTAAGAGAAAAAGAGGGGGAAATGCGAAGGAAGATGTAACTAAGTAAAGGCTCCCTTCATGACCACTGCGATGCCGCAGTGCAGCCGCAGCAACGAGGGGTGGGCGTATTAGACGCACCACAAACTTCAAACACGGAAACAACCGAGTTGAACCTGCGCAGTATTGGTTCATTGCTCAAGTTGCGTGGGTTTCCGTGCGAAACTGGCAACAGCAAGAGGCACCTCATACTTCATTGTTTTTCTTTAAGCAGGAGATCGCTTCGAAAATGTTCTCTTATTATGGTCTTTGTTTCATTCTCCGAGAAGCAGCTGAGAAATAACTGGAAAGGAAATGCGAAAAATGTATAACGGCAAAGTGAGGCAATAGTACAAGTACAAACACGGTGTGTGTAGTTTTCCTTGTGTTGTTGATTTTGGTTAGCAACGAGTTCATGCGCATCTTCTCTTGCTAATGCGCCGAAAGCGCACTTCGAAATAATAATAATAATAAACTGGAGGACGCTGCATATGAAGGCGAGAAGTTCGGCAAACAATAAATGACAGATACCTCTAGGCTTTCTTTTCTTGGGGGAGAGGGGAGGTAAATCCCACATTGATTCGGCCAAAAGTAGACAGCTAAGCAACAAAAGCCTCGTAGTGTTCGACTTGATGATCCCAAAAGAGACGTAGCAGCCTTCTTTTTCCTCCCATTGGCACTGCCGCTGATCCCACCTCACTTGCGCTTCTTCACGGCAGCCACCTCATCACCGTGGCCGGCAGCCGTCATCATCTGCTCCAGCAGCCACTCCTCCTCCTCGAGGCCCATGCCTTCATCCTCGTTCATAAACAAATTCTCCTCGTCGTCGTCGCCGTCGCAGACGTCGCCGTCATCGCCAAATCCGCGGTGCGGCACATGTGCGCTACCACGCTTCCGCTTCGCCGCTGGATTGAGCGCGTCCGTCTCGACCAAAAACTCCTCAATGTGAACGAGCTGCTCCGGCGAGAGCTCCTTCACCATCTTCTGCGCCGCGCAGAACGCGTGCACGCCTTTATCTTTGTGCTCGTGATCATGATGCAGGTACTCATCGCTGAGCTTGTCAAAGTACAAGTCTTGAATGTCGAGCGGCATCATGTCCATCAGCATGCCCACCTCCTGCCCCTGCATCTTCTCTAGACACAGCATCCACATCTTCGAAAAGTGTTGTCGGAAGTTTTCCTCGCCGCCGTCTACCTCGCCGCCTCCCTCCTCTTCATCAGGAACGCTTCCTCGTGCGCTCGTCGTTTGCTGCGACGGAGGCAGGGAGGCGGAGTCGAGCCCGGCCGCCGGTGCAGCGCGCATGAAGGACGGAACGAAAGGTGCCGCCTCAGCGGAAAAGGTGTAAGATGGGGAGGTCAGAGACGGCGGTGGGTTTGAAGAAGACGAGCCGGCAGGAGCAGCCGTGCTGGTGGTGGCTGTTGTGGCGGAAGGCTCGTCTCTTGGTCGTGGCGCGGCAGTGGAGCTCATGGTGGTCGACGCTGTACAATGTACGGATAGATAGAAGTAAATACTGCTGAATGCGAGTGTGTGGAAAGCTTTGTTCCTTCTTGTTTTCTTTGCTTTTGTAATTACTTTAGAGAGAATTTAAACATGTAAAACAAAAGGGTACGAGAGTGAAAAGAAGCCGAACCTTGAGGCGGAGACAGATGTGTTGCTGGAGATTTGCGTCGGAACCAACGGGGTGGGCGTATGAGGCGGCCGTTCGGGGGCTAAGATACAATACTGGAAAAAAAAATGTGTTCTCAAAGAGCTTACAGCGGAAAAGGACACAGAAAGTGGTGTCAATAGCACGCCCAGGGAGAGTCCGCACGAAGAGCAACGCAACGAGCCACATTTGCTGTGGAGACGATCACCGTTTGCATTCTGTGTAAGCATACATATCAGATTCTTCTCTCTTTCTTTCGTTCTGTCATCCTCGACTACCTCATCGATCCATCGGAGTTGTAACAACTCTTCTCCTCTTTCGTTCCTGTGTGCGGTTCGCATGTGCGCTCACGCAGGAGAGCACAACACTCACCCGGCACTTTCAATGGGAGAAACACAACTACGAGCAAAATGGGTGGCGAGAGAGGGATAGGCGCAAAGGCAAGCGCACGTCCTCTCTCCCCCTCTTCCTCTCTCCCTTTCCCACAACATACTTGAACAAGAGAAAAAATGTGAGACGAACGCAAAAGGAAGGCAAAGCAAGGCATCCAGATAACTGTGACGCAACGCGCGCATAGGGAGGACTAGAATTGGAAAAAGAAAGAAATGAAATGACGCAACAAATCAACGACATCCTGAACGAGAGCTGGTCCAGAGACGTTTGAATAGAGTTTCCGCAACTGGTTGCGCTCTTCGAGGCGAGATTTACAAAAAAAAAGGAGGGGAAGAGGAAGCGCTCTTCACGTACAGCGCCAGCACATCCATGCGCATTGGCATACACTAACAGGAGAAGGGGAAAACAAGAGCGAAAGAAAGAAACGCAAGGAAGACAGGTGAATATAAATAGATGAGCAAAATGAGCGCAAAAGAAAAAAAAAGAAGGATAGACGGTTTCGTGGACCAGCAAGCACACGTAAGCAACGGTTTAACTACAAAAAATAAGATAAAAAGCTGTGTGACAATAATAGATAACCTCTTTTCACCGCAAAAGGAGACGCAAAAACAAACCAACAAATGGCCCACACACACACACATGTGAAGCACGAAGGATCGCAACTGAGAAAGAGGAGCTCATGGGGCCGGGGCCACACAGCAGCGCAACTCGTGTTTCGTCCACAAACATCGTGAAAGAAGGCAACTGTCACCAAGACGCGTGAGAGAGATTCCACGTACGTTACATAGAAACTAATTATTATTTGTTCGTTTTGAGTTTTCCTTCATATTTGATCGGAAGCGATCAACTCTACAACGCGACTGCCTTGGGTTGGTGACGCGATTGGGGGGTTGTGCGATGCGCCCCATCATAGCGGCGTGTGCGGACCTCTCTCATCGGTGATCCAGTAGAGCGTTTATCCGCGTCTCATCCCATACACCACGAACGACGTTCACGCAGCCGTAAGTCATTGTGAGGATAAGACCTGTCGGCGTGCTGAAGAGCAGTCCCACTCCGGTCCAGGCCTGCGCAAGATGACCGCCGCCACTCACGACGCCACCGACGAAGCCCAGCAGATAAAGTGCGAGCAACTTAGCCGCCGTCGCGACCACGTGGCGGGCACACAACACAGCCACGTCGAAGGTACTTCTGCTGTTCCGCGGCGAAGCACGTTGAGATGCACCATCGTCGCCCACATTGGGATGACTCGCCGGCCGCATCGTCGAACTCGCATATCGCCCATCATTGGGGACGGAGTCTGGGAAGTGGTAAATAGTAATTTCGTCCGTCTCGTCCTCGTGAGCCGCACTCGCTGGTGCTGCCGTGTCCGCCGCCGCCGCCGTGCGATCGGCTGATCCGCGTGTGTTCAACGCCTGTGCCACTAACGACACATCCGTCACCGGACTAGGTCGAAGCTGCTCCACAGCTCGGCGAATACGGAGGTAGTACAAGTTGTTCGTGCGGCACGAGAGGTCCAGCACCGCAGCAAACACAACTTCCCACACCGTTGCCAGCACGCAGAACCACACCAGCGACAGCTGCCCGTGCAGGGCGATGGGAACGATGACAACGAGCGGCAGACACAGGGCACGCATGAAGAGTGAAATGCGGGCTGCGTCGCCTAACGCGTTGCGTCGGTGAATGGGACTGGCGAGGCTCACTGCCGCCACGTGACCGTTGCCGTGCTCCCCCTCTGAGGTAGCGGACATGGCAGAGGTAGCGGAGATGCAAGGGTGCATGGACGTGATGCTGTCCGCGAAGCTAGTCGTGCCGAAGAGCGGAGTTGGAGTAGCGCCATAGATGCTGTGCGCCATGCACCTCTTACCAGGCGGCATCGATGGCGGGGCGGCCACGCCGCTGCAGCGTGGCGCTGCGCGCTTCCCCGATGCAGCACCTGTAGTGGTGGTGGTAGTGGTGGGAGTGTTGATGACCGTCGTCGGTGAGGACGATGCCGCAGAGGCGATAGGGTTGGCGGCCCGTGGTGCCGGGCTATCCTCACGCGTCTCCGGTGACGCGAGTGCAGCAATCGCCGCCTTCTCCCGCGTGGCCGGGGATGATAAGTGCCGGGCCGAGTCGGCCTGCGACTTCACCCTTGAATTTGTGCTTGGGTCGGCGGTGAGGCCACAGCAGCTGCTCACGCTGCCCAGAAAGACATCCGCCTTCGTTCCGTCGTCCCATTTTAGGTGGTCGTCGCTCTCTGTCGCGTACGGAGCGGCGATGTTTGGCGGCTGCGCAGGGCGGGTATCACGCTGAAGGCTTTTCTCATCCTTCCCCCCTCCCCCTTGGTTGTCGCTGTCCCTTTCCTTCGCTCCACCACTACTTGGGATGCCAGCTGGGAAGCTGCTGCTTCTGCCACTCTGCCCGCGACGGTGATTTGTGTCATCATTCATCGCTGTCACGACTGGGATGCTCGAAGACTGCGCGGGTGTTCCGCTGGGCAAACGGATCCTTTCACAGTCCTCGCCAGCTTTTGGGTAATGCCGAGAAGGCGTGTGTGCGTCGACGCCGTCGTTGCTGCCGCTGCTGGAGGTTGCGTTGAGTCGACTGCGGCCAGCATACAAATGCGGGTGTGTCAGAACAGGCACGTGGACCTGCGTTGGGGGCAGTGCTGCTGCTTGAACAGTCGTCGCCTCCACGATTGCGTTCGGCCTCACGCGAGGTTGGAAGCGTCGCGCGGGCAGTCGCGATGCCCACGACCGCATGCGGCTCCCTGCGAAGCTGGCTGGCTGTGCTGGCGCCTCCCCTTCGTCATCGTCTTCGTCAAGGGCCTCGCCTTCGTCGTCGTCGTTCTCAAGGTCGTCCTCATCAACACCACCATCGTCCGCTCCGTTTGCTGAACTGTTGCTGGTACTCGTTTTCTTGTTGGCTGCTGCCGCCGCCGCCTCCCGCTCCATCTCCAGTGCGTGCAAGATGGGATCTGGCGGTTCACCGTCGATGCCGTCTACAAACCAGCTCACACCAACCGACTCATCAAGGTGGTAGACGTGATTGCCGACGCCGTAGCGGCGCATAATGATAAACGACAGAAAGTCCGCCTCATACACGACGCGCGCGGGGTAGAAGTGAGAGAGCACCGCGCTGATGGCGTCGCCGTGCGTGACGAGAATTGTATCAGGTGGCGTGCAATCCTCGAGACTACTCAGCACCGCCGGATCTGGAGAGGCAGGCGTGGTCACCGTGTGCCAACGCCTATCGGCTTGACCACCGCCGCCGTTGAAGCGGCGTGTCACGGCAGGCGGACAGACAAGACTCGACGACGTCTGCGACTCCGTCCGCGCGCTGGAAAACGGGTTCGGGTCTGCGCCGCCTGCGAGCGGCCCGCCGTATTCGTCACCGTTACGCAGAAAATTGGCCACATAACGCTCCGTCGCCGTCTCGAGCGACTCGCCCCACATCGGCAGCCCGCCCACCGCACGCGACGTCTGTAGGCCCTGCAGCTGCGGCGCCCGACTCGTCTTAATCCGACTGGGGCCAAACACCTCACACAGCGTGTTGTCCACCACCATCGCGTGATCGGCGCCGACGCCGTGGTGCTGCAGCGACTCCGCCGTCTGCACGGTGCGGAGGAAGGGCGAGACAACGAGCACCGCCGCACGTGCCCGCTCCTTCCCCAGGTAATGCCTGAGGCGGGCGGCCGTGTTCTTAATTTCCGCCACGCCCTCTGCGGTGAGCGGAGGGTCCGACTCCGGCGGTGCATCGTGGCGGTTGTCTCGGCGCTCTCCGTGTCGCAGCACAATGACGCGCTGCGAAGGGTACGGGTACGCCGAGCTAGACTGAGCCGGCATGCCTATCGTGTCTTCTTTTCTGTTTTTTTCTACTTTAAAGGAAAGGGATCTAGCTTGTACAGGAAATGTCCGTATGGCTAGCACACACGCAAAGATAAAGGAAAACCCGGGGGAGAGACAAACGTGGAAATCGACACTAGGTTGGTACGACGCGGTTCACTTCTTCGGCTTGTGTGTGTCTGTGTGTGATCGCTGGCGCAAAGGTGGCGAGTGTCCCTGCAATGAGAGAAGGGGAAAGTGAATAATGTCCGAAAGAAGAGCGGCCTGGACGCGACTCTGCAGAAGAACAACAAAACAAAATACCCAACCAACTACACCTCTGAAGTCACCCGGTTTCGGTGTAATCCAGTGGGCAGCTAGTTGACACGGCAAATCACACACGCACACGCAAAACAAGTCTCCTCCTTCTCTCCCGCTTGTTGGGGCACTGTAACCCCTACTAGCTGTTTATTGAAAGGGTGTTTTCTTTATTTACACACACAAGAACAAGAAGAGACGCGCGCAAATGGCGCTTCAATTAGACGGACGAGAAACAGTCAAAGGGAAGGGGCACCACGTGCAAAAAAGAAACTAGTCAAGTTGTTCCACTTACTGAGTCCCAGAAAAGGGGTCCGTTAACCGTTTAACGTCAAAACGAAAAGGTAGAGGAGGTAGAGGACAGTACACTAGGGAAAATGAAGAAGTTAGAGCGAAGCAGCGTCAGGCGCCCATCCGACTATAGGAAGAGAAAGGTAAACTTTTCAACGCCGATGGCGCCATTGCTAATACGACGTAGCGGTACTACTTTCTGCAAGTTTGTTTCCGCTGGCTTCTTTTTTCTTAGTGTGGGTTGCTTACTGTTGCACGAAGCAGAACGTTGAGCTTCACCGAGTGCACGTCGTTGCGACCGCGGCCGTCCGTAGATCAGCCTTTTTCCTCCGGCACCAAAAGGTAGTGCACCACCCCCATTTTTTTTTGGATCTGTGGAAGTGAGCGACAACTTGAAGACGAGAAACAGCAACTTATGTTGCTCCGTTACACACAAAAAAACAAATACCAGGCGAAGAAGAAAAAAAAAATGGTCTCTTCCATTTTGAAAGCTGAGCACCAGAAGAAAAAAAAATTGCATGTATTCACACTCCGAGAAGAGATATTCAGATTCAAAATGCACACGGTGCAGAGCGCAAAAATTACATCCACCATTCTAACATGCGACTTTGCCAACCAAAAACAACAACAAAAAAAGAAGGAGGTACCGTGCAACGACGTTCGCCGCTGCGGTTCCTCATCATGGTGAGGCAAGCACGCCTACAGAATGCAAAAGGACGAACAACACTTTCTTTCACAACCCTCACAGATATTAAATATTGAGTGCGACAGAGAACACCAGATGATTAGATTTAAAACAAAAACCAAATCCATTTCGGTAAGGCCACACAACAGTAGCCTCATAGCCACTACACAGTAAGAAACAAACAGGAGAAAAAAAAAGGGCCTCACACACTCACGGAGAACAAAAGCCTTTCTCCGGGGCCCATACAACCAAAACGTACAAAAGAAAAGCGAGAGAACCAGTCAACGGTTTGACTCTTCGAGAGCGCCGTCAAGGGCAAGAGAAGCGCTGACGCGTTCGTAAGCCGTCCGTTTCCATCGCTCTCTTTCTCGCTTAATAGGGAGGTGGTGGCGGCGGCGGCGGTGGCGGAGGCGGCGGAGGCAGGCCTTCCTCCATCTCATCCTCCCCCGGCAGGTACGGCGGAGGCAGCGCGTAGGCCGGCAGGTTCTGTGCCCCGCCCATGTGCAGCAGCTGCGTCGAGCGCGGCGCGGGGCGGTAGTCGCCGAGTGGGCTTACCACATTCCCGTACGCCGGCGGCGGTGGCGGCAGCGAGGCGGAGTGCGGTGGAAGCATACACGCCGCCGCGACGATGGAGCCGTCGTTGGGAGACACCGGCAGTCCGTTCAGGCCGTAAAGCACATCCACCGTCGGCGCAGGCGTGGGGTGGTACTCCGGCGAGGTCGCACTGAGCTGGAAGTGCGGCACAAACTCCTTCGCCGAGGCGTTCATGTGTGACGCGCCGTGCGACGACCCGGCTGACCCGATGCTCTCGTTCGTGTCGTGCTCAGTGTTTGCAGGGGCCGCACGTGCGGGAGGGCGATGGGGGTGGAAGACAAGGTGGAGAGGGAGGGACCGATGGTTCCTCCCGCGGCTTCCGCTGCGGCCATCGTCGCTGCTGCCGCCGCCTGGGCACGGGCGGCGATGGCACCGGCGATGGCCGCTGACGCGTTGACTGGGCGGGTGAGGGTCGGGGAAGGGGAAGAGTGGTGAGGGGGGAGAGCGGTGGTGATCCCAGTTGTTGCGGCGGTGGCCGTCGCGGGGAGAGCCGCGGACGACAGGACGCTGACGGACGCAGCCGTTGCAGTAGCACCCGTTGCGGGTGCAGACGTAGCGGAGGTAACGCGCGGGTGCGGCGGCGCCTTGTTCGCCTCTCCGGGCTTCTCCAAAGCGCCTCCATGAGCACCTGCACCGCTATGCTTCGCATGCGCCGCGTTGTCCGTGGCAACACGCGTCGACGGGCTGGAGCTGAGAGGCGCAGAGGCCACACACCCCTTAACGGCGTTGGGGTTGTTGTTGGCTACGGAAAGCTTCGGCGAGCTGCCTGCTGGTGCTGCTCGCTCCAACTTCACCTCGTGACCGCGACGAGAGGCCGAGATGTACGGCGGTGACACTTGCACCCGAAGCGTGCACCCACGTGTGTTCTTCCCATCCACGTCCAGTGCCTTGCGGGTCGCCTCGAGGCTCGCAAAGGTGAGGAAGGCCCGGCGGCGGTGCGACGGGGAGTCGTCCTCGACAAACTCCGAGGTCACAATCGCCAGCGGCTCGAAGAAGGCGAGGATGTCGGGCAGCGTCGCACCGTCGTAGAGGTTGAACACCACGACCGTGTTGAGCGTGCAGGGCAGGTGGGACCAGTGCTTCTCCACCTCGGCCCAGTGCTGATCCCGCAGCTTGCGCAGCGCCGAATCCTCGAGTGAGGGCACCGACACCAGCGGAGACACAGGGCGTAGAATAAACGGAAGCAGGTCGCCCTCGTCGTCGGAGTCCTCGTCCTCGTACTTCTCAAGGAGGTCGCACGCGTCCTGCGACGACGGCATCACAATCACGCCCCCTTCTTGACGGCGCTGCTCATCCGAAAAGCGGAGGTCGAACGACTCCCAACCGCTAAACTCCTGGAACTCTCGCAATGCCTCCTTGGCGTCCCAATCCTTGTGGAAGCGAATGCCGACCAGATGACTGTGTGTGGCGAGGCTTAAGCCGTAATCTAGCATTAAGTAGAAGCCCAGGCCGTGCACGTCGTCAAGCGAGCTGTCGGATGCGAACTCCGAGTAGTCGATAAAGCTCGCCTCAAACTCGTTCGTGTAGCTGCTGTTGGTCGACGCCGCAACGCTGTCCTCCGACCCCGCCGCACCCCCGGTCGGCGAAGAAGACGACGAGGGGGACGCGAGGGGCTGCCACCTCTTCGCTTTGGCCGCTGGTTCCACCTGCAGACACTCCAGTATCTCCTTCACATGGAGGGCTCCGGGGAGATAGTCAGCGTAGCGCAGCAGTGGCATCACCGCCGTCCCGCTCAGCACCGACTCGGACTCGTCATGCGCGCAATCGAGGCCGAAGCGCGTGGCGCAGAGCGTCAGCAGCTTGCGAAAGGTCGTTGCAAAAACGGGGAAGTGCAGACGGAAAGGGCGACGGGTGCCGACTTCATTTACACACAGCACAACGTCATATTCGATACCAAGCAGGAAGCGTAGGGAAGAGGGCACACTCAAGGCCTTCAGCTCGAGGGAGTCGAGGCCGCATTGGTTTAAATCCTGAGTTGTCTTCATTTCACTCCTTCAATGTGTCGTTGATGAATTAGTTTTTAAGTTATTTCGGTAGCTTTTAGTTCAAGAGCAAAAGAAAAGATTTGAAAAAGATGTGATAAAAGTGCGAATAAGAGTTCAATGAGTCAAAAAGTGGTGGTCTCTTTTGTTGTTGTTGAATTTTCTTTCTTTTTCTTTTTTTGATTAAGTCGAACGTGCGTCAGCTTCCCTGTGAAGAGTAAATATTACAATGGAAATAATATTGGAGAACAACTGTCGCCCCTGTTCGGTCTAGACCTGTTTGCGTGCGTTTTGAAGCCGCAGTTGTGTTCCTTTTCACCTTTTTTTTGTTGTTTGCTCCTCTTTTCTTCCACAGATCGTGCTGTTGTCTAGAAGACGACCGAGAAGACGAAAGCCAAAATGTGCGTAAGGAAACAGATTGTAAGAGAAAAGTGAATACGATGTTTGCGTGAGAATTAAGAAGAAAAATAAACCACGTACTTAATCTTCTCTTTATATATATCGTGTAGTGTTTCTTGCGCTATTGCTGATAAAAAAGCAAATCACAGTCGTTTGGCATTTACGTGTATATATATATATATATTACTGAGTTTGGGTTTTTGTTTCTGATGTGCGCACAACTGCCGCAGGATACGTGTATCGAAGATCTTCACCACCACCTCCACAGTGACTCCAAGGAATAGAGAAAGAAAGGAGGTGGATTTGAACCGATCTGGTGCAATCAGCAATAGATCCACGTTTAAGTGTGAGGTCCGCGTACACCCATGCGAGAAGGGCACGAGCAGCAAACTCACTTTTAGCAAAGTGACGGTATAGAGACAAAAAAAAAGGAGCGTGTGCTTCAACTGTGTTGATTGATCTCTTTTCTCTTAATTTTTAGTGTTGATGTGTGCGCACACGGTCGCTGAAGGAGAAGACGTGACGCGGCGCTGATGATGGGAAAGAGAAGGAAGAGTGAAACGGAAAGCGTATTTTTTAAAAAGAGAGCACAAAGAAGGTGAAGCTGCTCCATTACGTTGTCGTCGTTGCAAAGGTATGACGAAAGCGATTTAAGCCGAAGATATTTGAAAAGAAGAAGAGCGTACAAATAACGGCGTTGTTGAGAAATTGGGAAAAGGCATCAAAAGGAAGTGTGAGAGAGGGAGGAGGGGGAGAAAGAAACAAAAACAACAGAGATGAGAAGAGTTGTGTGCTGAGAGTACTGATCCCGTATTGGCCGTTGCTCTTAAAATGATGCTGCACCGTTGTAGCAATTACCAACCGGTTTTCGCCTTCATTTTTCGTGTGCAAAAGCATCTCAACACCGTCATCTCGTCACTATTTTTGCACGTCGGAGAAGACGAGAGAGAGAGCAAAAACAAAAGAGGAACGGCGCTAGCAGCTCCCACTCCCCCCAACTCAAGTACCACCGAGAGAGTGTGTGGTGGTGCAAAATAAGTCGATCAACGCGGGCTTGTATGTGCGTCGAAGTCAACACCGTCCCGGGTACTTTCTTCTGTTGCTAGGGCATGACAGTTCAACATCGCTATAATTGTCGTTATGATTATGATTATGATTTTGTTTTTGATTTGTGCACTCTAAGGCAGCAACTCTACCATTTATACAGAGGGAAGGGCCGTTGTGCGAGAAAAAAAAAACGACGAGCCATCGAAGACGAAGTGGAATCAGAAATAATAAATGATAAAAATGTTCAAGAAAACACATCATCAATGTAGTCTAAGCTGTCACCGAACCAATACAAAAAAGGAGAGAGAAGATGGAAGGAAATATAAAGGACGAAAGAAGAAGTGACGTCCTCGAATCGATAGAAATTCACACAACTTCCACAACGCAGCGACCATTTAGCAAATGAACCCCGAAGGTCTGGGGATTGAGAACAGTGAGAGTACAGTTCATACAAACCAAATATCAAACAAACGAATGCCCCATGTATACAAACACGCACACACACACAAGTCAGCAAATACGCAAAGCAACGAGGATAAAACCAACAGAACACCTGTCTCCTTCACAATGGAAAACGACCTTCACAGCAGGGGACAGGAGAGCAAAGAAAAGTATCGCGCAACTTTGTTGAGCTCGACGTGGGGGAAAACGGTCCCCGGCATTGAAACGGCGAGCCCGCTCTAAAGATAGCAGAATCACAACAGAGAGTGGCCAGGGCAAAAAAAAAAACGCCATCAACAACAAAAAAAAAGAAGCGCTACCCCCTGCGCTAAGAATAGGCACCATCGATGAAGTCGCCTATTGCGCTTCTGCGGCCATGCGGTCATACTCGGCACGCGCAAACCGATCCCAATCCGTCTTCTCCGGCCGCATGCGCATCTGGTGCTCCCCAAAGGGGTCGCGGTGCTCAAACAGCATAAACTTCGACGCGTTGAAGATCATATTAAAGAAGTTGGCCGGCGACGGACAGGAGCGCAGGTCACCCAAGGTCACGCCACACTTTCGCGTTTTGACTCGGTCGAAGCCAATCATGTCTAACATCTGGCACATCGTGTCCTCGTAGGAGATGTCGCCATCAGGCGAGTCGGAGAACTCCAAGAAACGCTGCTGATTCTCCTCAAAATACGTCATCATCTCGTAGCCGCTCAGCAAGCCGTCTTCGTCGACGTCCAACACCTTAAACCAATAGAGCACCGCGGGCTCGGAGTTTTTGTCTTCCTCGGATAAGCAGAAGTACACAAAGTCCTCAAAGTCGAGCTTGCCCGGCACGCCGGAGGACAAGGGTCGTCCGTAACCCTCCACCACGCGCTTGATTACGCCGGTCACGACGGAGCCCTGGCCGTAGTTGCAGAGGTCCTCGTAGCCGACCAGGAGATCGCGATCGGTGTCCAGCTCCCAGAACTTGCAGTAGAGGACGTAGAAATGCTCGTACGAGAAGTAGTCTAGCACAAGGTTCACATCCTTCGCGTCCAGCTCCATCATCCTCTCCGGCAGGTCGCTGCGATCGAAGTCGCGCCAGTAAATGCGGCCGCACTGCTGACGCTCTAAGGTGTACATAATCCGCACCGCCACCGTGTGCCAGTAATACTCCTGGAACTCCGGCTGCTG
Source organism: Leptomonas pyrrhocoris (assembly GCF_001293395.1). Taxonomy (NCBI): domain Eukaryota; phylum Euglenozoa; class Kinetoplastea; order Trypanosomatida; family Trypanosomatidae; genus Leptomonas; species Leptomonas pyrrhocoris. The sequence goes on from NW_015438357.1 coordinate 1,737,913, forward strand.
CAGAAACTGTAGGCCGGGGTGGGCTGCGACGAGGTACTTGCCCATCGACTCCAAGTCAGACAGCGTAATAAACTCCTTCTTGGGGTGGGTGCAAATCAACTCGTACAGACGGCGACTGACAGAGAGAGGGGCGTAGACGTCCTTGTAGACGGTGCGGATCTGCGCAGCCGTGAGGCTGTCCACGACCGCGGCGTCCAGTCCGCTACGGGTGGCGATGTCTTTGAAGAGGGCCTCCTTGTACCAAATTGGCACCTTGAACACCTTGGAGCTAATATCGCCGAACACCCACACCGTCTTCTTGACGGGGTCGTTCTTCTCCAGCAGTCGGTTCAGCTCCTGCACCTCCTCGGTGTCCGCCTCCACCGCTAGTCCACGTGATTCCTTCTTCGAGTAGAAGCATGGGATGTCGTTGAGGGAGGCCTGTTTGACGTTGCTGGGCGGCGTCGTGGCGAAGGCGCCGGAGGTGTGCACAAACCGCGTCGAGGACTCCCGCATCGTCGCGCTCAGACTCTGCGTCATGTCCAGCGGCGGCGGTGCGAGGTCGCCCGAGACCATCGCCGCGTTCAGCGTCGTGTCTAGGCGCGGGCTGCCGAGGGAATGCACGGCGTGCGGGGAGGTGGTGCCGGAGGCGACGTGCGGCAGCGGGGCGCTCGGGTCCACCACCGGCTTCGGCTGCGGCGACCCAGGCGCGATGACGGGCGAGCCGGCCCGGTGCGGGTAGTCGAGTTCGTCCACCACGCCGGGGAGCCGCCCCGCGGAACCGGGAGAGGTCGAGGACGCGTTCGGGCTGCTGCCGTCCTCGGTGAACTTTGTTGACGACGGCACCGACGGCTGTGGCGAGTGGGCGCGTTCGAGGTCGGGGTCGAGGGAGAGGGCGGCGCTCGTGGAGAGCCCGGCGGCAGGGTCCTTGTGCTGGGCGCCATTGGTGGTGGTCGGGCTGCCATTGTTCGCGCTGCTGCCGCTGCTGCCCACTTCGACCACCTTCGTCCGCTTGTCGTTGGCTGTTCCGGCTTTAGCCACACCGTTGACGATGGCGGCGTCGACGTTCGCCTTCGCGGCGGAGAGGGCGATGATGGAGTTCATGGCCTCGCGGATGCGCTCCACGTTGGCCTCCTCGGAGAGCCATGTCGCGTACAGGTTCGCGCACAGCGTCTTCGCCGCCTGCGTGCCGAAGGTGTTTTTCACACTCATTATGCTGCTTGAGTTGGCGGAGAGGGATTGAGGAGGAAAGAGAAGAAGTGGGCGGAAATAGCACTCCTTATCCGGTAAAGAGCCGCCCTTGTCGTTTCCCGTCCTACCGCACGGCGAGCGAGAGATTATGCCGGTGCCTTTGAGAAGAAGCAGGCCTCCGCACTGAAGACGGAGGAAGAGAAATAGGGAAAGGCCGGCGGAGCGCGAAACCAGTGTATTTCTTTGCTGTCCGTTGCCTTCGTACGTTGAACTTACCAGCCTATGGTGTGGTAAAGGGTACACCCACACAGGAAAAAACTTACCTATCGTTTCTCTGAGGTAATTAATCGTGCTGTCGGCCTCGTTGCTTCCAAGCAGCCACAAATTGATGGTACCGTCGATGCAAGCAATAATTCCTTTCCTCTTGCTCTGTGGAAGGGGTGTCAACCAAACTTCAACAAGTGCGTGAGGAGGCCTTGCGTCTGCACGGCAACGCGTAGGAGCCAAATGAGAATGAGTAGTAGTACTAACCAGAATACATAAAAAAAAACAAATAGTAATAACAGCAGATGAAGAGGATTTTTCGAACCAGCTTATGTTCTTGTTCTTGGTTTGGGGTGGTGGGGGTGGTGGTTGGTCGTCGTTTGTTGCTGTATTTATTGCAGTGTGGAATTGCTGGGCGCGGGTGGGTGCAAAAGAAGGGCGACTCTTGACGGAATGGAACCCGAGTCCCGTTGAAGAACGCTTCTTCAATCTCCTCTTCTCCCAAATAATTGTGACGTCCCGCAGTCAACGACGCCTTTCCAAAGGATTCAAAAAAAAAAACGGACGGGTTCTGCTGCGATTCTGCACTTTTCTTTTGGTATGTAAAGAAAAACGGCAAAGGGAAAAAAAAAGCCGTCACGACTTCTATCCACGACGCGCACAAATACAGCCACGCAGGAGGAGGTCGCTGGGGCTTGGCGAAACAAGCCCACGCACCAGGGTTCAAGATAAAGGGGGATACTCTTCGCACCAGGCAGGCGGAGGATGGACACAAGTAGAGGCAGGGGAGCAGACAGGGTAAAAGAAGCACCGCGCAGCACGAGAATGAGACGGGTCTACACCAGGAAAGACAACGGCTGACAAAGACGGAGCACGCCGTCGTCAACACTGGATCAAGCCGGTGAGCAGACGTGACGGGAAACGCTTTCTCATTGCTTTATTGCCGCAAAGCACCGTCGTGCATTTATTTGTTTTTTACTTCTTTCTGAGTTTTTAGCCGTTCAACGCAGAGCATCGTCAACAGCAAGAACAAGATACAAACAAAAGATTGGGACATCTTTGCCTTTTCGTGCAAACCACGGAGCATTACTGATCAGTGGTAACGGTAGTTTACATCGGAAATCATAGAGACAGCTGGAATTATATCCTCCTAAATGCGCTGCGAACAGGCCGTTGCTCATACCCCAGTAGCAACCGGCGCCGCTCCATCCATCGCCGCAGCGGCAGCAGCCTCAGCCTCAGCGTGACGCTGCTTTTCCTTCTCCGCCAGCAGCGCCGCCTTCTGTGCAGCTGCCGTTGCGGCCAGCTTTGCTAGCAGCGCCATCTTCTCCGTGTTGTCGCCGGAGAACTCGCTCACCACGTCGCCGTAGGCGTAACAGCGCACAAATGGTAGCGAAGACACGGCCAGCGCTTCACACACTTCCTTCGTCGCCTGCAGCGCGTAGACGACGACGAAGTGCATCTCTGCTAGGAGTTGAGGGCGGCTGCTGTTGAGCTGCTCCAGTGCCGCAATCATCGCGTCTGTGGTGGACGGTGTCAGTGGACTGACGACCACCACCAGGGCTGCACCAGCATGAGTAAGGACTTCTCGCTCGAGTTCCTTTACGGTGTTCACGCGCAAAATCACCGGCGGTGGTGGGGGAGGCAAGGCACTTCTCTTGGAGCCTTTACTCTTCGCCGAGAGCGATCTTCCTCGAGGCATGATTCTCCGTGCGTGAAACGCTTTCTAACTCCTTCTGCTTTCACTTTTAATGAATCGGTGGCTTGAGAAGCAAACAACGAAGAGAAAAAAATCAGAGATGGAGAAGAGCTGATTTGTAGAAAAGAGAGAGGATCGTTGCCACACACAGCTTGGAGAAACAAAAGGAGAGTCGCAATCATTTTTGGCATTTTGAAGGTCGTCAGCACATTAGCGTTGGATCGCGGTGTGTCCAGCAAAGTAGCTCTCGACAGAAAGATTACCTGTTCCGTCGTTTTCGCTCTTTTTCCTTCGTTGACCCGCGCAGAGCTGTCCGCGCCACGCACAACGGAAGTGCCGGTGAACCAATCGGCGTGCAAGCCCTGAAAACGTAATCGTTTGTTCTCTCGCACACGAGGAGTAGGTGTGAACTACATAGCCGCCAGACGCAGAGCTCGTTGCATACGTTTTTCTTGCTAAATTACTTTTCGGCCGTTTGCCAATTATTGATGTTTCCCATTTTCTTTTATTTTTTTGACGGCTTCCGTTCTTCATCTCACTCTCTCCCTCTTCCATGCCCTGCGCACCTTCTATTATTTCCGCTTTTGGTCGCACATCGACAGTCCTTTTTATTATTATTCTTCTCCGACTCGTACCCTGACCAGAAAAAAATAATGCCTGAGCGTTTTTCTGCTGCGTTACCGTCACATTAAACCTTAGAAAGGCAGACCCGCACCCACAACAAAGACGGACTACGTCGTGATGTTGTCGGCAAAAGTTTTCTTTCATCTCATAAGCTACGCTCATTGCTCGTCGTCTTCACTCATTTTTTTTTCCCGTTGCCTTTGGTTAGTTAGACAGGCCACCCTTACGGTCAAAGCCTTCTTTTAATAATTCTGCAAAGCAGACCATCGCAATTCGCAGAGCGCTTAGACGGGTACACAAGGAACAATCAAACAAAAAAGAGACCACGCGTCGAAGCCGCGCAAGGATGGTAAAGATAAACAACAAAACGGAAGATTATAGATGAAGAGACCAAGTTAAATAGGAAGTCAATGATACCAGAGGAGAAACCCTTCAAAGAAACAGGATTTGAAAACAGTAATAATAAATAAATAAAAGAGAAAAATGATAATAATAACAAGTCCAATCGTGAGTGAAAAAGGTGAAGAGGAGCTCCATCACGACTCCCGCATTCGTGTCTCCCTCCCCCTCTCGTTCTCCTTGTTCCGATTAGCGCTTCTCGAGCGGGAAGCTTTCTCCTGCTTCTGTTCTTCCCGGTCGCACCCCCTGCGCCTGACGCTGCTTCACTTCGCGAGGGCATCCAGGGCAACCTTGAGGGCCGCGACGAGGTCATTACCGTCCTCGATACCGCAGCTGATGCGCACGAAGCCGTCGGTGATGCCGACCTTCATGCGGTCTTCGCTGGTCATGTTCGCGTGCGTCATGACGGAGGGGCAGGTGATGATGCTCTCCGCGGCGCCGAGGTTCTCGCACAGGGACCACGGGCGGGGCACCGTGTCCATCAGACGGCGGCCAGCCTCCGTGCCGCCCTTGACCTCGAACCACAGCATGCCGCCGTGCAGGTTGTTGCGGTGCTGGCGGTCCGCGAGCTCCTTCTGCGGGTGGGACTTGAGGCCGGGGTAGACGACGCGGTCCACCGCCGGGTGCGTCTCGAGGAACTCGGCGACCTGCTGGGCGTTGTGGCTCTGCTTCGCCACACGCAGTGACATCGTCTTGACGGTCTGCAGCTGCAGGAAGGCCACCTGCGGGCTCATAGAGTTGCCGAGGATGTTCTGAGTCAGGCGCAGCCGGTCGTCCAGCTCCTTGCTCTTTGTAACGAGGGCGCCGCCGACGGTCATGTCGTGACCGTCGATGTACTTGGTCGTGCTGATGAGCGTGATGTCGGCACCGAGGTCGAGGGGGCGCATGATGAGGGCCGTGGCGAAGGTGTTGTCGCACATGTGCACGAGGCCCTTCGCCTTGCAGATGGCCGACACGGCGGGGATGTCGATGAGGGTCAGGGTGGGGTTGGCGGGCGTCTCGCTGATGACGAGCTTCGTGTTGGGCTTGATGGCCGCCTCGACGTTCTTGGGGTCGCGCATGTCGACGAAGGAGAACTCCATGCCGAGACGGCTGAAGAAGACGCGGCAGGCGCGGTTCGTGCCGCCGTAGCTGCAGTCCGTCACAATGGCGTGGTCGCCAGCGCTCATGACGGTGGAGATGGCCGTCGTCGTGGCTGCCATGCCGGTCGCGAAGGCAGTGCAGTAGTCGCCGTTCTCCAGCGAGCACAGCTTCTGCTCCAGTGCGGTGACGGTCGGGTTGGCAGAGCGGGTGTAGGAGTAGCCCTTGGCCTGGTACTTCTCAATGGACTCCTGCACAAAGGTCGTCGCCTGGTAGATGGGGGTCAGGATGGAGCCCGTGACGGGGTCGGGACGCACGCCGCCGTGCACCTGCAGGGTGTCGAAGCCCTGCGCCTGCGGCAGCCACGAGCCGGAGCCGGCCTTAAAGTCAGAGACCAAGTGCTGATGGGCGGACATGATGGGGATGACTTTGTAACTGTTTCGTTAGAAGTATGAGACAGAAAAGTGAGAGAAGAGGGACGTGGAGAGAAAAAAAAAACACGTTAGTAAAGGTAGAATTGATAAGGTGCTGGCTTTTAAAGAGCTTGCGGTGAGGGCATCATCGTCGTATCACGCAGAAGAAGCGGGAGAAGAGGGAAGAAGGAGGAAGAGAGAGAACGCAAAAAGGATGGGAAAGAACAGTTCATTCTGAAAAAAAAAAGGAGTGGAGGGAGTCGATGTGAAAGAGAGCGGTGTCTGAATCGACGCCGCAACGCAGAGCAAATAAGACACATAGATGGACATTAGGAAAAGCTAAAGCAACAGAGCAGCAGCGGAGGTAAAGGTTTGTTGGTGGCAACGCTTCGTTAGGGGACATGAGTGTGTTTTTTAATGCTTTCTTGTTTGCGAGCACCATGAAAGATGCATCTCAAAAAAGGTCCTTTTAAACCCGAGCCTTCACCCCGCTTCCCAGGAATGGCAGGTGAAGGCAGGAGAGAGGGAGAAAAGAAGCGAGTGGCAAACGATCAAATGCGTAAACGAAAACTCCCAACGCCTGTGCCGAGACTTTAAACCGTGTTCTAGAGCCTCAATCTATCCTTTTTCTGTCAAGCAAAACAGCAGTCAGACAACACCAAAGTAGCCTGTCACACTTTTTGAATGTGCAGACACCACCGCGGATTTCAATGTAACACTTCAATAACGTCAGGGTCGGATTCAGATTTTACCCTACGAAGTTTGTAGATCATCATTCTTATCTGTTCTTCCCTCTACTCTTTTCAGCGTCCAAGAAAGTGGCCGTTTCACCAAGAGACCTTTGCATGGCGAGCAGCTACCGAGAACGAGACACAGAACCGAAAACGAGAGTACAACCGTCACCTCCGTTACCTCTCAGGGCAATGAGAACCGCAGTCAGACAACACCAAAGTAGCCTGTCACACTTTTTGAATGTGCAGACACCACCGTGGATTTCAATGGAACACTTCAATAACGTCAGGGTCGGAGTCAGATTTTACCCTACGAAGTTTGTAGATCATCATATGAATGTTACACATTCGCAACGGGCTTCAGCAGCAGCACGCAATTTCTAACGCCTGAAAAGAAGCCACTTTTCAAATAAGAAACGCCACTCGGATTATCTTCGGCAACGCACTTCAAGAAACTGTTCCGGGACGTCATATGTAAGTAGTGAGAGCGCCGATCATACCAATACTTCCGGAGTTGAGCGGTAAGAGGGAGGAGTCAAAAAGGAAGAAGAGTTGGAATAGTTACGGATGATGCAAAAGCCAGAAAAAAAAGATGCAAATAAAAGACCTATCTTTGAAGAGTGCCACCTCAACACTGCACAAAGCGACAGAAGGGCACGCGAGTACAACAGATGTTTGCCACAGTTGTGAAAGCTTTCGTGACCTTTGGGTTTCATACGTTTTTGGTGGTTATTTGTTTTGTTCTGGAGGGGGGGGGGGAGGGAGTCTAATCGTCTACTCGCAATGAATTGTTCGTCTCGACAGCAGTCACCTTCTCTTTAAACGCATCCATGTAACGCGATTTAAAAAGAGCAGCAACTTTCTAAAAGTCAAAAAAATGCCAAGAAATGAAATCTTCGTTGGGAAGCCTCGCTCTTGAAATATAGTTGCTTTCACCTTCAAACGTCTTACCGCATCGACTGCGTCGTCGTGTCGACGTCGGAAAAGTCCACCAAATTTGTAAAGGTGTTGGCGCTGGGGGACCAATCGTTGTCTCCGTGCAGCGAGAAGGACGGCGAGCTCTCCGACGTTAGGGGCAGCGAGGACGGATCGACGTGACGTGCGGGCTCCTCGGCGCGTTGCTGTCTCTGCTGTTGCTGTTGCTGCGGAGTTGGAGAGGGAGTCAGCTGTGGCCGTACTCGCCGTTCACGGCGCGCCGACTGCGGTGAAGCGGAGAGGGGCGGGGGCAGGTCATTGGCAGGTGAAGGAACATTGCGCAGACGGTGGCTCTTGCGCTGACTCGCAGCTTGGTCACGCTGGTGATGAGGGTGGAGCGCAATGGAGGGGTAGGCAGGGTCTGTCCATCGCATCGTCGGTACGAAGGCTTCTCCGCCGCCGTCATTCCCTCCTCCCCCTCCGCCAGATACAAGGTGATTCAGCTGGTCATTTAGCTCGCGAAATAGCTTGTTGGGTAGTCGGTTTGGATCGCTGCGATGCCGTCGCTTTTTCATGACCGTAGCGGCACTCCCAGCAGCGTCGGCGGTGTTGGCAGATCTGCCCGCACCTGCATTCTGTGATGAGGAGGATAATGGAGGTGGTGGTGGTGGCGGTTGCGCTCCTTTGCTGCCGAACCGGCCTCCATCACCCACCATATCTCGCACGCCTCTGCTGAGGCCGTCAGCTTCGGTAAAATTACCCTCCTCTTGTTCGTACTGCGCCGTCACAGTGCGCTGATTAAGCTGGCGCATTCGTTGCTGCAGCAGCTGCTGTTGTTGCGCCTCCCCACTTTGAAGTAGCTCCGTTCTCTGCTGGTGCAGCGTCGCACGCGATCGCGCCTTGCGCAGAGCCTCGATCATGTCGCGCAGCCGCGCCTCATCCTCGCGCAAGTCCGCCCTCTCCTCCTCGAGCCGCTGCTGGGCCTGCGTCAGACTCTTCTTCGCTGCTGCCGTCGCGTCCTTCTGATGGGACAGGCGCGTTTGCGCGTCCGCCATCGCGACGGACCGACTCTGCACGTCGGCCGCACGCCGCTGGAGGGCTTCCACTTCGTGCTGCGCAGCCGCCTCCAGATCGGCAAAGGTGCGCTGCAGTGCGGCGCGCTCCACGGCGACGTCTCGTTCCTCCGCCTCCAACAGCTGGGTGCTCTGCTGGAGACCGGTGAGGGCCTCGTGGAAGCGTTCCTCCGCTGCGTGGCGCTCCTGCTCAACGAGCTGCTGCCACCGCCGATACTCGCGCCCCCACTCGTCTCGGCTGTGCTTGTCGGTGGCCTCCTGCTGGGCCAGCCACGCCGCTTCATCCTGGAGGTGGCGCTCCATCGTCTGCGAGGTGAGGCGCAGCTGCCCCGCGCAGTCCTCCAGAGCCTTGCGCTCCGCATCCGTGTTGCTGCACTGCGTGGCGGCTAAACTCTGCAGATTTTCCAGAAGGCTTTCCTGCTCCTTGAAGTATTGCGCACGCTCAACCTCCACTTGTCGCCGCGCCTCTTCCACGGCCTGCTCGTAGGACTTCACCGCCGCGACGGTTTCTTCGGTGGACGCCATAACGCCCCGCAGCACGTTGGCTGACTGAACGACACTTTCCTGTGCAGCGGACTCGATACGCTGCTGCTCCGCTCGCAGGTTTTCTTCGCGGCTGAAGAAGGCGCGGAGCTGCTCCATTTTCTGCTGGTGCAGCGCCTCCTCTTGCGCCATGACATCTTGATGTCGCGCATCGGCGTCGCGCAGACGCTCCACGTGCAGGTCGTGGCGCTGCTTACGCTGCTCCTGCAGCTCAGTCTCTCGCCGTTGCAGGGCGCCATCGAGCTCCCGCTGAAGCAGTTTTTGGTGCTCCATTGCCCACGCCTCGCGTGACTCGACGTAGACGCGCTCCATGCCCAGCTCCTCGTCTTGCAGGCGCCGCAGGTCCTGCTGTGCCATGGACTGCAGGTCGGTCAGCAACGACTCGTCCATCTTGAGCAGCCGCTCACGCTCTTGGTCTTCGGCGGAGCGCCAGAAGGCCAGCATCTCGCCAAAGAAGCGCTCGTACTCGTCACGCTCCGCCTGCGTTTCGCTCTCGACCCCCACCGCGAACGAAGTGTGGATTTCGCGCTGGACAGATGCCTGCAGCTCCGACTTCCACACCTCCATGCGTAGTCCGTCCTCTGCCTCTGATTGAAACACATCATCGAGTTTGTGCATGACGGCGGTGATCGCGGCCGTTAAAGCGATGTTCACTGCGTCCTTGGTAGCTGCAGAGTCACCCTTGTCCCCCAGCAGCTGTCGCAGACGCTCCTCCTCTGCCTTGGCGCTGCTCAGCTGCTTCTGCGCCTCCGCCATCTTCGCGTCGTACTCTGCCTTAACCTCCTGCTCCACTCTGCGCCGTGCGTCTCGCAGTTCTGTCTCGTGTTGATCTTGTGCCTCGCGTATTGTCGTCTCGGCGGCGCTCTTCTCGTCCTCGATAGCGGCCCACACACGGCGTATTTTTCCGTTGAGCTGTTCCACCTCAGCTTGCTTCAGCGCCTTTGTCACACGCCACTTCTCAACGAGAGCAGCTTCACGTTCTCTAGTAGACTGCAGCAGCTTCTTCTTGGCCGCAATCTGACGCTGCAGCTCCTCTGCGGTTGCCTCGTGCGTCGGCGGCAGCGGTGCGGAGAGGGCGGCGGACGCAGACGACGATGGCGCTGGCGCGGCGGGAAAAATCCGCGTCAGCTGCGTGGGAGAGCGCACCGGTGCCGACGCTCCGGTCTCCGCACCGCCGTCGTCGAAGCCGGTGAGGAAGTTCGGCAACTCGCTCTCCCTTATGGCCGGCACCACCGTCGTGGGGGACGCGAATTCGCGACGGCCGGCCGTGGCGGGTCGTGGCTGCGATGGCTGCTGCCGTTGCTGAGCTTCTCGCTGCTGCTGCAGGGCTCGACGGCGTGCGTCCATCATGGCGCTTTGTCCGGTGCCCGCGTTTAGACCGGCCGGGCGCATCTGTGGCTTCCAGTCATCGTCGCTGCTGGACATCTACTTGCTGTTTACGTTGTTGCTTCGGGTTTTTTTTTTGCTTGGTATGCCAGATGTCCAATCGGATGTCCGCCGAATGTAAATGTGCGTCTATGAGTCAATTCCTTCTCGTATGCACGTATCTGGCATCAACAGACTGAAGTACGCTGCTCGGCAGGCGACCGAGGAAGGAGTTCTATCAAGGAAATGCACAGTAGAGTTGAAAAGAGCACCTTTTATCTCTCTCCCGTTTGGGGTGCGTCTAGAAAATGTTTTTTTTCTTTTTTAAGTGGTATTGTCGACTGGAGGCAGGTGCACCGCCAAGTAAAGTTTGATCGAATGCACGCGCTTGAATAGGTGGCACGTGTCAGCAAAAGATGCGTCAACGACAAGAACGAAGCAGGTGTTTATTAATATCATAAAGGAAAAAACAGATGACGCAAGACGCAAGAGAGAAAAAAGTACAGCTTTCTTAGAGAACGCTCTGAGGCAATAACGTCGAAGAAGCATCATTGTATCGTTGTTAAGGAAACAACAAGGGAACAAGAGATGCATTAATAATAATAACAAGCCAACGCTTCACCAAGGGGAAAAAAGCGATCAAATGCTCTTTCTTTTTTCCCTTTAGCTACGGCCATGTTTCTAGTCTTTCCTCGCGTTCCCGTTGCAAGCAACCTATGAAATGTTGCCTCCGCGAGTCACACGAGTTTTGTAAGTGATGTATTTTTGTCTTCACCGCAATTCTATGCTTTTGTTAATGTATGCAGGTGCCCACTCTTGTTCCTCTCACCTTCCTCTTTAGCGGCACACCGCTGCAGAAGAGAAAATGAAGCTTCAACGTAACAAGCGAATACCCACATTCATACGTTCGTCATAAGAAGCTTCCAGCGGCGAACGTGCGTCTTCGTGCCTTTCCTTTTCTCGGCATTGCTTCACCAAGGAAAACCGCAAAGCACAGCGAGAGCGCAACACAATTCTTGGTCTTCTCCACTTCTCCTTAGCTGACGCAGTCTCCCGCAACTTCCTTGATGGGCTTACGCTGCGTCACCGCCTCCTTCACCAGCTGAAACGCTCCCAAGAGCCCACCCAGCCCCGTGGACTCCCGCGCGCCGCCTGCGGCGTAGTACTCTATGTCCGACAGCTTCATCACCAAGAAGCACTTGCAGTCTTGCGGAAGATCCATCGCCATCATGATCGGATGAATATCGCGCGCTAAGTCCGCCATCGATATTCCCTTCTGCATCACAGCCGCCTCCACCTTCGCCCAGCTCGTCGCAAAGTCGCCCGACAGCATGTCCGCCACAATCGCCGTCACCTCACCAGGCGTCGGGTTGCCCGTGACGCGGTAGACGGACTCTTCGGTGATTTCACTCGCGGAGAGTGCGGAGGACTGCATCGTGTTGAGGCAGCGGCGAAGATCGCCGTGGCTGAGCCGGAACGCCGCCGCGAGGCCCTCCGTGGTGTAGCGGACGTCTTCCTGCTCCGCCACGTACTTCAGCCGCGGCATCATTGCGGACTTCTTGACGGGCGCAAAGCGAAAACGAGTGCAGCGGGACTGCAGGGCGGGGATCACTTTGTTGATGTGGTTGCACAGAATGCAGAAGCGCACGTTCTTGGTGTACTTTTCAATGACGCGGCGCAGCGCGGCCTGCGCGTCGTGCGACATCTGATCCGCCTCGTCGAGTATCACCAGTTTGAAGTTCACTATCGGGCCGCCAGTGCTGCTGCCGTTCCCGTTGCTTGATGAAGGGCCCATCATGGAAAAAATAGAAGACGTGCTCGAGAACTCGCGAATTTGCTGACGTACCACGTCGATGCCTCGATCGTCAGACGCGTTCATCTCCAGCACGTTGGCCCGCACGCGATCTTTGCCGTAGAGGTAGTGGGCGCACGCCTTGATGGTCGTCGTCTTGCCGGTACCCGGAGGGCCGTAGAGGAGAAGGTGCGGCATGTTGCCGCTGTTCATGAGGTGCCGCAGAGTGTTTAGGATGTCCTCGTGCGCAACAACGCTGTCCAACGTACTCGGGCGGTACTTCTCCACCCACGGCAAATGGTTGCTGCCGCTTTTCCCCTCCTCGGCCTGTTTGCTGATTGCCATCATCTGTGCCTGTGTGGGGAATCAACTGCAGTGCGAACGTAAAAATGGAAGGGGGGGGTAAAAAAATCGTAAGATAACGAGAGAAAAGCTCTATCGTACTTTTGCGATACCAACTGGGCACAGCGGAAAAAGAATTCTTCCTTCTCGGTTTGAGTCTTAAATGAAGCAGAAAGAGAGGCCTTCAAAAATGTACGTACAATAATGTGGCCGCTCGCTTCGAGCAGACACGGTCAATTCTGACCGATTATCGCTTTTCAAGAAAGGAAAAAGAAGCCACGAGTTGGTGGAGTATCTTCAAGGAGACACGTTGACTTCTGGCACCAGTACGGTTTTCTTTTTTTTTTAGGTAGCTTGTTCTCGTTTTACTTTTCAGTTTGAGTTAAGTATTAACGCGTCAGCAAGTCGGAGACCGTATCAACAAGTCCCTAGAGAGAACGAAAGTGAAACGAAGGCGAAAACCCTCTGCCGTCTCCCCCACTTCTGTCCTGGTCTCAGCGAGGGAAGGGGGAAAAAAACCAAAATGCACTCTGGAAGAGAAGCGTCGCAATTGCCGCGTTACTTCTTTTGTTCCTATTCTTCTGCGCTCGCCTCAGTGCGCTTTGGGGCGTAATCGGCAAGATTCGCCGGTGGCTCGCCCAACTCGGAGAACTCGTGCATCAGCTCGAGCAGCGGGACCAAACGCGGGTCATCTTCACCCGCGATGGGGACTTCCAGAAAGGTGCAAATTTCCTCCGCCTTGGCGCGTTGGCGGCCGAAGCGCTCGCGGTCACTTTCCGACAGTTCGGCGCGGTGGTCCTCCATGTACGGCCCGTACGCGTCGCGCATGATCGTGATTGGTTTCACGAATTCGGGGTTCATCAGCGCGGAGAGCAGCACAGATGCAATGTTCTCCGGTACGGGGCCAAAGCTCTCGGGAGCTGCAGTGGACGGAGCGGATGCAGCAGCAGACGCAGACGCAGACGCAGACGCAGACAAGCCTCGCCGACCTCGCCGTCCTCACCGCCCTCGCCCTCCGGCAACGCGCCATCGTTCTTCATTCGCTCCAACACCTCGTTTGCCTTGTCGATGTCCTCCTCCTCCATCACGTGCATCAGCTCCCTCACGCGCTCCAGGTTAGCCTTGTCCTCCTCTCCAAGGCCTTCCTCACCTTCTAAGGATGACACCATCGCCATCACGTTCTTTTTGAAGCCATCTAGCGCCGCGCCGTCGGCTCCGCTACCATCTGAGTTACCTAGCATGGACATGAACATCTTCATCATGTCCCCATCTGCCCCGCCGGCGTCGGCGGACTCGTCGAGGGCTTTTTGGAGGTCGTCCTCCAACCGTGCGTCCCGCACGCGCACCTCCTCCTCGTGCTTGCGCTCCTGCTCGTCGACCATGTCCATGGCCTCGTCGAGAAGTGCGTCAAGATCGTCGTCGGCCGACATTTGCTTTTTTTAAGTCCCTCTAGCGTTCGTTAGAAGCCACGAAAAAAGAAAAAAGGAAAGATGCTGAAATGCGGCGTTGTGTGTCCAACCACAACAGCAGACAAAGGAAATAATGTAGGTCGCGATAGGTGGGTGTATAACTGCCAGCAGAGTTTTCGTTGATGTTTAAAAAAGGACGTTCCCTGCTGCTACGGATTCAGCATTTACAGAAACAAAAAGAGAAAGGGAGAGCGGCGCGTTTTTGCTACACTTCTCCCTTGTGGAATAATAAGTTTAAAATCAAAAAAGGCAGGTTTGAATGCACTCAGAGGTGGTGGAGTACGAAAACCCGCAGCACAGACTAAACGCACAGCATCAAAGACACGATAAATAGCGAATAGATGAGAAATGAGAGGTAGGCATGAAACACGTCTAAAAGAGTTAATACACATATATAGCAGCTGCACAGAGTCTTTCGATAAAGGTTGCATTTATCGCTGTTGAAGACCCAGGCTTTACAGGAAAACGATGCGACCCTTATCAGGCGGCGAAATGGTTGTGTGCAACGGCTAACTGCCCGTCAGGCAGCTGGATACATCAGACGAAGAAGTCGGTTTTTCATGTTCATGACGGATGCTTCTACCTGCTTGTGTGTGGGGGTGGGGGTGAATAAATGCGTTGCGATGAACGCGCTATGCCAGATGAAGTGCGGTTAGTTGAAAGCATCCGCCACAAGACAGCGATAAAAAAGCCGCGTGGCGTAGTCAAGGCTTTCCGTTGCGTCAGAGGCGGGTCAGCGAACGCTCTCTTATGCCGCTCTTTCCGCTTGGAGCTAAAATAGTTAATGTCGTTGCCTGCGCAAGGTGCGGCGATACTTGATGCTGTTCTCCTTCGCCTCTTCTTTACGGGCGGCTTTGCGCGCAAACTTCGCATCCACTTTTTCACGCTTCTTTCCGAAGGTTTTATTTGTTGGCTCTCCCTCGACGGGCTGCTTAACCGACGAAGACGGATCATTCTTTCCTGCCAAGTGCGCAGACGGCGATGCGGACGCTGTGGAACCTGGCAGTCCTGCGGACGAGCCCACGGCACCACCCGAAGCACCTGCATTCATTTTGTTCTTTCCGTTAACCTTTTGCTGCTTCTTCGCGTTGCGCGCCGCCGCCTCGATCTCCTTCGCGCTGGCACGGCTGAGCACCGCCGCCGTGATGCGCCGACGTGCCTCCGCGGCGGACTCCGCTCTGTCCAGATCTCTCCGCTCCACCTTCTTTTGTTGCTGCAACGTGTCAGCCTGACGCGCGTCGGCGTTCTTCCGACGCTGCGATTTCTCCTGGGAGACGGACGCGGCAAACTCGTTGAAGAAGCCTTCCGCCTCGTCAGCCCACTCCTCAGCCCCGTCGCTCATTGTACTTCGTATTCGTAAAGGAAATTACGTGAAATGACTGATGCGTGTGTGCTACAATTGAATATGTATATTTGTGGAGAGCTATGAAGTGTGTATGCGCATGTGTCGCAGTGCATCAAGGAGGCACGGCGGCGTAAAACAACACAACAAAAAAGTCAACGCGAAAGCAGAGGAGAAGAGAACGAAAAGAAGAGACGTTTTGGTCCTTTTTCTTTCCCTGTGGGTCCATTGGGTGCGGTCCGAACAGAAGCGTGAAGAACAGCAACAACGCGCTCCACCCCTGGAAGCTCCAGCAGTCATCCCAGCCGAGACGGAGTGACCAAATCGAATCGGCAAGTGAATCATTGCAGGCTTCTTTTCGATTGTGCGTGTGTGACAACCACGAAAGATGTCAACCGCACCAAGGATCGCTGCTGTAGGAGGGGGGAAGGGGGGAGGAGAGGGAACGAGCGGCAGAAAACGCTACAATTGGATTTATCCGCAAAGCGTACGCTCCAGTCACAGCTGTTGGTATTCCTTTTCGTTTACTTTTAAGGGAAAGAATGTCGTCTCACACGGAGAGAACAAAAGTAAAGAAAAAAATAAGTGTGCATTAGAGTGGAAGCTCGGAGTGGTTGCGGAAGAGAACGGGACACTTACTGCTCCACGGTCTTGGTGGTCAGACCCTTGAAGGACGCCACGGGCACGTTCGAGATGACGGTGTAGAAGTGCTTGTGCTTGTTGCCCTCCGTCGTCTCGGACTTGCGCTGCACCAGCACGCGCACGCGGCCGGGGACACCCTTCACGCCCTTGTGCCAGATGTACGTGTTCAGCGACGCGTCGATGCGGTTGTCCTTCGTCTTCATCAGACGGCCCACGAACGCCTTGATGCGCTTGATGGCCAGCGGAGCGCGCTTGTCGAAGGTCTTCTTCTTCAGCAGCTTCGACAGGTGGATCGTCGCCTCCATGCTCACGGCGTCCGGCTTGCGGCCGGTGCGCTTGCGCAGGGACGCGCGGGTCGCACCACGCACGCGCGAGTTCTTCGCGGTGTTGCCGACGCCGCGGAACTTCTTGCGCTTCTCCTCGTCCATCTTCGCAATCACGCGCTTCCAGCGCTTGTCATCGCGGTTCTTGCGGCTCTCGACGGCCTTCTTGCGGGCCTCGATCAGTGCGGCCTTCTTCTCCTTGCCGAGCACCTTGCCCTTCAAGCCAGCGCGAGTCATTGCGGTGCTCCGTCTCGCAGGTTAGCTCTGTTTGAACTTGTTTCGTGTTTCCGTGGTTTTCATTTCTTCATTTTTCTGTTCAGAAGATGAATGGCGTACAAAGCGATTTGTGCTGCTTTCGTAGTTCACAGATGCGCTCTTGAGCGTCATTTGCTTTCTGAGTGATTTACAATCGAGTAAACAACAACACCGAATTAATATGGAAACGCAGGGTAGTGAAGAAGGCACTACGGTGGTGCCGCAATCCCGAGTCACCGCCTTCGTGATGGATGGCTCGCACATGTGCGCCAGTGTGGGCTCCCAAATAAACGGCGAGCGCCACTCTCCATCGTTTCTCTCCTGTCTTTCTTCCATTTGTAGGGCGAATGGCGCAACGGTGAGAGTGTGAAGGCTGGTCAGTAGCGAGCGCGGACATCAATCCTGCAGTTCCTTGTCCATGTCTCTTTTGCTCACATGACGTTGAATGGATTTTTGGGTCTCCTTGCCCAGTTTTCCGAGCAATGCCACGTGCGTGTCGAATGTAGCGCGGTGAGTGCTGTCTGGACGAAGTTCATTTCTTTCGTTCTTCGCCTGGAGGTCGCTCCATATGTCACAATTAAAACAACAACGCTGAAGATATCACCGTTACAGTGTTCTCCATCTTCTTTTCTGTCTTCTTCTTTTCTTCTCTCCTCTCCTCCTCACCCTGTGTGAACGTGAACCCGTTGCAAACGTGAAAGTGGCATTAGCTCGTTTTCTAAGAGAACGGGACACTTACTGCTCCACGGTCTTGGTGGTCAGACCCTTGAAGGACGCCACGGGCACGTTCGAGATGACGGTGTAGAAGTGCTTGTGCTTGTTGCCCTCCGTCGTCTCGGACTTGCGCTGCACCAGCACGCGCACGCGGCCGGGGACACCCTTCACGCCCTTGTGCCAGATGTACGTGTTCAGCGACGCGTCGATGCGGTTGTCCTTCGTCTTCATCAGACGGCCCACGAACGCCTTGATGCGCTTGATGGCCAGCGGAGCGCGCTTGTCGAAGGTCTTCTTCTTCAGCAGCTTCGACAGGTGGATCGTCGCCTCCATGCTCACGGCGTCCGGCTTGCGGCCGGTGCGCTTGCGCAGGGACGCGCGGGTCGCACCACGCACGCGCGAGTTCTTCGCGGTGTTGCCGACGCCGCGGAACTTCTTGCGCTTCTCCTCGTCCATCTTCGCAATCACGCGCTTCCAGCGCTTGTCATCGCGGTTCTTGCGGCTCTCGACGGCCTTCTTGCGGGCCTCGATCAGTGCGGCCTTCTTCTCCTTGCCGAGCACCTTGCCCTTCAAGCCAGCGCGAGTCATTGCTACGATGTTGTGGAATGACCTTATTTCTAGAGATCCGCGTAGGACGT
The DNA here is from genome assembly GCF_001293395.1 of Leptomonas pyrrhocoris. Lineage (NCBI taxonomy): Eukaryota > Euglenozoa > Kinetoplastea > Trypanosomatida > Trypanosomatidae > Leptomonas > Leptomonas pyrrhocoris. Next base: position 1,755,706 of record NW_015438357.1, read on the forward strand.
TAATAACAACAAACAAAAAGTGTGAGATGTACAAGAACATAATGCGACGAGAAACGTAGAACAGAGGGGCAACAAGAAGTAGAAGAAGCAAGAGTAGGTCAAGGCGGTAAAGTGGATAGAGGATTCCCCCTCTTATTATTCCTCTGCTTGTCAAGGATAGGAATTCCTTTTTCAGGAACGTTTCATTTCGAAAACTCTTTCGGTGGAGTGAAAGGAGCAGGGAAAAAAAAGACGCTGCTCGCAATGTGCCGTCACCAGACACGCCGTCACTAACGACATTGTATTGCAATCACGACGGCATTTTTAATGGAGACTATACATGTAAGAGCAAAAGGTGGCCGGAGAGTGAAAATACGTTCAAAAAGAAAAAATGGGCATTCGAAGAAGCTACGCGATGGGTTTTTCGGCGAGGTTCAGTCGCGTGTGCGTGTGCGTGTATGTGCTTAACGAGGGGCTGCGTTCGAAACCCCCAAAGAAAAGGAGGCCTTAGTGCACTTTGCCGAAGCTTTTCGCCAACCCCATCATGTTGGACACGTCGAAGCGCTCCACCCGCCCCTCAAAGTTGCCAACAAGCGTGTACTGGTGGGCCACGAGGGAGGACAACGGCACGACCTCAGCTGCATTCTTGGGCGAGGCAGCAGTCGTTTTGTCTCCCGGTCGTGCTGCACCTTTGATGCCTCTGTCAGGGAAAACGTCGCCGATCCAGCACGTCGCGGCAGATGCCATGAAACCGGGTCCTTCTCGGTGCGTGAGCTTGTTCTTGTGCGTGCTCACGTACTCCACTGATCCGCCGTCCGACCACACGATGAGCTCCAAGGGAGAAAAATATAAACTATTCAGCCCGCCTTTGGAAGGAGAGGAAGGTGAGGCGTTGCTCTTCGCAGCCAGCGCAGCCTTGCCACGTAGCACCTTTGACTTCAATTGGTCTTTCTTGCCTCCCTCCGCCGCCGCCGCCGTTTCACTATTCACGCGAAGAGACGTCACGAGAGGCTTCATCGCACACATGCGCCACACCCAGGCGCCCGGTTTGAACAAGAGGATCTTCTTCAATAAAAGGAATGGCACGTCCTTCTTGAGGCAGCCCCACAGCAGCACCTCCCCTGTGGCGTGGCCAGAGTACAAATGCGTGTGTGACCCTCTGGAGCAGCCCGTGCCGGATGCGAGGCACGTGATACGTCGTGCGTCATAGCGGAACTCGGTGGGGAAGGGAATGGCGTCGCACCCGTCCACGCTCTCGTGTGGGCCGGCTAAATGCAGCACGTGCTGAAGGTCACTAGGCAGCAGACCGCAGCGATGCTCGACGAGGGCGGCCGCATCGGTGGATATCGCACCCGGCATTTCACGCTGAAAGGCTTGCTCTTGCACGCGCGGAGCGGCCACACGCTCCGCTTCCGGGTCACCGGCTTGATAAGAATTGCACCGTCGCTGGTTGTACGCAAAGGTGCCCAGCACTGCTCCGTGCTCCAATTGCGGTTCGTGCACGGTGGCAGGCGCAAGACGTGCGTCCGCGTCGACGTCCGACTCCCCCGCTGGGTAGGGCAGCGAGTCGTGATAGAGCCAGTCCGCGCAGTTCCACAGACAGAGGGTGCCGTCCTCCTGCCCTACCGCCAGCAGCGGCGTCGGCAGCGCCGCAGACGTGAAGACAGGCATCACAGCGGTGATCAAAACGGTGTGTTGCAGACTGTGCAGGAGCACCAGCTCTGGAGTGGCGGCTGTGACCTTTAACACGTGGACGTGCCGAAGAGAGGCCGCGCAGAGCAGCGCTGCGTCGTCGACACGAGATGATTCCTGCTTCCCCGACGCACGCGCGTCGCCTACGGCTTGCGGAGATCCCTCGCTACTTATCGCCGGCTTTGCTGGGAAAGGCAGCAGTTGCATGGCCGTGATGGCGCTCGCCGTTGGTCTGCAAAAGCTTTGCGTCCGGTACGTCATCGGACTCCATACAACCACCACGCCATCCTCGCAGCCCGTCAGCACCCAGCGTATTTCTGATTGAGTGCACACGTCAGCGTAGCGAGCGTCGAGCGCGGCGCTGTCGGAGGTGCCGGCAGTGGTGAACTTCACAGGAGAAGAGGACGGCACCTTTGCTGCAGAAGCGCCCGTCGATGAAGAGGAAGGCCAAGAAGAAGAAGAGGCGGCAGAGTTTGCGAGAGGAAAGCAGCGCACAGCGTTCACCCATTGCGAATGTCGCAGTTGCGCTTGGAGTTGCTGCGTTGCCACGTCCCACACGAGAACGTCTCCGTTGCAACTCGCCGCGTAGGCGCGGCCGCCGTGCGGATCGACGTCCACGTCGTTGATCGAGTCAGTCGCTCCGTGGTACGCGCATCGCAGGCAATCAAACGCCCTTGGAATGCTGCACATTACAAAACAAGGAAAAAAAGGTCGAAGAAAGGCCAACTGTGGTCACCGTGTGTGTGTTAGACGACTGACAGGCACGCGCGCACAAGCGTGTAAAGACGCCTGTGGGTTTAATTTGCAGACGGAAAGTGCAGAGAGTATGAATAATACACCGAGATAAAAGCGAGGGGAAAGAAGAGAAGAGCTGGGACGGAGCTGTGATCGTGTTGATGCCGGAGGAATGGAGGTAGACACAAATGGTATGAAAGAGACCCCTACATTGGTTGCTTTCTTTCCTTTCTTTTGAGAATGGTCTGTCCTGCTGGAAAAAATGTCTTTGGGGGGCACCGTGATCCTGTTGCCGCTGTAGTTCTCTCTGAGCTGTCGTTCACGACGATCGAATGTTGTCGTAAACGCTACCCTGCAAGAAGACAACAACGCTGCGCGTTAAAAGGTGGTTGTCCTCAACGCTTTTCTTTCTTTCCTTCTCTCCCGCTCTATTAGTGTTGTTGTGTTCTGTTTTTCGAATATGAATCGCAATACGATGTTTTTCTTCTCCTCTTGAACGATTAACGTTGCTGAGCTACGCTGTCCCTCCAGGAGAAAGGGGGGAAAAAAAGGCCCTGACCACATTTACAGGTGAGGTCAACATTCACGGTGTGCGCTGCGTGTCGGACACGAACATTACGACAACGATGCGAGGCAAGCGCGTGATCCGGTGTGCAAAAGGAGAAGGGGAACAAACAGAAGAACGAAGATGACATAACGAAAGAAAGCGTAGACACACACACGCACACACACGACACATGACACACGACACACCCGATGAGGGGGGGGAAAGCGTAGAGAACAAAAAAGTCTGTAGGTCGACACTCGAGCGATTAAAAAAAAAAAAGGGGAAGAAAGAGATCAAGCATGGAACTTCTACTCTAACTGCTGTGTTGTGAGGTGCGCCATATTTTTCCTATTATTACTTCTTTGGGACTGCAAAGATCAGTCAATGTTAGCAAGATAGGCAGAGAAACCTGGCGAGCAACACTGCAAACAAGAATGTGGCCTACGTTCGTGAGCGACCGTAAAAACAAAAAGAAGAGTAGAAAACAAAAAAAACGGAACAACAGAACTTAATCATTCGAGAAATTAGGATGTCTAAAGGTGAAATAAATAAATAAAACGGCACTTAAGAAAGAAAGAAAAAGGACAACCTGCAATGAACGAGGACGCTGCGTGCCGTTATCTGTCTTGTTTCGTACCCGTAGCAGGAAGCGGGTGCTCACCTCAGCACCGAACTCAAGAAAAAAAAAACCTAAATACATCAGTCGTTGTTACCAGCTCCACACACAACACAGCGCATCTGCAAAAGCGAACAGAAAAAGACTTTACATTCTACTGTCAGTGTAATCTGACGTCATTAAAAGAAGAAAAGAAAAGAAAGGTACCTCCTAGAATAAAACCGACAATCACCGCTCTTTTCTTCGTCAGACTCAGTAGCCGCGCATGGAGTCGACGAACCGTCGCACCTCATCTAACGAGTTGGACGAAAGCTCCGCGCACAACACCTTGATCGCCTGCACAACACCCTCCTCCGTCGGGCCCCCATCCACGGAGGCGGAGGACGGATACTCATTGACAGCCTTGGCGCGTGCCGGAGCTGGCGCTGGGGCTTTCGGGGCCGGCGCAGTTGGCCCTGCGTTACCGCCGCCGCCGTTCCCACTGCGCGGTGCGGCCTGCACGTCGCGATGCACGTTAGCAGCTGGAGTCTTTCGAATTGGCGCGTTGCTGTTTGCGGCTGGTCCACGCTGGTTCTCGTTGCCGTAGCCGGCATTGCCGATATTTGCGTTCTGACGTGATTTCAGAGTCGGACCTGTGTTTCCACCAGTGTGGCGCGCCGCTTGTGCCTGTGCGTGGCGCTCCTCCACGGTGGGTGCGACGTAGCCCTCCGTGGCCTGTGCGTACTTGGACGGCGGCGGTGCGAAGCTGAGAAGCTGCGGAAAGACGCGGAGGGCGTCATCGCGCTCCTCGTCGGTGATGTCGCGATCATCAAGGCGCTCGAGAGACGGGATGGCCGCAATGACAAAGCGGCGGTAGTTGGGGTCCCGACTAATCGGATTATCGGAGAGGTTCAGCACCTCCAGGTAAGGCAACCGGGAGAGGTGCAGAACCTGGTTGATGTCGCGGATGTAGTTCTTGCGCAGATACAGCTCAACGAGGCGGCGGCAGTTCGAAATCGCACCGATCTCGGAGATCTCGTTGAGGGACATGGAGAGCACCTCTATATTCGCGGCCTGGCAGAGGACGCCGATGTCTTGCAACTGGGCAGCACAGATATTCAGCTTCTGGATGCGGTGGATATCATCCACCTTCGACTTCTGCAGCACCAAATTGAGCGTGAGTACACCTGCCATTGTTGAACCGGAGGTATAAAACTGGAAAAACCACTACGAAATGAACGACGTGGAGGTCAGGGAAAAAAAAAGGTAAGGGTGAAGTTTGAGCTCGTGGTGCTCTGAAACAGCAGAAAACAAAATGAGTACGTTGACGCTCCGTCAAACCTGTTGTTTTCCAATCTTGGAAGAGAAGAAAGCACGACGAAAAGAAGCATGAGAATATAGAGAGAGAGAGAGAGAGAGTAAAAGAAGTATAAATTGGGTATTGAGATATATAGAGAAAGTCAAAAAGAAGTTCATGTTTCGATGCGTACAGTCACGTTTCAAAAAGGAACAAGAGGCGAATTGCGTGCGAGCGTCAGCATTAAAATGTCCTACAGACGTACGATTGAGTCTTCCAATGCGGTCGATGATGAGAAGACAGCAAAAGAACAGCAATGAACTGCAGAAGTACCCAACTTCAGCTGTTGCACGTCGAGCTCAGCGGGGAGAAGCCTGATAAAGAAAAAAAATAATTCGCATCGAGTAACAACACTAAAAGCAGTCAATCCCCATAATCAAACGACGCGCTGCGACGACGAGATCGCTTCTTTTCTCGTCTTCATCCCCCTGCCCTCCTACGTACGCACCTTTCGCTCGCGGTCCCAAACGTGTCTGGCAAACGCAACTACAAATAACGACTGATGGGGCTTGCCTGGCTCCGGCTGATGATACGTCTGCACCTCCGCCTCAAACCCCATCGATTGCAACGCGCCTTGAATAATACCTCCCATGAAGCTCGCGTAGTTCACGTTCCACCGCCCCTCACTGTCGATGTAATCCGGAGACGGATGTACGTACTTCAGCACCAACGGGTCGCTGTCGAAGAGAAAGAACCGATCTGAGTTGCTCTCCCGCTGAATGTCACGCGCCGAGCGACCAAACCAGCGCAGCCACAGCTTCTCCTGCAGGAGCTTCAGCACCGCATCGATGGTCAGCGGACGGCGCTGCAGGTCAACCGGATCGCGCACGGAGGAGAGCATTATCAATCGCGTGCCAACGTGCGCACCGAGCGAGGTGAGGCGAGCCTCGACCTCCTCCACGTTCTTTACCTTTGTCGGAAAGGTGTAGGCTCGAATGCACATCTCGGAAAAAAGAAAGCTGAACGCGGAAAGCGCCACCTGGGTGTGCTCGCTAGAGGAAAGGTCCGCACCGCCTTTTTCGTTGACCACCTTCCCGGTCGTTACCACACGCGGTCTTGACATGGCGTGCGTTCCTCGCAGCGGTGATCTTTTCTTCCTTCCTGTTACTAGTATTACGCTCTACGAAATAAGATGGAAGCCAACGGCGCTTTCTTCTGTAAAGTGGTTGCGGTGCATAACACCGATCACCGAAAGCGATAATCCGTAACCACGACGAAACGAAAACGGAGGTCACTACTTGAAATAAGTCTAATCAACGCTGTGATGCACTGTAATGGTATGAAATGGTGTACAAATCAGAAGAGGTTTCATAGGGAAGGAAATAGAGGCGTTTCATACGACGTTTCTTACTCTATCTGGTGGAAGAGGATACTCCTCATTTTTATTTTCCACGAAGAGTTCGCATTATGCCATCAACAAGTGATCTCGCATATAACGCGACAATTACGTGTGTTTGCGCGACCTCCAGTCGGTAAAGAAAAGCCGCAGAAAGGTGGCGCTGTGCGAAGGAACCGGTCAAAGTCACCATACGTATCTGCATCTACTTAATCTTGAGTATGGGTCCATAGGACTAAAAAAAAAAGAGGAAAATTTTCAAAAAATGTGTTTCCTCGTCGCAGAAGAAGTGTCTTGCACGTATTCTGCTAGAGGGAAACAACGACGAACAAAATAAATAGAGGGAAATTGTTGGGGGAATACAGAAGCAACAACACAAACAGACACCGAGCAACAGCAGTCACTTGAGAAAGGCAAAACGAGGAGATACGAGAAGGTGCTTCGCTCTACTGATAAGGGAAAAAAACAGCTTTCCCCTTCTCCTTCACGTTTTCTTCTCTCGCCCAACGGCTAAACAGCCGTAAAGATATGCCAACGTGGGTCGACGAAACAATAGAATACAAACGCACTCTCAGGATAATCGATAAAACGTCGGAAAACAAAGAATCACCTGATAAAAAGCAGACGCGTTGGGTGGTTCAACACAGATCCTCATCTTCCACGAAGGAAACAAAACGCTTTTCTTAACGTGGGCCGAATGGAAGTGAAAACCCCCGCGAGAAACACGAGAGAGAAAAAAAGAGAAAAACAAAAAAGGGAATTTTAAGAAAATAACATTTACTGCACGCGCACCGCACGGCAGACACCGTCCTTTTCTTTACTTCTCTCTGCCGTGCCCGTTCACCCTTGGAGTAGAAGAACCTCGGGTAGCGGAGAGAAGATCAGTGACATATTGCTTCCTTCTTTCTTTTCGTTGAGTGACTTTGTGAAGTCGCTCAAGCCGATCCAGACTTCGAAATCCGTACAGACACACACACACACACGCGCGCGCACGCAAGAATACAATAAGAATACTCTCCGAAGCACACCTTCACGACTCTCTGAGAAAAGAGTGTCTCAGTCGTCCGTCGCGTAGAAGGAAAGAGGAAAAGAAGGGAGGAATCCTTCGACCTGGCTCTAGTAAGAAAAACAGAACCACAGAAGAAGAAAAAACGAGTCACCACCAGGTTCTGGAATGAAGAGAGAGGGAACACTACACGAGTTCAAAATTTTAAAAAAAAGAGGGAAGAGAAAGTACTCTAGAGCGTACGTGATGGACAAAACGATTGAAGCTGGTATACTTATATCATTCTCTAGACACCGTTTTAGTGGATCTCCATCCTGCGAAATATACAGATAAATTCTTTAAAAGCTTGCCTTCGGAAGACAACGGTCAAAATGGAGACGCAATCAAAACAAGGACGTTGTATTAGTGAGATAACAAAAATACGCGGGAACAACAAGATATACATTTAGAAAAAGAAAGGTCACCCAACGTGCTTCTTGCCCGAACACCAACGTGTTGTTGCTGTTGTTTTCTGGCTTCTTCATCGCCGATCGCGTCTCCTGAGGGGGACAAAGCACAGGATTGATCTTCGTTTTTCTTCATTTATGTTACACAACGGACCGCTCCTACTTCTTCTTCGTTTTCATACTAAGAGCCGTTTATTATTATCTTTTCAAATAGTGCTACCTGTCATTAGCCTGTTCAAAAATTTCACCCGACCAATAACAAGAAGAAATATTATTCCAAAAAAAAGGACTTCGAAGCAGTATTTGCAGCTCTCTTTACGGCTTTTCTCTCTCCCCCACCCACCTACCGTGGAAAGGACGTACCCGTCGCCATCCGTAGCACTCTCTTCATCACTGCTTTCCTTTTCCTTTTCAGCGGGCTTTGTTTGATACAAAGTAGTTCCCTCCTCTTTTGCCTCGTGTGTGTCATGTACCAATGGCAGTGCGTGAACCCCACGGCCTTTCTTTTCGTTTCCCTACACACTTTCCATGCAAATTCGACGGAGAAGTCCTCGTTGCGGACTTTTGAGGGAAAACGATGAACTCGGGAGCAAACGAATTGCTACGCGGGAAGTGCGACGAATGAGAGACGAAAAGAAGAAAAGAGGAGCACTCCATAACTGGTTCAAAGGCTTGCGTCATTGGGAGCTGTGATTGCGTGCGTTTCGTCAAGGAACCATCAGGTCGCTACTGAAACTGCGGCTCCGCAGAGGTGCCACCGTTGTTGTCGGCTACGCCGCCCGTGTTGCTGCATGAAGTGCCCTGCAGAGAGCTCCTGGCGACCTGACTCGTCGTGCGAATCGCCCAAAGGCACTTCTCGTAAAGCACGAACGCCATCACCGTCGACGGAATCACACGCGCCACGTTCACCGGCAGCCCGCGATACATGCCCAGCAAGCCCTCGCTGCGCCAGATGGTCTGCAGCCCCACCCACATACTCGCGTACTCGCGGCTGCCGTGGTTGCGCTGGTCCTGCAGCCGAGTGCGCACCACCTCCAGCGGGTTAAAGACGCAGCACGCCACCGCTTTCGAAAAGGCGGAGGCCAGCGCCACCTGCAGCGGCGACGGATCTTCGTGGTTGGTAAAGCAGTTTCGGCGGAACCACTCGTAGATCGTCACCTGGATTGTGGTGTTACTCGTGAGAACGATTTGAGGGCCGAGGCCGCGGAACATGGCAGTCCAACCCTCACGCTGCACGATTGCACGCACACCACCCAGACCAGAAGGCAGCGGCTGCGCCGGCTTTCCGTTGACCATGCGCTGCCCGTCGAAGAGCTGGCGGCGCGTCTTGAGCACGTGTAACGGGGTGATGACAGTGCCGGTAATGGTGGCCGCTATGCAGGCACTGAGGAAATCGCGTCCGGAGGCCTCAAGGACCGAGTTACTCAGCCGGTCGCCAAGCAGCTCCGTCACATGCTGCTGGGCCGAGCGAAAAGTGAGGAGGTAGAGTCCCCAGCCGAGGCTGTGCGACACGACCGACACGCCGATACCTTTGTACATGCCACGCAGTCCCTCCTGTCGGACGATTTCACCGGCGGAGCGCAGCGGCATGGTGCGGCTGCCCTGATGTAGTGTGTGCATGCGGGTGCGCAGGAAGTCCAGCGGGTAGAACAGCATCATTGCAGCGGAGCCGCCCAGGACGCCGGCTGCACCGTGCATCCACGGCTGCTCGCCCTTGGCCAGCACGGGCAGCGACGAACGCGACGAAGAAGACGCGGACGGCATCTGTACGTGATAAAAAAGGAGGGGAGAAAGCGAACGAGGTTGTTTTTTTTAACACACACAACTACGACAAATGTGTCGCGTATTCGAGTAGATGATGTCGCTGAATTCAAAAACTTGGGGGGTTGTGTGTGTGCTGTTGCTTTGTGTCGCTGTGAAAGTGCTTTTAATGAGGGAGCAGAAGAAAAACAGAAAAGTGCGAGGGAGAAACCTGACCTAGCGAACGGAAGCGCTCCGTAAAACAGGGAAAAAGATTTTTGTGATTTAACAAGACAAAGTAAATGAGGCGAACTCGAGGCGAGCTGCCATCATGGGTTTGTTTGGCAAATAGGTATGATTGTGATGGACGCCTGGGCAAAAGAGAGAAGAAGGGCCTGTAGAGTAGTGTAATGACGAGAAGCGGTTAAAGAGAAAAAAACCGATCGTCGTTCGTAAATATGGTTATAAATGGGGAAAAAAAATATGCTGTTTACTACAGGTTTGCAGACAGGACAATAATGTAGCTAGCGTTGCCGCTATCAGCCTAAGCTATTGATTTTTTTTCTTTTAAACTGTAAGAGAAACAAAGAGAGCCCGCAGATTGTTTTCTTTTCAAGGAGATCACTAACGTTAAAAAAAAAAGAGGACGAAACGAGATAATGACTTCAATCAATAATAGTTTTGGTTTTTTTGCTAGTTCTGGGACGAACACGTGTACGTACGCACAAACACGTTCCCTGAAGTGGTTCACGGCAACACGGACGTTGGATTGGATGAAGCCCCGTTGGCCGATTTGCATTGCCCACGAAAAAAAAAGTCATACGAAGAGGAAAAGGGAGAAAACAAAGAGGAAGTGAGGCAAAAAAATGTATTCTTGTCGGATCAAATGAATGCCGCTTCATTGGGCCCAGTTCAATCTCGCCGAGCTTTCCGCGACAGCAACGCAGAGAGCCCATCCTGAGAAGTATGAATCAGTCTGGCACGACTAACCCGGACGAACAAGACAGCACACACTCACACACGCGTGCACATACAAAGCTGATTTGGGTAGCCGTGGGGCACGTCTCTTTCCATTCTTCGCAGTCACTCACAGCTCGCTAGTCAAAGCAGCCGATTTTGAGAGATTGTTTGCTATGTGGGGGGGAAATTGGTTTTGCTTGGTTTTGACTGTTTGGTTCTTTTGCTTTTTGCTGGCCCCATCTTACGTGAATGGAAAGATGAACGGGAAATCGCTACAGGAAACGATGTGGCTTGCATTCGAAAGATGAACATAGGAAATAGGTTTACTAGACGAAGTGCGGCGTGGTTTTCGGGCTTTAAAAAAATCTTGACACAACAACGGAGAGAGAACGAAAAGTGAAGCAGCAGTTGAAAAGAGGAAAAACCGCACATATATATATCTACTGCTGTTCTACAACTCTGAAACGACGAAAGACAGAGATGACGAAGAGGCAGAAAACAAAAAAACGTTTCCATTCACCAGTTTTGTTTTCCGCAGTGTCGCTTCATTTGCACGTTCGGTTCGTTATGCGTCAACGCTGCTTGTCGTGTTCCGTTCCCCTTGTTGGATGTCGCGTCGCGTCCTCGTCGAATAAAGAAGAAAAGAGAAATGAGAAAACATAGAAAAGCGAGGCGATGACAAAATAGGAAAAAAAAAGACGCACGTATATCGTTTGCCTTTGGTCTTCTTCGTGCGGGTGAGGGTGAAATTTGTTGGCGGCTCGCAACACCAGTCCTGTCCTCTTTCGCAGCTCGCACCACAAACACCTTTTTTCCCCCTTCATTTGTTTTTCTTTTTAGATCTGTTTACTTGGCTACTGAGGAGTGCTGGATCCCAAAATAAATAAAAGAGGAAAAGGAAGCAACTCCGTCAGCAAGCAGATGAACATTATCGGAACGCGTTTGAGAGGCTCCACGAAAAAGGAGACTTGGTTCGCCGGGGCTGCGGTGCTGAGAACTGGTTCGTGTTGCGGTAAGGTGAATGGTGTGTTGGTTCTTCACTTTGCATAAAACTAAAATAATGATAAAATAGAATTCATAAGGGGAAAACGGCTATGCATAGCCATGACATCGAACGGAGAACCCAATCACCTCTGACGCAGCGGCGCTTGCCTTCCACCAACAGAAAAAGAGAGAAAATGGGAAAATGGGAAAAGGAAAAAGGAAGGAGCTCATCCACAAAAAGAGGGGGTAAAATAACGGAGTTCCCTCTCCCCTCCTCCGCCCACTCCCATTCCTTACTGCATCTCCGGCCAGTTGAACGACTCGCGGCCCTCCTTGTCCACACGCTCGTAGCCGTGGCGGCCGAAGACGTCACGCTGCAGCGAGACCAGCTGGCCGTACGGCAGCACCGGCTGGTACATCGCATTGATGTACGCCAACGACGCCAGCATCACCGGCAGGGAGACGGCGGTGTGCGTCGTCATCAGGGCAATGATGCTGCGGTAGTCCTGTAGACCCTCGCCCAGCTCCTTCGTGAAGGCGTCCATCAGGTTCGGGAGGTGCGGGTCCTTCTCGAAGGCCTTTGTCATGGGCATCAGCAGGTAGCCCTGCAGAATGCAGCCGGCGCGGAAGGTCGCGATGGTGGCAGGCAGGTTGAGACCAAAGCCGTAGACCTTGTCCAACTCACGCAAGCACTGGAACATCTGTGCGTAGCTCGCGATGATGGAGAGGACCACGGCGTGGAAGAGCTGCTTCACCTCCGGCGCGTGTGGGCTCTTGTCCTTGACGGCGAGAGCGTGGCCCTTCGGGAAGTGAGGGAATGCCTTCGCATTGGCAATGCGCTCGTCCTTGTACATCGTCATCTCACGCGAGATGACAGCCATGTTCAGCGACGGCGCCGGCACGCCCACCTCAAGCGCCTCCTGCGCCGACCACAGGCCAGTGCCTTTGGAGCCGATGCGGTCCTTCACCTTCTCCGACAGGTAGTTGCCGGCCGGCTCCTTCGCGCGGCAGGCGGCGATGGAGATGTCGAGCATGTACGACTTGAGGAAACCCTGGTCCTTCCACGACTGAAAGACGTCCGCGATCTGGTCGTTGTTGAAGCCGAGCGCCAAGAGGGCGTTGAAGGCCTCGCCCCAGATCTGCAGGATCGCGTACTCGCCGGCGTTGTGGTACATCTTCACGCACGAGCCGGCGCCGCCCTTGCCGTTGAAGGTCACGCACGGGCGGCCGTCCTCGGCCTTGGCAGCGGCGGCCTCCACGATCGGGCGCACCTCCTCCCACACGCTCGGCGTGCCACCCGGGAAGAACGCCGGACCCTTGCGGGCGCCCTCCTCACCACCAGAAATACCCATGCCGAGGAAGCGCAGGCCCAGGCTCTCGAGGTGGGTAGCGCGCTTATCCTGATCCTTGAAGTTCGCATTACCCGTGTCGATGATGATGTCGTCCTTCTCAAACACCCCCTTGAGCTGCTCAATCGTGGCGTCGGTGGGGGCGCCAGCCATGACCAGGATGAACGCCTTGCGCGGCTTCTTGAGCGAGTCGGAGAATGCCTTCATCGTCTCGTACCCCTTCAGGTTGCACGCAAAACGCTGCTTCTCGTTCTCCTTAAGAAACTCTACCGTCTTGGCGTACGTTCGGTTGAAAACGGCGACCTTGAATCCCTTCTCGGCGATGTTCAGGGCAAGGTTGGCGCCCATCACGCCGAGGCCAATGATGCCGAGGTCGTTCGACATTGCTGTTGCTTTTTTCTTTCTTTCTTTTTGGTAGTAACGAGGATTTTTTTTTCTTCTTCTTCTGCTCACCGAAGAGGTGACTAAATGTCAAATGAAGTTTTCGCACGGAGAGGAAAGAGAAGAAAAAGGCAAAAACTTGAAATTTGGGGGGGGGGGTGGAATGAGGGTAAAGAGAAAGAAGCTATGATGGAGTAAGAGAGACGTACGTCGAATAGAACTTCTGCGGTGTGACAGAGAACGGAGTGAAAAATAAGGCTCTCAAAGAAAAAATGTATTTTTTTCAGGGGCGTTATTGTGAATCCACAGTCGATTTAAGATGGACGCGAATGAAAAGACCTCGTTTTTTTTGTCGTTCAATTGAAGAGCAAAAGCACAGCAAAGCAAAAAAAAAAGAAGGGGAGAAAGCGATAGCGTTCGTCAGTGTGTTACGTGCGTGACACGGGTGTGTGTGTGTGTGTGTGGATTGTGAATTGGGACGAGAAGCAGCAAGAGACAATGGAAGGTACCAAGAAGGAGTATTTTAAAAAAGAAGGAACGCGCTCTAACTCTCTCACACAAACACACATTTGTCGCCTGGTACGAAACACCGATGCAACGGTGGCCCTCGAAGGTACACCAGAAGTGTGCCAATAAAACTTGCTCCGTCGGTGGCCTCACGATCCTTCTATGGCACCGTTGAACGCTGTCCCACGAACTACAGTCTCTCTCCTCGTTTTTGAGGGATACAGGTGCCACGCCGTCAAGAAGGCCGCTTAGCCTTTCCTCTCCGGTTCTTCGTACGCAACGCTCCATAATTGTCGTTTTTTTAAATGTGCAATATGAATATTTTTCTTGTATTGCGTTGGTAGTACTCGCCGTTTTCCTCCATTATCTGGAGAACTGCTTGCAGTTGTTTACGTTGTCTGTGAACAGGGAATAGGTAAATATGAAGTACAGTGCTTTCGCTCTGCTTATTCTCCCTACACATGGAGCCGCAGAGGAACGTCCCATCAGAGAACTTGATGTCTCTCCAAGGTTGTCAGAGAAGACTCCAAGCCATCTTATCGTGCTCAATCGAGGCGGCGTGCGTCGTTTCGGTTGATAGCGAGGTGCATCCGCAGCCGCTCCTGCTCCGCTTCGATCGCGCGGATCAAATTGGCTCGCTTCGCCTTACGCCGTGCACGTCTCAATTCTAATCGTGCTTTTCGGCGTTGTGTCTTTATTGCCTTCTGCTTTGCAGGCGGCGCCTTGTTTTGCTGGGTGGCTTTTCCCTCCGTCGACGGGCGGGCAGATGCCTGCATCAGCTCTTTCAGCGGACGGCGCAGTCGCTGCCGCTTCGCCGCCTCCTTCGCCAGCCACGCCGCCGTCTCTACTGGGCCGGCACCGGCCACCACCAACACCAGCTGTCCTTTGCGCAGCAGCAGCTGTGCTTCTTGGCGCAGGTAGAACGCGACAAGCCGCTCCGCCGTGTCGGCGTGCACTGACTCGTTCAGCTTTGTCAGCTCATGCATCACGTACACGCGGCGGTGCGGAAGAGCAGCGGCAATGTCCTGCAGCACCAGCAGAAGCCTGCGCGGCACCTCGTAGAAGACGCAGGGGTAAGTAGCGGGCGCCACCACTGAGCGCAGCAGCAGCAGCCGTGCCCCGTGCGAGTCGGGCAGGACATTGCCAAAGAAAAAGGAACCGTCTTGGAAAGACGGTGGCACGAGTCTGTCGCCGTCGTCGGCCGCTTTTGTTCGGTCTGGGGACTCGTACGGCGATGTGGTAAGTCCCGAGGCGGCCAACGCACTCATCACCGCAGACGCGCCAGGCACGGCCGTCACGCGCACCCCACTGCGCTGCATCTCCTGCACCAGCTCTCCGCCCACGTCGCCCACGCACGGGGTGCCGCTGGTCGTCACGAAGGCCATACTGCGTCCGCCCTTCAGCAGCTCCACCAGCTTCTCCCGCGTGGCTGTCCGGTTGCTGCGACTGTAGTGAATCACCCGGCCTTGGTTGGGAATGTTGACGAGGTCCAGCAGCGTCTTGGTCGCGGGGCGGTCCGTCGTGATGATGTAGTCTACCCCACGCAACACGTCGAGGGAGCGCAAGGTGAAGTCTTTCAAATTCCCGATTGGAATAGAGACGACATGCAGGGCGGCCTTATCGATGCTCGACGGCTTTGCAAGCGGATCGACGGCGTCCTCAGAGGCAACGCGCGTTTTGCGGTAATGGAAAGTGCCGCTGAGGAGAGAATGTGTGCTGGTAAAGCTGCGCGTGCCAGCGAGGATTGCGGAATTGAAAGACCTTCTAGTGGAAGCGGACGCGCACCCAGACGTTGCTAACCTCATGACTGTCACAGGCTTAACCGTCAAGGTCCAAGGAGCAGTGGGAGATGCGGCGTAACGCACCACAGATCGCCCTCAGCAACGCTACAGATGCTGGCACTGCAGCTTATGTGTGCGTGTGCGTGCGTAGAAGCTACTACTTTTGGGTGTTTCTGGAAGTAAACGAAAAAGCGCAAAAAGTAATCGGAGCAGCGGTTGAATGAAGAGATAGGGTGTGACCATTTCTGGATGCTTTCGTACAAGTATGCAATCTTCCAAATGTATGGAAAGAGATTCAAGAAAAAAAACGTTTTGTACGCAGAAGGCAAAACAAAGAGGTGTATTACAGGCGACCAAGCAGAACACTTTTTACCACCCAAAGGAGAAATAAAAAACCCTCTTGAGTCGCTATTTGAACTGGGGACGGTCTTGTCCTTTTCCTTTCACTTTTGTCATCAATTTCTTCGCATCGCTTTGTAGTTGAGTTCACTCCCATGTTTAGTATTAACCGACTTATTACGCAACATTAACACTGCGTACTCACTGGGTTGTGAGTTAAAACTGTTTTGCAAAAGGTCAAAGGAGAACATCGAAAAAATATATATCCTCATTCATTACTTCAACAGCTCATCGAATACCGAGAAGCTACGACAAGCCACAGCTACGTCGTGCGACGCGTCAACACCAAAGATGTGCCCCGACAGGCACAGAAGCACCGTCTCCTCCGCAAACATGTTCGCCGCCTCCTTCTGAAACAAAACATCCTCGCCGTTCGCGTCGTCTTCCGCGTCCCTATCTTCTTCGTCATCCAACTCCACTTTTCCTGCTGCTGTCAGATCCTTCAGCGTCGCACCACCGTCAGTTACCTCCGTGACTACTAAAATCGTCTTGGCAGCCGCTGCACTCGGCAGCTCACCTCTTGCGTGCAACTGGCGAAGAAGACGCACAACCGCCAACAGGCAGGACACCTGATCACGCGGCGCCTCCTGCGGTCCCCACAGGCAGTGGGAGCAGATCGTCGACGCCGCTTCACGAATGTTCGAGGTGTCATCGACCAACAAACGCAGCAGGATCAAAAACAGCGTCACGGCGCTCTCGGGACAGCTGGGAGCCGACACGCTGCGCCGCAGGAAAGGCTGCGCCGTGCGAAGCGCCTGCACGACTGCCAGGCGCGCCTCCAGCGGTTGCTCCGGCTCCGCGAAGTACGCGAGGGTGCGCGCCAAACGAGGCGAAATCACTCGCGCTGCTGCCGCCGCTGCGTGCATGTCGTAGCAGGCGGCCAGATCCAGTGCTGCGCTGCAGGCGTCTGAGTTCTGCCAAAGCGAACCGACCGCGGCGCTCGCAGCGTCGTCGTCGTTCACGGTGGAGGAGAGAAGATGAACAACAATCTCGTACAGTCGGTCGATAGCCGACGAGCTGACACCGGCGCTGAAAGTCTGCTCTGCATCGGAAACACCGTTGTTTGAAGAAAGCGTAAGGGAGGCGGCGGTGAAGCGCAAATGGGTGACGAGCTGTCCCCACGAGAGGCACCGGATGTTCGGCATGGTAGCCGCTGGCGTCGAAGCGGCAACGGCGCCGCTCTCAAAGAAGTCGGTTAAGGTCTGCGACACCAAGGAGCGGATATCGCACTGGACCTCACCGGCAAGCACCTGCAGAACGGCCGCCATTGCGTCCCGGTCTAGCACACCTGTTTTGTGGTCGCCGTAGTGAATGAGTTGCACCGCGACCCACGAAATCAGGTTGTGCTCTCCTTTGCGGATGTCCAACGCAGCAGCCTCGTGGTTGAGAATCTGCGCGACGCACTGCTGCTCCGCAGCCGACCACGCGCCAACAGGAACACAATGCTGCGCAGCCATAAATATGACAACAGCGCTGGCGCCCTCCATCACGCTGCCGCGCTCCAGGACACCTTGACTCGACAACACGTACGCCTGAAGCGACGCCACGCACAGGCCACGAAGTGCCTGCTGCTGGCTGTCAGAGAGGTGCTGCTGAGGACCGTAGTAGACAAGGTCGGCCAGCAAGCCGAATACGGCTGCAGCGACAGTGGGGCACACGGCACACACTCTCACAAGAACGGCGTGGCACGAGAGCACCACCTCGCAAATGGCGTGGCAGACCTCCTCGGCGACAGCAGGGGTGGCGTAGCTGCTGCGCTTTTGCTTGTAATGGCGTCGCAGCGTTCCAACGTACTGGGCGTGGAACTGCAGCAGCTGAAGCAACGCGCCGTGGCACGCGTTGACGCCACCGCCACCGTTTGGTTGCGGTTTCTCCTGTGGGCAGCCTTCATCGCTGACGTCGCAAGACAGCGGCGCCGCCTCGCACGGCAGCAAAGCGAGTCCACGCCGCGTTCGCGCAATCACGCGTGGTAAGGAGGCGATGGGCACCAAACAGCACAGCGCCACCGCGCTGGCGGAGCGCACCATCAAACTAGGTGAGCCGGCGCACTGCCGCACTGCCTCAGAGATGCGTGCGGCGTCGTCCCACTCGCCGTGGCTGGCTTTGGTGAGAAGGTGGGGCGGGTCGGGCGAAAGCATCGACAGCAGCTGCAGAACGGGGAAGAGGGCCACGTTCACCTCCACACTGGCAGACACACCTGCCGGGGGAGAGGAGGAAGAGACGTCGCCGGCCACTACATCCTCGATGAGGCCGTTGCCGCGCATCAGCTCCGCGTACGCGTACGCGACGCCGCGGGGAGTGCGCTTTGCCACGTCGTGCAGCGACGTGTTCACGCCGGAGCCGCCGGTGGACGGGTGCTCGCCGACGAAGCGGTGGAGGACGGCGGAGAAAAGCATCAGGGAGCTGTTGCGAGTGTACCAACTCGCGTCGTGGAAGCCCTCCGTCGCCAGGGAGAAGGCCTCCTCGATGTAGGCAACGACGCGATCGGCAAACACTTTATCCTCG
Organism: Leptomonas pyrrhocoris; assembly: GCF_001293395.1. NCBI lineage: Eukaryota > Euglenozoa > Kinetoplastea > Trypanosomatida > Trypanosomatidae > Leptomonas > Leptomonas pyrrhocoris. The sequence goes on from NW_015438357.1 coordinate 1,774,005, forward strand.
AAGATGAACTTCAGCACATTTAGCGCGTTGGAGCGTTGGCTGCGGCGCACGTCGTCGAGGGTGCTGCCCAGGCTGTTGAAGTGACCAACGGTGCCTTCAGCAACTTGAAAGTTGCCACGGGCGACGCGTGTCAGCTGGCGCATCGCAGACGGGAACAGGCAGTAGGGCACCGCCGTGTCCTCCGCCTCCAGAACGGCCAGGATAGCGTGCGGCAGTCCCTGACTGCGTCGGAGCATGCGAGCCATGTCGCCGGACGTGACGCCCTCCGGACCCAGCAGGTACTCCAGCAGTTCAGCCGGCAGCTGATAAAACTGCGGCGCACGGGAGCGTACGAGGGTGGCGGTCAACGACTTGAGCGCTTCGCGAACGCAACGCATCACGCCGTTGTGCTTCGTGAGCAGCAGGGCATGCACCAGCTCGTAGGCGGTGCTGCGGACCACGTCAAACGGAAGCAGATGCACAGCGCGTACCTTGAGCACGCGATCCACCGCGGTGGTGGAGACGCGCATGCTGAGCCACGTGTTGTTCACCACCCCGCGCATCACAGACTCGGCCTCGGGGCGGCTGCGATCGTACACGTGGCCGCGGCAGTCTACCACCTCATCCGCCCCCACGCCCGCCGTTGCACCGGCGGTCACCGTCTCCGTTCCCACAAGGGAGCTGCACGTGCGCAGCACCACGCCGCAGCACCGGAGGAGCTGCGTGCACGCTTGAGTCAATACTGGGCCGCCCAGGACTGCCGTAGCCTCGCCGCCTGGTGCCACGCAGAGAGACAGATGGCGGTCCACCGCGGACATGCAGCCCAGCAGCTCCGCACAGAGCGACAGCGAGCCGTGCAGCGGGTTAGCTTGGATGTACGCGTACGACGAGCTGCCACGCATCGCACTCATGTAGGCGCACTTTGCCAGCACCGATGTGCGCTCCACTTCGAGTAAACCGTTTAACCGATCCAGCTCCTGCTGTGGGTGAAGCTGCGCGTTCGCCTGCGCTGTAAAGGAGTGCATGGAGAAGAGCAAGAAGCGCCGCACTGCCCCTTCCGCGTTGCGGTACGTCTGCGCCTTTAAGAGGTCCTGATGTGCCTGCTCAGTCAACGCGGAGCATGAGGCGTTGGCATCGTCGCTGCTGACGCCGCGGGCCTCTGCAAACACCGCAGCGGGTGCCAGCTCACAGAAGAGTTGCAGCAGCTCCTGCGCGCTGTCCCGTGCCTGTGACCAGCCATCCGACAAGGTTGCAATCAGCGACGGCACAGTGCAGACGTGAAGGAGACCCTGCCGTGCATTTTCCTGTGTCGCCAACCACAGCTTCTCTTGCTTCTCACCCTTCACGACAGTTCGCAGACCCTGCACCAGCACAACGTATCCCATCATCGCGGTAACGCGACGCTCCACTGCGAGTCCCGAGCTGGCGCGCAGGTTCACGCCTATGTTCTGCGCGAAGATCTCGGCGAGTCGCACGCAGTGCTGCATTACCGCGTCGCGGTACGCAGGAGTACCCAGCTCCAGCACATCCGATGTAGCCTCCGGAGGTGGTGCTGATGGTGGGGCCGCTACATCTGCACGCTCCTCCTTCCGCTGCTTCTTTGACGCCTTCGTTGCGTCGTGGCTGTCCCCTGCGTTGATGCCTTTACTCGTGTAGCTCTCCATGAGTCGGCGGGCCCACTTCTTCAGCATCTCCAGCAGCCCTTTCCGCGCCGTGCTGTCGCCGCCGAGGTGCATGTTTAGAATGAGGTATTTCTCCACCTTCTGCAGCTGCCACCGTTGGACCGCCTGGATCTTCTTTGAACCCAGCACACAGAGGCAGAGCGCACTGTTGCGGACCTCGTAGTTGAGGCTATGCATGCTCGCCTCCAGCACTGACAGGACGGTGCTGCCCGGAGCGATGTACGGCGCGATATCGATGCCCACGCCACGCGCACGAGAGAGTACCTCCACGACGCCTTGCTCCAGACGCTCGCACGCATGCGACTCCTTCACGTCGGCCAACGTAGCACTTCCGTCCCCAATGGCGGACAAGATCGTCGTCAGAAACGAGGGATCCTGCTTCATCAACGGAGCGGCAAAGTGAGCGGCAATGTGTGAAATGTTCACTGCCTCGCTTACGTTGGAGGAAACGCTCACGTAGCCCTTATCCGTCATCGCCCTCGCTAGCGGCTCCACGATGCCTTTGCGCAGCACACTCGCAACGGTCTCCGTGTGGGTGCTGTTCCTGCTGCTGCTGAGGTGGTGGTCGTCGTTCAAAGCCTTGTCAGAAGACGCACTCTTAAGTGCACCTGCAAGCTGCGCGAACACGTCACCCGCAACGTTGCCGATCTTGTGATTGCTCGCACCGGACAGCAACATGCGCGAGAATGCGGCCACAGCGTCGGCCATCGACGCCTCGCAGCGGTAGTGTCGCTGCAGCACGTGGACAAAGTTGGGCAGCGGCATCATGGACAGGTGACCTAGTAACGCGTGGTACTTGCCACGCCGCTCCGCCTGCACATCCAAGATCTGGTCCAGCGTCACGGCGGTGTCCGCTTCTCCGTTGACCACCGACGTTTCGCCACTCGTCAGTTGCTGTTGTTGGCACAAGTGAAGCGTGTCTTTGATTTTCAAGATTTCGTTGTAGGTGCCGTAGAGGGCGCCGGACATCTGCTGCGTGCCATCATCCCAGAGAGACATGATGAGCTGCGTCGCAATAAGCAGCGTTGCCTGCAACTTAGGCGTGGAGACACAGAGAGAGGTCAGATGTCCACGTGCTTGCTCCGTCAGCACGGCGCCCTTTTCCACTGCTGCCGAGCCAGAGCTCGATAACGTTCGTTGCTCTTCTGCCGCATCGCGTGATTTTCTCAGTGCAGCGGAGGCACCACTCAAGACCGCACTCACGTGCCGCACCACGCTGTCCACGGTTTGAATAGCCATAAAGCGTGTCTCAGGCTCCTGCACCGCGTTGCAGAACACTTGGGCAGCGGGCACAATGACGTCGTAGGCCACGACCGTGGAGGCGGGGCCGTGCGGATTCAGGAGAATGCCAAGCGACATCCAGTCCCCGCGGATGGGCGATGAGACGTGCGCCAGGATGCCCTTGAGAAGCGCGAAGCAGCCGTTCGGGGTAAAGGTAGTAAAAAGATCGTGCAACGCCTTCGCGCCGGTGCTGTGGTGAGCCTGGGCAGCGGCTTGCGGATCCGCAGCGCACACCACACCAAGTGCCACTTCCGCACAGACAAATAAGTCCGCCAGAGACTTCGCCTCCTTGATGGGTGCGCCACGCGACAACTCTTTATTCTCTTCTAGTGCTCCTGCGGCGTCTCCTGCGGCGTCTCCTGCGGCGGACTGCGTTACGTCGTCCCGCAGTGCGGCGCACACCGCCGACAGCAGCCACCCGTCACAGGTACGTACGGTCAGGATTGACGCCACCAAAAGCCCTACCGCGTTCAGCACGTCCTTTGGGAAAATAGGCGACGCGAGCATCACTACCGTCGGTTGTAGCAAGCGCGCGAGTTGTCGTGACACATCGCCGCCCGCGGTGCACGACAGCATGGCCGCGGTCAAGGAATCCATGTACTTGTGGATGTACGTGGCGACAACGCGCACGCAGAAACGAATGTGCTCGAGATCTTCGCCGAAGACGGTGCCGCCCACAGCCCCGGGTAGCGCCTGCGACGGAGTACCCTTTGTGCCGCTCGTGTCTTCTTTTGCTCTTTTGTTTCCTTCTTCCTCCTCCTCTCTCGTGCCGACGGCAACTTCCTCGCCCTCCTCTGCCACCGTTGAAGGAGGGGCCACTGCAGTGGCGCCGCGACTGGAGTCGCCACCCACCTGTGAATGGCTGTGGCTTGTGGCGTTCACGACCACCCATTGAAAGCACTCCGCGAGCAGCGGCAGCGCCTCCAGGAACGTGGCATTGAAAACGGAAGGCAGCATTGGCATAAGGGTGCTGGTCAGTCCGTCCACAGTGTTTAAGAAGTTCAAGACGGCGTCACGCGACGCACTGATACTGATGTGCACGTCGTTGGTCGCGGTAGGGAAGTAAAGCGCGGCCGCGGCAGCAGCAGCGGGCGATGCCTCGCTGGCAGAAGAAGTCGACGCGGCAGTTAATGCACCTGCGCCGGCGCGCCGCAGTACGCGTGTGACGTACATCTCCCGTACCACAGCCTCGAAATGGGCGTCGGGCGTAGGCACCAGGACGCGCAGGAGGGTCATCAAGGCCCGATGCAGATAGCGCACCCGACAGTCGAGCAGCATCGGTACGACTGCCTCCAGCGCCAAGGTGCGGCCCCACGTGTAGAGTTCGCCGGAACTTGCGGTCAGCAAAACTCCCAGCTGCGCCTTGGGGACGTCTTTGAGGGCGCCGGTAACCTTCGAGATGGCGTGGAGTTGCTGTGCGGGTGTGAGGGACGGCTGAAGAAGCTCCTGGAGGCCTTTGTCGGCAGCACCGACCACCTTCGCTGCGACTGCGGAATTCGACTTCGCCCTGCTCGTGAATCCCGACATCAGCGTGTGCGCCACATTCGAAATGAGTTGCTGGATGTCCTCTGGAACGTCGAAAGCGCTCTGCAGATCTGGGCGGCGCTGACGTCTCCGTGTTAGAGTAGGATCGGACTTGGCTTCCATTTTCCAGGGAGCGCGATTGTGTTCTTTTTTTATTATTATTCCTCTTTCAGTGATGTCGATGCTAATGCACGGTGGTGGGGATACGTAGATGGTTACTGCTGTGGTGTCGCGGCTTGTACTCGTCTCCTCAGATGTGAGTCTTCTCCCTCCACAATGTATCAGTCCTATTCAATCCAGGTCAGAGTAGAAGAAGAAAGTCCGTTGCTTTCACCTGACGCATTCTTGGTCAGTACGAGAGAAGGCTATGGGGAGAGCAAGAGAGGTGAGCGAGTGCACAATACATCGTTGTTGTTGTTGTTTTCTTTCTTTCTCTTTGGTGGAAATCGACGGTGGGATGGGATGGCAGTTTTCGCAAGGAAAGCTTGTTTCACGTCATTTTGAGTGTGTATGCGTGTGTGTGCGTGGGGGGGAGGGGGTATGAGTTGAACACAGCAAGACCGCCGATGCCTCCGAAGATGGGCGTTTGCTTTACATTCGCTTACCCAGCAGCACATTGCCCAGCACACAAAAACCCGTCGATTCGTTCAAGAAAAATCACAGATAAAAAAAACCTACAAGGCTGTTATCATTCTAGTATTCGTGTCATCTCTCTCACAATGGCCGTGCACTTTAGAAAACCCATTTACTTTGTTGTTGTGTTTAACGCCGTTGACGTGAAAAGCTGGCCTCACGAACAACACGCGAACAGCAAAAACCAAACAAGCAAATAGGACAAACCACAAAAACGCAAACACGCGTGCGCAATCGCGGCGAGAAGTTCCTTCGAGAGAGAGAGAGAGAGACCTGTTAAGAACGCCCATCCGATGAGACATGCACATGCACGCTGCGAAGTTGGCACTCTTGATATCTTCCCGCAACAGTCGAGTTATTGCGAAGGTTTTATTCAAGTCACGAGCTCTTCGCCTCTCCTTCCCTATCCTTCCATCGCTCTCTCTCTCTCCCTTCCCCTCTCATATTGAACCTCCCTGTCGACTCCCAAAATGGCGGGCAGAAGAACGCAGAATACAAAAATAATATTTAAGAAATGGTGACACAGCGGATTTGTTTCACAGTCCAGCGCTTGTGCGTTCTTTTTTTTACTTTTTGTTATTGTTGGTGTGTGTGTGTGTGTTTATAAGCGTGACCGGAAGCGTGCTTCACTTTCCTCAGCAGCACAAATACATCAGCGCCAAATCCGTTGCGGTTCTTTTTGCCCATGCACCAAAACACAGTAGCGCACAGACAGATAGGTGCGCCTCTTCCTCCCCTTCTTTAATTCTTTACCCTCAACCGATAGATCATCTACCGTCACGTCACAGCACCTCAAACACGTACGCATCAAAGCACCACATCAGTTACGAGCGAAACAACCTCCAAACACAAACACACCTACACAATCACTGTCAAGGAACTTAGAAAATAGAAAGGAAGAAATGAAGGGAGAAAAAATGGTCAGGAATGAAAAACGGGTAATTCGACGACGACGGCAGAAAAAGGGCAGGACACGATCAGTACACCTCACTTTTCGTTTTTCCCCTTCAGCGCGGAAGAAGCAGCATAGAACGGAATCGAAGAAAATGAAAATGGAAATCAGGAGGGGAGGCTTCCAGTCCCACATATGTGTATCGCAACACTTCTTTCGAGCTGCTGCGCGCCTCTTCTTCTTTTCCGGCAGCATCGACGCCCTACTCGTCGTCGTCGTCGATGATCGGACCGTTCATGTTCACGTACAGGTCTCCCAACACCTCCACCTCGTCGTCCTCGTCATCGTCGATGATGAGGGGCGTCGCGGCGGACGTCGGGAACATGAGCACCGGAGACTGCGCCGTCGTGGCGAGCGCTGCGGCCGCTGCAGCCCCACCTGCCACGCCCGCCACCGTGGACGGCGTGTCGGCCGTCGGCGACGCCGCCATCGTCCACAGCTCGCCGTCGTGGAACTTCTTCGTCACGTCCACGTCCGACGCGTCGACGCCGTCGACGGGAAGCAGCACCTGCGTCGGCGCGAGGCAGTGCACCTTCTGCGTCGCAAAGCTCGTCTGGTGCTCCACCACCTCGATCTCCGTCACGAGGTTCTGCAGCTCCCGCTGCACCTCGGCCCGCAGCTCCTCCAAATCGAAGTGGCGGTCTGCCTCCTTCAGCATGAAGTTGAACTTGCGGTGCGAGAGCGGCTTCCTGGAAGTGCGCAGCGCCTGCAGGTAGCCGAGAGCACGGTTCCACTTCTCGCGAAAGTCAAGGATCTGCGCCGCCTCGCCAATGCTGACGCGGAAGCGCTTCATCTGGCGGTTACAGGTGATGCCGAAGAAGACGACGCGGGTGCCCATCGAAGGAACTTCAACGGCGGCCGAGTACTCCACCTGCGGGTACAGCAGCAGCAGTGCGGCGAAGAGGTAGTTGTTGTTGACGGCCGAGACGCGTGCGCACGTGATGGTGCTGAGGAGGTTGCGCAAGTCGACGGCGACGAGGGCGGCGCCGGACTCCCACGCCACGCTGCTCGGACTGGCGGTGTTCGGCACCACCTTCTTCGCCGTGCGCACAAACACCAGCGCCCCGGCGCGGTCCTTCACGTTGATCGTGCCGGCATCGCGGACAAAGAAGAGGCGGCGCGCCAGGGCCACCGTCTCCAAGAAGGTGAAAATAGACGCGCTGGTCTTGATGCTTTGCGCTACGGCGGCCAGCGTCGCCGCATCCTCGAGGTCGTCGACAAAGGTGTAGTCGGAGATCTGCACACGAAGGTAGGTGATGAGGGTGCGGATGCGCTCCAGGCGGTCCTCCTTCACCTGCAGCTTCGCGGCGAACGCCTGCGCAGAGGCCCCGCTCGCCTTCAGTCGCCACCACTCCAGAAAGACGAGAACATCCGCCAGCAAGTCGCTCTGGTTCGCAATATCACCCGCGTACTCCTGCCGTGACTCCAGCACACCCTTCTTCCACGCGGCAAAAGCCTCGGCAGAGTCGCCGGTCGGGAAGCGGTAGGGCAGCGCGCACACGCCGGCCACCACCACGCCAACCTCGCTGTGTCCCAGGGCGCAGCAGTTAATCACCATGTGTGCCAGATCCACCTCCAGCGGCAAGCGAGAGGCGATCTCACCCGTGAAGGTGAGGCTGGCGTCCGACAAATTCGCAGTGAAGCATTTCTCGGAGAGGCTGTGCTTCACCTGCTCGATGCTCTCCGCATCGAGGGAGCAGACCATCTCCTGGTTCGCGTGCTCGATGGGCAGCTGGGCACGCGAGCACTGCAGCAGCGCATCCTCGACCTCGTAGACGGTGGGCTGCGGGGCTTCGGTGGTCGGCAGCACCGCCTCCGCCGCGGGTGGGTAGAGGGCGACGTAGGCGCCGGGAAACTTGGCACCCACCATCTGCTTCCGCTCCGAGACGTCTGCCTTCGACGCCCACTCCGACGCACTCGAGGCCATGAAGCCCTCCGATTTGTTCTGCACGGCGAAGCGGCGGGTGGTGCCCATGTCCAGCACAAAGGTCGCCTCTTCGTTGTTGTAGTTCGTGAAGGACACGACGGAGTGCAGGACGCAGACGCGATGCTTCGACGGGGTCGCAGCGGCGCTGCTGTCCTCCTTGGACGGAAAGCGGCCGGCGTAGACGGTGGTGTCAGGCAGCTGCTCCTTGTGCAGCGCGTCCACCATCTCCCGCGAATCGCCGGTGAGGATGTAAATCGCCTGCGGGCACGTCGGCGACGCGGCAAAGATGCGACGCACCAGCGCCGCAGCGACCTGCACGGAGTGGTCCACGATCTTGCGGTGCGGCCCGGGGTACTTGCCGGACTCGTCAATCGCGACATTCAGCACGTCCACCTCGGCCAGCGCGTTCGCCTCGTCGTACGAGAACTCCGTCAGCGGCCGCACCGACGGCGTGTCGAGGGTGGTGACTTTTTGGTTCGCAAAGAAGGCCTGCACCCGCTTCGTCACGGACCCGCTCACGCACACGACAAGGTGCAGCGATGGGGCGGCGGCATCGAAGTTGGCGCTCCGCCGGTACACGCGCTCGCGCAGGCCCCACAAAAAGTACGACAACAGCGGGTTCATGCGACTGAGGTTTGGCAGCACGAGGTGGGTGAAGGGTGCCATGCCGCGCTGCGCGGTCAAATACACCAGCGCCGTGTCCACGTCGGTCACCCAAAGCGTCGTGCTGGGCTCCCCGCTAAAAGACTGCCCGGTGAGCTCGCCGACAGGGCAGCTGCTAGAAGGGCTAAGAGCCTGAAGTGCGACAGCCACGTCCGACACGTCCGAGTAGTGCGGCACCACAACGAGCACCTTCTTGCCATCCTGTCGGCTAACTGCGACGGCGAGGCGGAGCGCGGCGAAGGAGCGCTGCAGCAGCACCACCTGATGCAACGCAGTCTCCGCCAGCCCTGCCACGTCAACGGTCTCCGTGACCGGTGACGCCTTGTTCTCGGCATTAGCTGCAGTAGCGTTTTGTGCCTCGAGGAGCTCGCCTAGCTTCTTCGACACCGCAATCGGGTCAGAGACCGGTTTGTGGAAGTCCGTACGCATTGTCTTGTTGCCCCCAAAGACGACACCTTGGCCTACTTGCGCAATCGCGTCGAGGTCGAACTTGAAGACATTCGAGTCCGCGCCAGCGGGGGCGAGGCTGCCAGAGTTCTCCGCCGCGGAGGCGGCCGCCGTGGCGTTCGTGGTGGACCCGTTCGCGGCACCTCCGCTGTCAGCTGCAGAGGTGGAACTGCCGTTTTCATTGCCGCTCGCGCCACCTCCGGCAGTTGAAGCAGCAGCTGCCGTCTTCGATTTGGAAGGGCTGCGCCGTTTCTTGCCCATGAGGGCTTCAATGTTGAACTGAAGGGTGGTGTTCGGGTCGGTCGGGAGGGCCGCGCCGGTGGTGCTCGGCGGCAGCGATCCGGGCGACACGGCACCCGGCGACTCCGTCGCTCCCGCCGTCGGTGAAGCGGAGATCTTACCACCTTTTCTTCCTTGGCGAGGTGCAATCGGCATTGGTCGTTTTCCTTTCCTGTTTCAATTTTCTCCAAAAAAGAAAAGAAAAGCAAAGATGTAAGTGCAAAGCTCGACGTACGAACTCAATATACACGTGTAAAAGTGAAAATGCTGTGAGAACAACGCAAGGAGCGAATGAGAGCGCAAATGGCACTTGCAAGTCACTGTGATGTGCGTTGAAATCGTTTGATTGTCTCTTTCCTTCTATGTAGTTTGAGCAATGTATCGTCGTCTCGTACGCAGGCTTCGTATGTGCAAACGGCGTTGCGTAACTGCTTTCCTCTTTGGTGCAAGAAGGTGCGGAGTTTATCTTTCACTGAAAAGAAAAGAAGAAGAAGGAAAGGATAGCCCTGAACCTACGATGATGTGTATGTATATATGTGAGTATATATAGCAACACGTTTTTTTGGCTTCAACAAAGAAAAAGGTTGTAACTTATTTTACAGTAGTAAGTGGTGCACAGCCGTGATGTGGGCCTTCCACTTTGTCGTGCTGACGGGAAGCGTGCGTTACGCAGGAAAACAAGAACACACAAGATACGAAAGAGGAATATATATA
>NW_015438357.1:1784210-1805939 GCF_001293395.1 Leptomonas pyrrhocoris
AGAAGAAGATATATATATATATATATATATATATATATATATATGTGTGTGTGTGTATTTTTAAGGCCGCGCTTGATCCGCGTATAAAGCAGCAAGCAAAGCAAGATGAGTGCTTTTCCAGTGTGGAAGAAGACGAGCTTCTCATCACAATGCCAGTAATATGTTGACGTATTCCTTTTTCCGACGCTTTCTACAACTCTACAGAGTTTCCACAGGCGCCAAAACGCCGCTTGCAAACACTTCTGTAAAAACAAAAAAAGAAGCCGCCCTTTCCCCGCCAACAGGGCGCGAAAAACACGCAACGCCGTTCTCATTTCACTTGTTTGTTCCTTCGAACTTATTTCGCTACTCGCCAAGAAGCCACAGCGTCCACTGCTCCTAAAGTAATTGTCTTTCCTCGCTTTGCTGTTGCACCGCTGTAAAGCCTTCACAACTGTCCGTTTCCGCTGCATGTGTTGGGTGTGTTCGAGAGCGTGAACGGGTGTGCAGATGTTTCATGCCGAGCTTCAGCCTTGTGGCATTTTTGTCGTCACCCAGAATCCGCTTCGCTTCTGAAACGCACCCTCTTCCACGTTCCGCTCCCACACGAGTCGAGTGCGATCGTAGGCGGCAAGACGCACCATAAAACGCGTCGTCTGCTCCCACTCCGACGGCGCCGCGCTCGCCAGCGGCGCAGCAGCGGCGGTGGCCGTGCTTTCCGGCTTTTCTTGTCGGCTTGCGTTTCCTTCTTCCTCCTCGGCCTCCTCCTCCGCATCCGCCTCCTCTCGGCGACCGGCCGCACCGCCTTCGGAGCTCTTCGCGGCTTGTTTGATCATCAAAGCGTCGCGACGGCGGATCGCATCTTCGAAGGCGACCCCCAGGTGCTCCGTGATTGAGTGCGACACACGCAGTATCGCCTTGCGAAGGTCGTCCTCGCTGGCGGTCTGCAACACCGGCTGCATGAAGCGCAGGTACGTGGTGAGGCAGTGCACCTCCGCCGCGGCGTCGTAGTGGTGGTCGAGCTCGTCGTCGCCGAGGATGAGGTGGTTGAAGTGTACCTGCTCCCGCACCTTGGCATTGAAAAAGAAAAACTGGTTCTCCACCTGGGCCACGTTGTATGCTTTTTGAAAGGCGCCTTGCGGAACCACAAGACGGCCTTCTGTGCTGGTGGGCCGGGTCCAGATGGGTAAGAGCATGTCCCCGCGTAGGTAGGGCACCGTGCCGTCCTCGCGAATCAGTCGTGTCTCCTTCACCTGCCCCTGGCCACCAAACGCGGTCGACTTGCTTGTGTACGGGAGGCGGAACTTCAGCATACTGTAGACACCGTGTAGGATGTTCGTCCAGCACTCCTGCGCCCGCATGTTCTCCGCCACGTGATCTTCGAAGTTGGGCAGCGCCACACTGCCGGAGCGGATGTCGGACACAAACAACAGCGGCTTGTTCCGCTCAAGACCCACCTGGGCCAGCAGCTCCAGCCCTTTCGGCAACGACAGCGGCGGCTCGTACATGGCGGGGATATCCTCCGTGCCACGCGCCACATCGAGCGTGCCAACGATGCCCTGCAGCTTCTCGTGAATCGCCTTCTTCTCCTCTCGCACGCTCTCGATGGCGATGTGGCGATACACAAACCCAAGCGCCGGGAGCACTTCCTCTAGCCGACGCGCGTTGATGTCGTAGGCGGTGGCGTTGGTGAAGAACTCGTTGCGCAGCCAAAAGTTCGTGCGCGGCTCCAGCACTGGACGATCAAACTGGCCGGGGTCAATCAGCTCCCACGTGTGGCGGCACGCAAACATTTCGTCGAGGAAGGCGAGGTGGGTGCCCGGGGCTGAGCCTGCGTAGACAATGTGGTAGGACACATCTGGCTTGCAGTACATGCACAACAGCTGGATTTCCGAGAGGAGCAACTTGCGCTGTCCCCAATGAATAGCGCTTTTGATGTCGGAGTTGCGCGACCGGTACTGCTCCGCCGGAAAGTCGTCATCGAGCAACACTGGGAAAGGTAGCGTGGAGGGGTAATGATAGACTTTACGATTCGTTAGCTTGCCTCTGGTCAACTCCGCAGTGGAAGAGGAGAGCGCGGAGGTGTACAAGTCGTTCAGCAGCTCTTGTCGCTGCCGCTTTCGCTTCTGGTAGCTACCGCCGCCCATTGCTGTGCGGACAACTCGAAAACCCCAAACGGGACAAGAACAGCAAAAAAAAAAAATAAAGGGTGAAAAGTCAAACGCCAAGGTAAGAGAAGATGCAGCAAGAAGAGAGCGACGAACTCAACGCAGCAGTGGAAGGTGCCTTTTTAGAGGATCGGAAGCAGCGTGAAAACGACGTGTTGTCCAAAGCTGCCACAGCGCGCTTCTAAACTCCACATTGACGGTCAACGTAAATTTCGAGTGGGACTCTTTACCCTGACGCTTTGAAACTGAGTTAAGGGCATTAAGTAGTAGTAGTTCGTTTTTTGTTATCCGTTTTGCGGCTTTCTTACTTTTCTTTGCTGAACCCGTCGCTCATAACGGGCAGGAAGCAAACGACAAAAAAAAAACCATGAACCGGTTACTCGTGAACTTAGGCGGATCCCTTTCAAGGAGCATGTTGATGAATAATTGTAAGGATGTGTGCCTGGCCGCAAAAGCTTTTTGTTTTCAGAAAAAAAAGCCGCGCGCGTACTCAAAATACATGGTGGAAATATGATTTTCACCACTCCAACGTAGAGCTGCCTGCGTAATCCTGGAGGACCTTCACCATCTCCCGCACAGCCTTTCCCTCCGTCTTGGACAGCGCCGGGTGTCGCGCCGCTCGTCGGCCAGACGCCACGCAGCACCGCACCAACTCCTTCAGCTCCTCCTCTGCGAAGCTGCCGTCTTCGCCCCCTGAGTCATCGCCTTTGTTGGGGTTGGCCAGCTGTTGCGTTACAGTCTGCAGAGTTCCTCGCAGTTTACTCAAGTAGCGTCCCACGACGGAGGAAGACGAAGACGAGGGGGAAAGCGACGGGGCACTGGTATGGGTAGAAATAGGAGTGGGGAGAGAAGCACTCGCCTGCATGCTGATTGACCCTGCACCGATGTTCGCAGCGTCGTCCGTCGACACCACGGTACCTTGCACAGCGGGCAGCAGGGAGTGATGCCACTGTGCGCGGGTTGGCACGGGGGTTGAGCTGTATAGGCATAGATACGCATCCGCCACGCGCACCAGCACTTCTGCGTGATGAAGCTCGTTGTCTGCATTAGCAGCAGAGGCAGTATTCGCAGGCGGCAGCGTCGACGAGGCAGTCGCCGCTGTCGCCGTATTCTCGAGGGCGGTGCCCTGCGGGGTGTTCACCAACTCTGTTCGCATAATAACACGACTGATTCCTTCAACGGCGGCCAGGACGACGCCTACGGACTCGCCACGCAGACGTCCTTCCTTGGCGATGTCTTTGAAGAAAAGGTGTTGGTCCGCAAGGTCTGTCCAGCACTGGGACATCATGCGACCTTTCAGCACGTCATCGCGCTTTGAGCGCACAAGGTCGTCAAAGCTTGGTCCGTCGTCTACGTCAAAGTCAAGCGCCATTCGTCTCTGTGATTGTGAACACCTCGGTTTAAAGCGATGTGGTTATGGGGAAAAAAAAACACCTTTTGAAGTTTTTCTTTGGCAGAGCTTCTCCTACCAGGCACTCATCAACGAGGCGGCAATATATAAGACAAAGAAGAACGGAGGAAAAGGGTCGTGAATGATGAAGCAGCGTAATCGTCAAGAGAACAAACTGCCGACTTTCTCTCGTTCCACAATTTGAGAAGAAGCTCCAATTGTGCCAGTTCAAAGGAGAAAAAGGGTAGTGCTTCGTCTTCGCTTCCGACAGGGTAAAAAAAGACGTTTTTTTTTTACTTATTGAGCGGCCGATACTTCCAACGATGTGGCGCGGTGAATAATTATCCTACTTTCATCGATGCCGTTAGAGAGTCGTGCTGCCTTTCTTGACTCCCCGGCTGCCAGAGCCTGAGATCCGCAGAAGCAGGCCTAATTAATAGCGGGAATAAAGAAGACTGAAAGCGCATTACTGTTTTCCTCTTGCACTGTACCGGCTGCTGCCGTTTTCTCTTTCACTATGTTCGTACTTTTTCATAAGGTAGCAACAAATCAACAAAGGAAAAGGTTTGTTTAACCAAGAAAGAGAGACATGAAGAACACACATCCAATTTGGCCCCGCTTCCGTACGAATCACACAAGCATAAAGACCATTCCTCTTTCTCATTTCTCCTACAATGAACCTTGACGGGTGCGTAAAGGAAGAAAAAAGAATGTGCGGCAAACGCAGCGCATCATTCAAACACCCGAGGTTAGAAGAAGTTGTCGGGAAGCAACGTGACGGTAACAAGAAAAAAAAGGGGTTCATTTGTGCTCGCCAGAGCAGTAATAGAGGAGGAGGTTGATACTAGTTTCGCTTTTCAATTGCAATTGAATGAGAAAAACGTCGGTTTGCATCCACAGCAAAGCAGCAAGACTATCACGCAAAAAAAAAAGGATCAGCAATCACTCCGCTTTGAGAAGCGTCGCCACAGCACGTAACGCCCGGTCGCCGTACCAGCGATGTACGCACAAGAACGCAGCCCCGCTCACCGCGCACACGGCACCGATCGTAAAGTACATCCAGGCCATAAAACTGTTGTTCCCGCCCAGCCACGACAGCGTGGCTAACGAAAAACTCTTCTTCCCTCCAAAGCTCGCCGCGTCGAAGTGCTCGCCAACGCGCATGACGTAGGTGCCGATAGGGAGGTCCACGTCAATGACGCGGTAGAGCTTGCGAAACTTTGGCAATGACGCGGTCCGCGCCCACACCATTAAGTCTTCATCCGTTGTGACAGGGATGCGGTGACCCGGCTCGTTGGCGTACCAGCCGTTGTTGAAGAACTCGTTGTCGGAGCGGGTGTCCGGCGACGGCTGCGGGATCGCGTCGCCGTCCGGTGCGTCGTAGGCGGCGCGCGGCGCACTCCAGATCGGGTGTGCCGCGCTCGCCGGGGGAAAGTGCGGTTTTTTGTACTTGTTCTCCACATCGCTGGTCCAGGCGATCCCCTTCTTGTGGCAGCTGCCCGCGCCGTCGAGGGGCTTGTTCGTGAAGCGCGAAAAGGCGCTGCCGTTGCAGAGAAGTCGCAGCGACGCCATGTTGCTAGGGGACTCGAGCTTGAACAGCGCAAAGGTGTCGTTGAACATGGACCACGGAATGAGGCCTGCCGGGGTGTAGACAACGTCCTTGAAAGTGTACGGTTTTTGGTCGATCGTGATGGATCGGTTGCCCTCGTGGCGAATCTCTCCCGGGTACGTCAGCGGCGACGTCAGCGACGCGATGGACTTCGGTGTCACGTGTCTGCCTGCGAGTTGCACGTCGCTCTTCGAGTTGGTGAAGCGCCGGTGATTTTGAAAAAAGTTCTCGAGGCCGTAGTACAGGTACACCGGCTTATTGAGCCGCTTGCTAATGCGGAACTGAATGTCCTTAACGCAGCCCGTCTGCCACACCTCTCCTGTCGTCGTCGCGTAGCGGAAGGCGCCGGTGGAGTTGTACGCGAAGGAGCATGGTGTGGCGTCGTCATAATGCACCGTGATGTCCACGGCGGACGCGTTGGCTTGAAAGAGAGACAAGCTCAATGGAATGCACATGATTGCTACGGCGAAGAGGCAGAGGGCCGAGTTCAAGGGAGTCAGAATTGGCTGCCATGCCGGCAGTCGCTGTTGCTTGAAGAGCGTCCAGATAGACTGCCGCTGCGAGTTCGGTTGGCTTGGCATTTTCCTTCGCTCCAGAGGGAAACGCGGCTAGGGAGGAAAAAAAAGGTTTTCAAAATACAAAGCAAAACAACACAAAGAATCACTCGTCTATGAAAAGGGATAACAAAAGATATCTCACGCGACTAGACAGCCCTTGAGAGAGAGCGCGCTGTTTTATGGGAACGTTAGCTAACCAGACGAAAACAACTTGCGATTCGTATACCACAGTCGTTTTTCCCTTTCCTGTGCGTAGAACGCAATGAAAAGAGTGGAGAACAAAACGGTGTTGCTGCAAGAGGGAGGGGGAAAAAAGATAGAGAGAGACGAGGAGATGAGCGTTCAAGGAAGAGAAAACTCGAGCAGAAAGACGAGAGAAGAGAACCCTGTTGTTCTACAAGTTTGTTGGTCGACACCCTTTAAGCCGCGTTCACCTGCAAATATCCCTACTAACAAGCAGCGTCTTGTGATATGTAAACAAAAAGGAAGCTGCTGCTCTTTTTGGCTTTTTTTCACAGAGCTCCAAAACAGGAGAGTTCGCCTGCGAAAGACTCTTGCAGAATAAAAAGAAAAAAGATGTGATGTACACAAACGCTATTTTTAAAAAACTATTTTGTGTGGCTGCTCTGACAACACGCGCGCTGCTGCTGCTCTGTGAACGGCTCTTTCCAGAAAATCAAAAGCTGCCTTTTCCTTTCTATCTCTGCGAGACTGAAGAGCACCATTAGTAACGAGGTCGGCGGTTGTTTGTCGAGTGCTTACGTGCACCGCTCTTGGCCAACTCCTTCTCCTGATGCCTCGTATACTTCTCCAGCAGCTTCTCCTCCCACTCCCCGACGAAGCGGAAAGGGATCAGGAAATCGCGACGGCCGCGCACGTTTTGCAGCTCCCGGGTGGCCCGCTCATCCAGCTGCGTCTCTTGCTGGGTCAGCGACGCATCCGAGAGCACCGCCACCTTTTCTGGGTACAAGCACAGCAATTCCTGCACCACATCGTGCATTGCAAACAGTCGTTCACGAATCAATCGTGGCAGGCGTGCCAGGCTGCGGCTGATTGTCGTCCCATTGCGCGGATCGTTATGGGTGGAGTAGCTGGAGAAGATGCACTGCAGCACCTCTTCGCCCGTGACGCTGTCGACGGAACGTTGCGACTCCTCCAGAACGGCGTCAGCGCGTTGCACCAGCACACCGTGCCGGGCGTCCGCCAAGCGGAAAAGATCGCCGCGCTCCTTCAGCAAGTCGGTGACGTTGTGGGGAAACGCGCTCACGGCGTGCGAGGGCAGTGCGCCGAGTAGGGCGGACTGATGCACGCCGTGTCGCATGGGCAGCAAATCAAAGAGGTGCTGAGCCAGGACGCGGTCGTCAAAGTACGGCGTTGGATTGCGCAGGTAGGTGAGTTGCCGCTGCAGCTTCCGCTTGTGGCGCCGCTGACGCGTAGTGAGGCCGCAGCGGTTTTTCTCGCGATCCACGGCCACCTCCCCCAGCCTCTGCAAAAGCTCCTCTTCGCGCACAAAGGCCACGCCTGGCGGGATAAAGCGCGGGTGGAGGTTGAAGCGCACGAAGAGGCGTGTTGCAGCAGAGTCTGCCGTTGGTGTGAGGTGCGCCATACTGCGTGTTTTGGATGCGGCGGCAGCGTCGGCAGACGGCGAGCACTCCGTTCCATCGTCGTAGCGGACGGTGAAGAGATGCGGGGCACTGAACAGCACCTGCCACACATCGCGCCAGGACGGAAGGAGGGCGGCTGCCGCATCGTACAGCTCTTCCCCAAACAGCACCTCCTTCGCCGCCGTCGGCAGCACCCGCGCCACGCGGTACCACTCGTACGGCTGAATCGTGTAGTCAGCCAGTCGTGCGCGCACGTCACACCGACAAGGGTGCGTCGGTGCAGAAGAGCTACCATTCTCAGTGTGCACACCACCTTCGTCATTCACGACACGCTGTCCCGCAAGCGAGAGTCGAGCAGCATCGCTCAGCATCACATATCCGCTTTCCAGAACAGAGGTGCGGCACTCCTTCCTATACTGTTCGCGTTCGGCCACTTCGGACGTTTCCCCACGAGGGGCACGGTGTGCTGGATGTGCGTAGAACGTCAGCCACGAACTTTGGTGTGCGCGAAGCGCACTCATGACTCTTCTCTTTGACTCCTCCTGTGCCTCCGGGGTAGTCTCCCACAGTGCTTTAACAGGGACCAGAAAGTCCGGGAAAAGCTCCTGCAGCTCTGCCATGGCCGCCTCCGTGATAGGGAGCGCAGTCGATGCGCTGTGGGGGGTCCTGGACGCCCGAATACTAGAAGTCAAGCCACCCACTGAACCTTCAGCGCTCACCGAAGACTCCACGGACCTTCGGCGAGCCACGTGCACCAGTCCCATTTGCCTGCTTTCGTACATGTCAGGATAGCGTGAAAGAAGTTGTCGAAGTCCCCCGCAGCTGGGGCTCGATATCTGTTCCATCAGCGATGGTGGCACCTGACGTGATATTTGCTGAATCGAGGTGAAGGTAGGAGGGACGAACGCATGCACCTTCCTCGCGAGCGAAAGCTCGGGCGACGGCGTCGCCGTGGCGTGCGCAAAGCGCGCAGACGCGTCGAGCACCGCAGTATACGAAAAAGGTTGTGTGCCACCTACATGTGGACTTGCGGCAGCCGCGGCACGCCATTGCCCTCTGTGCCAAAACGATTTCAAGGTGCGGCAGACGGCAACATGTCTGCAAATGTGCGCTGTTCTCCTCATTACATTACCTCGTCGGTCGATAACATATCTTGTTTTTCTCTGATGAGAGGAAACCAACGGACGCGGCGCAGATTCGTAAGCAGACAACAGAGAAACCGTTGAATAAGCAGGCGTAGGAAAGCGAGTGAAAGCACGAGAGACACGAATTCTCGTTTTGCACAGTGCAAGCGGGCAGATGAAGCCAGCAAAAACAAAAAAGTGGCACTCAGGAAGCGTAGAAGACATTCAGCGATACTTGCTACGTATTGTGTGGGAGGGAACAGCCTCAACAACGCGCCTCTGATAGCCCGACTCTTTGTCCTCGTTGTATTTGACCGCAGTGAAAGCGAGGATCTGCACAGTGGTTTTTTTGTTTTCGTAAGCCTTTTCAACTCTCTTGAATGAAAAGCAGATGCAAAGCGGAAGTGGTCAGAAACAGATGCAATAGAGAAGAATAAAGAAGAAGAAAAGGACGCGAGACGACACAAGCTCGCAGCAATCCCAGTTGGAGATCACGGACAGCCTCTTTTCGCCGTACGCTGCACCTTGAGCCGAGTGGAGCGCTTCAATCTCAAGGGCTTCTTGAAGGCAACGGACCCCACCAGAGGCGGTTACAGTTGCACGAAACCGCCTTCTTCGGGGGAATAGAGAACACTCTGGGCGTTCACGCACAGTTCCGCCAACACACGCTCCACGTCGCCATTCGTCAGCGACTCTGCCAAGTACTGGACGGCTTTTTGTGCCGCGACAATCCAATGCACAGTTTCGTCGGCAAGTGCCGTTCTCCTCTCATCGTCACCGACGTTGGTTGAATGTTGCGGTGCCGCTGTTTCCGCCTGCTGCACTGGTCCTCCTACGTTGCGAGATAGGCGCGCAGGTTGACACGTTGTTCGCGCGAGAAATTTTGTGGCACTTTCAAGTGACGAAACAACACAGGGCGCACAGGCACGGTTGGCTGACGCACACGCAGCTTTGTTGAGTTTGTGGTGTATGCCAAGAGCAGCAGAATCTTGAGAGGACACTTGATTGCAAGGCGGGTGGGCAGCATCCTCTGATACGAGAGAACAAAGCAATGGGCTGCTTTGAAAAGTGGTCTCTTTACCGACAGGCGGGCGCCTCACTGAATCTGCGGTAGATTTGAAAGGAGGGCAAAACGCCTTCTTGGCAGATGCCGTACTGCGGTGATGCATGATTGCTGTCTCTGCTGTGTAACATTGGGTCGTGCAACTCACCTTTTCGAAAAGTGCACAGAGTTGTCCTCGCCTTTTTGTTGTTGTTGTTTTCATAAGTGGGAAATTGGGAGTTGCGAGGCAAAGCAGGGAGGAGTAGAAGTTCAGAAATGTATAAGTGAATACGCAGAAAACACCGCAAAACGATTTAATCGCCGTACCGTTGCGACTTATAAGTTCGTCAATGTAACGCAAGGAAAAGAAAAAGAAAGGAGTGTTGGCGCTATGTTCATTACTTTGCTCGAACCGATCGGCGCTTTTACTTTGCAATTTGTGACGTCCATTAACTCCCCATATTAATGTAAAGTGTGGTAACAACTTCTCTCTTCCGCTGTGTGGGTGTGATGTTTCCTTTTTTTTTTAAATGGCAGCCGCAAGCGTCTTTGGGTGGGTGTGTGAGTTTTCCTTTGTCGTTGCTGTTGGTGCTGTACGTGTCAAACAACCGTGAAGGAGTATGCATCCCTTTCTCTCCCTCTCTTTTTACAACGGACCAAAAAATGAGAAAAACGATGATCAACCGTCGTTGGAGCCGAAAACTCTGAGACGACGAAAAGGGGGGTTAAGCGCCTTTACGAAAGCGGAAGCCGTGAGCCGACTTGCGCAAACAGTAGTAGAAAGGAGTCTGTGCGCAGGTATGATCATCGACGCAGCGCAGCGGAGAGATAGGTCGACACAAGATGCGCGTCCATCACTGCTTGCTCCTGCACCTTCGCCGAAGCTGATCTTGACCGCGTTGCGTACAACGCATCTGTGAAACACCCAGCCACCTTCCTCTCAAAAAACGTGACAAAACTCTGCTTCACAGGAGACGGATCGAGCTGCGACGTAGACGGTGCCGCATCTTCCCCGGTCGTGTGTACCGCGTTCCCACAACATCCATCTTGTCCTTGGGGGTGTTCCGGACAATCTGAATTACCGGACGACTTGCGCCGGGCTGCAACGTCAATCACCGGCTCCTTCTGCTGAAAATTCGTCTCGGCTGGGTAGCGCCGCAGGAGGTCGCACGTCGGCTCCACCACCTCTATGAGGACGACGTACGCCTCCCGCGACAGCGACAACTCCGGCTGTGCCGCTTCACTGCCTCCTTCCGTCGTTGAGGTGGGCAGCGTCCCCCGAAAGCTCGGATTAGAGGTGGCGAAGCCTTTTGGTGGGGCAGGGGGAGTGCACGGCGCAAGCGGATTGGCCGGTGCCTCCACCGCAGTGGCCGTGAGCTGTCGAGGAGGACTCGCGGTGCGGATGCAGTTCTTTCTGTATCCAACGAGGATGTCGTCGATTGTGTCTTCGTAGAAGTCTTGAGTAGCCTGTAAGAGAGCCGCCATGGTACGCCGCAACTGCCTCCGCTTCTCACTTTCCTCCGCATCACCGGGCGCGGCAGCACCGTTGGCAGCAGCGGCGGTGCTTGCCTTCTCTCGTTCCATGACCTCGCACAGCATTACGCACGCCTCGAAGTCCATTAGCGCAGGCACAAGAAAGTAGCAGAAGTCAATCATCGCGGCACGGGTTTTGACGACAAGGTTGTACCCAATCTGAAGCAAGGCGGTCCGCACGGCGCGCATCCACACGCGATAGGTGTGGTCGGCGGTGTGATCTTGCAGGTGGGTGCGCTGAAGCGTGGGCAGAAGCTCCGTCATGCAGTTGGTGTGGACAACGCCGGACGCCGCAAGCGCTGACGCGGTCGTTGTGTATTCATGATTACGCTGCTGCAAAAGCTGCGGAGTGGAAAAGAGGATGCGCAGTCGGCTGTCCACAACCTCCGGTATCTGCTTGGGGTCCAAAATGTCCCACGTGATGCGCAGATACTCACGTGCGACGCACTGCGCAGCTCGCATGGCACTGTTGCACAGCACGAAGCACGCTGACTCGTAACCGTCATCCTCCGCCACGGCCGTTGCTGCGGTGTCGCTGTCGGCTTTTGACGAGGTGTTCAGCTGCGGCAGGGC
This sequence comes from Leptomonas pyrrhocoris, assembly GCF_001293395.1. NCBI lineage: Eukaryota > Euglenozoa > Kinetoplastea > Trypanosomatida > Trypanosomatidae > Leptomonas > Leptomonas pyrrhocoris. Next base: position 1,795,790 of record NW_015438357.1, read on the forward strand.
TTTTTGGCACGACTTGCGAAGACGGGCAATACGAGAGCGCAGTCTCAATCTCTGATGTACATCCAGCAGTGGCCACGCCGTGTACAAAAAACACTGCTCATAGCTTTCAATTTCCCGGTGCGTCATCGTCCAAAAGGCATCACTTTTGGTGTCTCTGCTGGCAATGAGTCCAGCAAGACGCAGTGAGATCCACAACCCCAGAAAGCGGGTCCAGCGACGGCCTGCTGCCTCATCCGAGGTGTTTTCGAGATCAGCTATGTTTTTCCTGGGGTGTTCCGCCGTAGCCGCGAGCAGCCAAACCTCCAGCAAGCTCCACTCGGGTGCTGCAGGACAGAAAGTGCAGACCCTTGACGACGAGAGGCTTGGGTCTTCCTCCTCTGCTATCATCGCCTCCCAGGATGAGAAATGAGAGTGCGTATCCAGCAGACGACGGAGAGTGAGTTCATACGCTGACTCCTCCTCCCGCCCCATTTTAAACACTCTACAAAACTTCATAATGAGCTCCCTTCTTATATATATATATATATATGTATATCTGCTTTGGTGGAGTGAAACTCTGTCAGTTGTAAAAGGATGAATACACACCCCAGCTACTAATACGTCGGTTTTTTGTGGCTTTCGCTGACACCGCTTCTATATAAATATATGGTCTTGTCGGCAACTACTTCCAAAAAGATAGAGGAAAAAACGTTCGAGAGTTCAGAAACACGGGAAGTGATGAATAGAGAGAAGGGATGCAAGTACATTGCGTCGTCGAAGTTAAAATAAAAATGATAAGAAAAGAGCGTTACCGTGTCGCGCTTAAACCTCCGCTTGAGAGCCCACTTCAAAAATGCAACTACAGCCTTTAGCGAAACGACTTCAGCTTCTTTGCCTTCATCAAATTCCCGCACACTTGACGCGGAAGTGATACCTCCCCTTCCGAAGCGGGTCATCTGCCCGTCTCACCGGCTGTCCAAAGTGCACGCTGTCTGACAGGAAAAAGGAAAAACGAGTACGCAAGAAATGTTTCTTGTGTTCGCAACAGCGAGAGAAACAGAAAGTACTGTATACCTCTCGGTTGAGAAACAGCTAAAATTACGTGTTTGTATTCTGTTAAGTTCATATGAGCACTGATTGAATAGCACAAATTGGAAACGCGCACGAGGTACTAGAAATCCCAAACTCTTTAAGAAAACAAAAAAAAGGTGCCAATATCGAAGGGGAAGAAGGAACAGCAAAGCGTCAGTTTTACGAGTCCAGCCACGTCGTCTTTCCTCTCACGTGTGCGTGTGCATATCGTTCTCTCTCTTTCTGTATATACGTACGGGGGGAAGGGACAGCAGCATTGTCTGATTCTGTACGGTTATTTTGCACGCTTCCCGTCCTCGGTTTTTCTTTCGCTCTGTACCTGTTAGCTAAGCCATTTGCTTAAAAGAGCTGGGGAACCTTCGAGGTCAGGCTCACCAAACGGCGGTACACCTCAAAGTCGAACTCGTCATCCAGCATCGCGTGCTGAAAGTACGTCAAGTCACCAGAGGCGGGGTCAACGTAGCAAATGAACTCGCACACGCGGCTCACCTCCACCGCCTCGGGCACGCCCACCACCTTCACGGACTGACCAGAGGCCCCACACATGAACTCGCCGGGACCCGTGAGCTCGAAAATGATCGAGACGTACTCTCCTCGGTGGCTCTGGTACGTCTGCGCCGTCACGCGCGGCGAGACCCCTTGGAAAGGAGGCAGCTTGTTGCGCTGCGCGGACTGAGCGGGCTGAGCATACATCATTGTTATGGCGTGTATGGATGTTAAAGTGTTCTATTTGTGTGATAAAAGAAGGAAAGACGCTCGAAGCTCTGAAGCGTTTATGCGTGTGCGTGAGGGTGAAAAAGAGAGGTGTGGAAAAAAGGAAATGTGTAGGAGCCGATGTTCACGTCTGCGCTTTGTATTGAACAGCAACGATATATGAAACAGTGAGTTTGTGGGGTGTAGAAGAAAGCAGTTTGTTGTGCTCCTCGTTCTTGTTCAACCGTAATCTTTTCAGTGCTTGGAGGTGGGCGAATTGCGTCAGCAACCATTTGTAGATATCCATTCAGAAGGAAAAAAAAAACATGTTCAGAGTGGAAGCACGCATAGGAGATAGGAAAGGAGAAATATAACAACTTATGCCAGCTAGTTATCGTCACCTCACCGGAAAAACACGAACATTTGTCTTTGCGGTGCTTTCTCCGTCCTTGCAGCATCAACAAATATCAAGCAGTCGCCTTCTGCGACCTAAATCCAGCCGAAGTTCAAGGAAGCAAAAAAAGGGACCTTGTTGCACGTGCTTCGGCAACCCAACTTGACAATCATTCCTACATGTTGGGAATGGCTTGCCAGGCCCAAACAAAAAGAGACGCACGACCTGCAACGGTAGATGGAATACGATTCTCTCCTTCATCGTGCCAATGAGAGCTAATGAAACAGGAAGAGAGAGAGCAGGGCACCCACTAGTCACGCCTGAGAACTCGAGCAGGTAGAGGAAGTGAAAGCTACCAACAGACGGGAGAGTTGCACAATCAAAGCCAGGAAAAACAAAAAGCAAAGAGAGAACAAACACACACACACAAAAAGAGGGGTTTTGAAAAACTGCTGCACCTTTCGCAGACGGTGGTGCAGCAACACTACTGCACTGGCATGGTGCCTGCACCCAATCCCCTCGCATATTGATCCTGCAGCCGCTTCAGGGACAGCAAGCGTTGGGACAACAGCAGCCACCAGTGGAAGGCACGGTGGCGACGCTTGGCGGCCTCCTGCTCCTGTACCAGCTGCATCCATTCCTCGTACGCGTGGAGCAACGTCGCGCTGTCCAACTCTCTCACCACGATGCCGCTGATGAGTGTCTCCCAATGCCCGCGGCGGTGCTCATCGGTGCGGCGGCGCTCGAAGCCGGTGACCGCCAAGCCGAAGTCAAGTCGCATCCGCCGTGCGACGCGTGCGATCTGCGGCTGCGTCATGTGCGCGAGACCAGCAGGGACAGGTTTGTCCAGCAGGATGTACCACGACGTGCGGCCGTGGTGAGGAATGGTGGGCGGATCACCCGAGACTAGTGGCAGCGGCTCAAAAGGGCGTGTCTGCCAACGACCGAAGAACGTTGACGGTGCCACGAAGGGGCGGGACGCCGGAGGTGCCACAATCTTGTACGGGACTTGGTCCTCCGTGAGTAAGCTGCGTCCCTCGCGCAACCAGCCGTCGCGGGACCGCAGACTCACGATCGCGGAGCGTTTGTACACCATGTGGCCCTTGACACTGCCGACAGTCGTGTTCGCGTCTTTTGGGTAAATGCCCTCGTGACGAGCGAGATCGGACTCAATGACGTAGAGGGGGTGACGATGGAGGGCACTCAGCGTAGTCGGCACCACTTCTGAATACATCAAAGAATGCAGCTGCCTTCTCTCACGCTGCTGCTGTCGCTGTGTCAGCACCGAAGTGTGCGTGTCGTCCTCGTTGAACGTGGCTCGAATCACCTCCGATACTTCGCGACTGTCGTCCCACGCGAGTTTATCGTGCCACAAAAAACGAAGTTGCTGACACGTCCCAAGGCGACGCCCATACGCGTATGCGGTGCTGTATCTCGAAACGTACCGTGGCGTGGCATCCACTGCAACGTGCCCTGAAACGGAAAATGTGTACGGGGCTCCCCAAAGTGTAGCGCAACCTTGACAGGGGTTGACGGAGAGAAAACTTTCTCGTTCCGGCGACCAAACCTCCACCCAGAAACACGAGGTTGGCAGTTTCTTGGACTTGAGCTCCTCGTTGTTGGCGTCTCCATCGCCGGAGCGCTTCCGCTTTCCCTTTTGCGCTTCGGTGCCAACAGCGGTGCCGTCAGTTTCGCCGTTTGCCTTGCGCTTTTCACGGCCCTCAAAAATCGATAACTTCTGCAACGGCCGTCGTCTGCCAACACGCTCCACGTCATCGTCTGCCCTGTCCTCTTCGCCCGGCTCGTCTTCCTCGCCAGCGAGACGAGTTGAAGACGACGCGCCCTTCTCCTCCTTCCGCCTCGCGGCCCTCCGTGCGATGACCAAACGGCAGCGGAGACCGACCACCCTTGCGAGGGCAAGAAACAGCAGAGAGAAGTACACCGGGTGCGGCAGCTCCACAGGGGTGTTCTCGTGCACCTGACCGTGAAGCTCGGCAAACTTGGAGGAGAGGTACTTTGGGACTAAGCCAACCGACCAATCAGAGAAGTCTTGCTCCGCAGGAGCCGGGGCTGCGGCTGGATCGAGGGCGTCACTAGGAGTCACGGCAGATACTGATGGAGAAGCATCGGCGCCTGGTGCTGGCACCGCAAGAGCCGCTGCTAACTTGAAATACCTATTTATCGTGTCAAGGAGCGTCTTGACAGCGCTAGAGGTCTTGCTCTGCACGGTGTCCTTCCCGCAGCTCACCCACGCAGGAGCAAGAGCCAGCTTGCGAAACTGCGGCTGCGTCGACTCCGCCACCAGCGCTTTTGCATCCAAGACAGCCTTAAGAAAAACATACCGTGCGTCCGCCTTTACGTGGTTTCGCTCGATGCGTGCACGCTTCCGTTCACCGCCACCGGCAGCTAGATGGAGGCGCAAAAGCATCTTGACAAATTTCGGGTGAGACGATTCACGCCACATAAGACGGGCGCGGAGGAGCACCGCGAGTATTTCGAAAAGTGACTCGCACACGCGTTGTATACGCTCGGAGCGTCGTTGCGCGGCCAGCAAGTCGCGTTGCTCCATCATCGCCTCGTACGCAGGATCACGTTGCCGCCACGTGCCGGACGAGCGCGGCTGGCCCACAAGCGGCAGCTGAGCACCATCCATGATTGGTGCATCGTCTGGAACGTCCGCGTCCACGTTGATCAACTCCGCCTTGACGTAGTTGATGGTGTCCTCAGTGCTTGGTGCTGCCGATGATGTCATTCCTTCTGACTTTACCGCTGGCGACCCGCGGCCCGATTCGGCTTTGACGGCGCCGCCGTTTTCATCGTATGCCACATCTGACTTTACTACAGTTGTGTCATTGTCCATTTCCTGCTTCTTTACCGTTGTAGGAACTTGTGGCAGATCAACCTCGTCCCATTCATCTGCGTCTGCGTCTACATTTTCCAAATTAGCTGCAGGAGAGGACACCTCCAATTCCGTTGTGGGTGCGCGTGCGCTTGCGGAGGTAACCATGGCCAGCTTGCGTCGCGTGCCTCGACCGCCTTCCGCAGCCGGGACACGTTGGCGTTTTGAAGCATTGCGCAAGTAGCCATCCACACTAGCAGTGGCGACCAACGCAACCGATTTCGATCCTTTGGGGGCGTTAGAGCTCATATATGAACTGTTTCGTTCCTCCGTTTTGGTTTTTTGACCGGGGCACCTTTTAGTCGCTTGCTAGTCCGAAACAGATAATGGAACGGTTCGTTATTGTTTGTGTGTATATTGGGGAAACAGAGCTGAGCTCTCCTTTTGGTTTTCTGCTGTTGGACTATTCAACCAACCTAAACAAGAAAATAGAAAAAATCCGCTGAGAGTTCGACGATGAAATAGCCCTAATTATATATGATTATGTAATCAGAGCAGAGAAAAAGTCTTGAAGTTTTCAAACTTGTAAACTGTACATATCGGTAGCGTGTTCCACGGTGACCTAGTAACCTTGACGTAATCGCATGTTTTCTTTCTGGCCAAAATATAATTCGTTTTCCCAGCTAACAGCAGCGGCTAGCTTGGATATCAAACAAGAAAAAAGACAAGGAAACAAGGGAAAAGTGGGTTGAAAGTAAAAGAGCCGAACTCTAAGTTTTGCATTAAAGGAACAAAAAATGCATTCAGATGGCGCAGTTCAGAGTGCTTTCTTTCGAAGATAAGTAAACAAACCTCCGTTAACATTGAAAAGCACATGAAACGTTCATGTTTCGACGGAGAAAAATATGTGACTACTAGAGGCTACTTAATTTTCTACATATTTCTCTTTTTTTTTCCAGAGCTGCGTTGATTTTTCTTCTTTGTGTCAGATTAGAAGCAATTGTGAACAGTTTGTGACAGTAAAAATATGTTACAAGAATATGATTTTAACAGAAAAAACTCACTTCCACATCGCAAGCTTGTTAGCGTTGTGGCCTCTTTTCTGAATGTCCAAAATGACTTCAGAAACAGCGGCGTAAAACTCCAACTCGTTGTCACCAAACTGATACAACCAGCCTTTCGTCAGGCTGTCGTCCAAGAGCATCACGTCCATCCCCCGCATCGACACATGTTCACATGGGTCAACAGAAACCCCAATGTGCTCAATTTCGTAATCTGGATCGCCAGACGGGTCCGCTTCCTTTTTCACATCGTTGCCGTCATCTTTCCAGCTGTCTTGGGTTGCCCCAGGGATAAACTGGGCCTCGCCGCTACGATTGAAGCGGCCACCGCCCTCCGCGCTCTGCTTGCCGTCTACCACGTCGATATTGCGCATCTTTGCTTGCTCAGCTGATTCTCGCGCTTTATCGGCAGTTGCCATCCACCGGCGTTTAGATTCAAGCGTTTTCTCAGAAAAGGGATCCAGCAGCGTCACATCGCGAGAGCGGTCATTCGCGCTGCAACGATACTCGGCGTCTTTGCGTTTCCTGAACTTACCTGGTTGACGCCAGTTGTAGTCTAAGAGAAGATCAAAGTATTCCCCACCAAAAACGTACGGATCCATCGTTGTCTTCTGAATCGTATTCGGTAAATGAAACTCATCGTCGCTCGGGCCGACAGTTCCGGGTCGCCGTCGCATCTTAGGCTTCACCTCTTGCTGCGTGTGGAACTGTGCAGCGTCGTGAAAACCAATACAACGATCGCAACCAATTAAGGCAACTAGTTGCTCCAGTGAAAATCCTTGGCGTGACAAAACTCGTTTCATGTTTAAGACGTCTCTATCATTCTCATTGATCAACGCGGGAGGAAACGCAAGCAACGTTTTCTTCGTCATGAAGTCCGGTGGATCTTCACGTCCGCGATACGGGATAACATTCGGTCCACCTAATCGTGCCATAGCTTTGGCGGTGAACATCGCCCAAAGGTCGGGAAACGTGTAATTCGGTTGCTCTTTGTTGAGTTCCCAGATAAAATCGACAATTTCTTCTGCTTCCAGCTTGTATTCCTCCGGTGCCACAATTGGGCAGCCGAAGGGTGTTTGCGCGTTGCTGAGTGCATGATGCAGCATCATGCGCACCGCAATAACAGCCAAATCAGGCCGCGAAAACAATTTTTGATCAATTGCTTCTTTAATCCGTAGTTCGTTGCCCGAGGGACGCCATGTTTGATACCAACGGTTGAGGAAATAGAAGGTTGCGCTCGACACATTCACGAAAACGAGCAGCCCAAACAAAATTGCTGCTGTTTCCCACCATGGACGCTGCCGCGCCAAACGGTGCAAATCACGTTCTTTGTATCCCCACCACAGCAGATACCGCGGGGTGCATCGAAAAGCACCACTTCCACGCCGCCTTATTAAGCTAGTTCGTAGCATTCAAACAACACTAAGAGAAAAAAAAAAGGAAAACGCTAATAAATGCGTCTGAAAAGGAGATAATTTGTGCCACTTTAAATTTCTACCTCGTGGTAGAAAAGATGAGGTAGGTCGAGTACTCTCTGTACAGTCTGTGAAATGTTCTATACTAACCTTTCAGGTACAAAGTGAAATTTAATTAAGAGCACAGAGAAAGAAAGAAGAGAACGCGAGATGGCAGCAGGCGAAAACAAAAACGATCCGTCACGACGTCGATGAAGCGCGGTTGCACAACTTCTGTGAACCTTACCTGAGTGGTCTTTTTTTAGATTTATTTTTCGACAGTCAGCAGCAGCAATTTTTTTTTCTTTCGAAAAGAAAGGGAGATGCAAGTTAGCGATATATGTTACACTTCGTTGAATGCATTGCAACTGCAATTCAACGTTCTGTGGCTGTTCAGGAGCAACCAAAAAAAAAAAGTTACCCTTCTTTGTACGTGTAAAGACTGTGATACAAACAAATGCTGTTTCCATAACATAAATCAATACATGCGTGTAGCATACATTCATTTAAATACGGAAATCTGTGATCAGTTCCATTCGCTGTACAAACTGTATTTGTAATTTGGATGGACAGAGGAAAAACGGAAAGCAAAGCTAACAATAAATCGTTTAAGAAATGATGAATTCCTTGAAAGAAATTTAGGTTTATCGCTAACAATTAGGGAAACAGATAAATATTCTGTCGTACACAAAAAATATTTTATGCTGTATCGTTACTGAAATCAACTGAGCAGACAAGCAAAATAAACTGATCTTCATCGTGTTGAAAAGAGTGGCACCTCTTTCGGATACGAAGCTGTCATTACGACTAGAGGTCTACTATTGACATCTATCCGAAACGATGCACGTTTTACCATTTCCGACAAGTTTTTCTGCGGCGAGACCTCCTGGATACGGACACAATCATTTTTAAGCACGAGCTCATCCATTGCAGTGATCCATTGAACGGGGTGAGCAAGCTGACCCGCCAGCAGCGCTGCTGTGATCTCCCGCACGCTTCCTTGATCTACACCATCCTTGAAAGTGTCAGCAACGAGAGAGCTTTCGTAACGTCCGTTGTGACGGATCTCACCGACATTAAATTGCTGAATTGCTTTTAGGGCTTCCTCTTGAAAAAAACTGTTAAAGGGGTCAAATGTTCGACCAGTCAAATTCGTCACCCATAACGGAAATTTGTGGTCGTCGCGGTTAAGAGTGCCTTTGGCAGAGATGGAAAACAGATCACGAAGAATAGCCTCATCGGGCAAGGCCGAACGCACAACAGGGAGAAACTGATCCATTGCCTGCCGCAAGCGGCTGGAATGAAACGGCACTTCCACAGTCAACGGAATAAACCAGGTTTTCCGTTTCAAACCACTTCGGCCGTCCTCCTGCAGCGTAAGGTGCGTCAATTCCTCCAGCGACGGCGTGTAACCGTCGTCCGCACCTTTTAAGAACTTCCGAAAAGTCGCTCGTGCCCCGTACTTTTTCATTGCGGCAGTTGCAAAATCCGTGTCGTTAATTATATTCGGATCCTTTGCAACACCGTCCTTTTCGTCGGTTTTGACCGCTATCAGAGCTTGACCAACAATACTCTCAAAATCTTCTGCACCCTCGCAGTTCGCGCGAAACTGTGGGTCGAGGCACTTGCCGAGAACGGCCAGACCCACCAAATCACCAGCGACGACGTACTGTTGGTGGCGCAGATTAAGGTTGCAAACCTCAACGAAAGAAGACGTATGCGCTAAGGCTTTCGCTACAAGCTCCACTAGATTGAAAAATATTTTGTCCGCGGTTTCGCTGTCTTTTTCCAACTGTGCACGTTGCGGATTGCAAGCGTAAAGCTTCCAGTCTCCCCGGCGTACACCTTTGCAGGCTTCCTCCATGAGAAGACCTCGCTTAAACGTCAAGTCAACAGCGGTTTCTGGCGAAAACACACCGAGCGCACCTAACGCTGTAAATTCGCCTAAACTGTGACCAGCAACGCAGTTAATCTGCTGATTGATAATTTGGGGAAAATCCTGCTGCAATTTTGTGAACGCCACTAATTGCGCTGCGAGGACACAAGGCTGCGTGAAAAACGTGTACTGCAGCACACCTTCTGCGTGCGTGATTGCGTGGGTTCTTGGGGTCGATTCTTTTGCGTTCAAAAGCTCCGTACACGGACGCCCGCACACTTCTTCGACGTGGAAAGCGTCTGCTCGTGTCAATACTTTTTTTGGATTCTCTTGGATAATGTCCTGCAATGAAATTCCGTAGTTGCACATCATGCGCTGCTTCATGCGATCCCACACCTCTGCTGCGGCGGAGCTGCTCAGCAACGGCATGCACATGCCCTTGCAGTGGGTGCCTTGACCCGAAAATATGAGGGCATTTTTCATCTCTCCTTGGGGTTTGATATAAAATTTCTGGTTGAGGAAGATCGGATGAAGAGAAAGGAAGGAGAGTAATTGTTTCATAGTAATAACGAGGAGTGTTTCTGCATTGCGGTTTTTTTGAGGCCAGCAGGGGGTCGCGGAGTCAGTGCCGTGGGTAAAAAAAAAAAAGGTATGAATTGCGGCTCGAGACGATTTGAGCACCTTTGCTTTTGTCCTTTTCCTTCTTTTTTTGCCCCGCGCCCGTAGGCCGATCCGGGAATCGTTGGGCGGCGGGGGGCCGCG